>NW_006434369.1:12779965-12783032 GCF_000325575.1 Pteropus alecto
GCAGCCAAAATGAGGAGAGAAAGAAACATGTCCCATATTAAAAAACAGAACAAAGCTCCAGAAAAAAAAAAATAAACAAAATGGAGACGATGTAGCTCCAGAAAAAAAAAGCTCCAGAAAAAAAAAATAAACAAAATGGAGACAATCTATCAGATGTAGAATCCAAAATAGTGGTTATAAGGTTGCTCAGTGATCTCAGTGAGAACTTCAACAAAGAGATAGGAAACATAAAAATGGACCTAAAAATTTTAAAAAGAACCAGATAGAAATAAAGAATACAATAACTAAAATGAAGAATGCATTAGCAGGAATCAATAGTAGATTATATGTAACAGAGGATCGAATCAGTGATTTGGAAGATAAGGTAGCAGAAAACACCCAATCAGAACAGCAACAAGAAAAAAGAATCCAAAATAATGAGGATAGTTTAAGGGGCCTCTTGGACAACATCAACTATATGAACATTCACCTTATAGGAGTACGAGAAAGACAAGAGAGAAACAAGGAATTGGAAACCTATATGAAGAAATAATAATAGAAAACATCCCTAATCTGTGAAGGAAATAGACATACAAGACCAGGAAGCTCAAAGAGTCTCAAACAAAATGAACCTAAAGAAGCCTACACCAAGACACATCATAATTCAAATGCCTAGGTTAATGAGCAAGATTCTTAAAGCAACAAGAGATAAGTATTTAGTTACCTACAAGGGAGCTCTCATAAGACTGCCAGCTGATTTCTCAACAGAAACTTTGCAGGCCAAAATGGACTGGCACAAAAGTGATAAAAAGCAGGAAACTACATCAAGATTACTCTATCCAGAAAAACTATTGTTTAGAATTGAAGGATAGATAAAGAGCTCCTTAGACAAGAAAAAGCTAAAGGAGTTCGTTACCAACAAACCAATACTATAAGAAATGTTAAAGAGACTTCAAGAAGAAGAAGAAGGAGAAAGTGAGGGAGAAGAAGAATAAAAGATCAAAAATATAAATAATAAAATGGCAATAACTACATGTCTATCAACAATTACTTTTAATGTAAATGGATTAAATGCTTTAATCAAAAGACATAGGGTAGCTGAGTGGAAAAGAAAACAAGACCCTTACATTTGCTCCATACAAGAGACTCACTTCAGATCCAGTGACACAGACTGAAAGTAAATAGATGGAAAGAGGTATTTCATAAAAATGGAAACAACAATAACAAAAAGTCAGGGTAGTAATACTTATACCAGACAAAATAGCCTTTAAAACAAAGGCTATAACAAGAGACAAAGAAGAACCCAACAACTCTACTTCAGGGTATTTGTCTAAAGGAACGCAAAACACTAATTCAAAAAGACTTATGCATCTATTTGTTCATTGTAGTGTAGTGTATTTACAATAGCCAAGATATGGAAGCAGTCTAAGTGTCCATCAATAGATGAATGGATTAAGAAGAACTGATACATATAGACAATGGGATATTACTCAGCCATAAAAAGAATGAAATCTTGCCATCTGCAACAACATGGATGGACTTAGAGGGTATTGTGTTGAGTGAAATAAGTCAGACAGAGAAAGACAAATGCCATATGATTTCACTTGCGTATGGAATGCAAAGAACAAAAGAGCAAACAAACAAAACAGAAACAAACTCATAGAATCAGAGAACATATTGATGGTTTCCAGGTGGGAAGGGATTGGAGGATGGGTGAAAGAGGAGAAGGGATTAAGAAGTAGTTACAAAGTAGTCATGGGGATATAAAGTACAACATAAGAAATATAGTTAATAATATTGTAATAACTATGTATGGTGTCAGATGGGTACTAGATTTATGGGGGTGATCATATTGTAAGTTATATAAATGTCTAATATCTAAGTTGTATACTAGAAACTATAATATAATATAAAAACAATATTAACTATAATACATAAACTATAACATAATATTGTATCTCAACCATAACTGAAAAAAAATTATTTTTAAAAAAAGAATATTTTACCATACAAGTCTGCCACTGAGTACATTTAAACACATTTGATGAGGTTTTGCATCACATTTTAATTTAAGATGGTAGCAGTCTCTTTTGTATTCTGTGAGAATTATAGTATTCTTTCAGTTACTCTAGCGTACAGAAGGAAATCTAATACTCTGCTTGTTCAAACATTTTCCTTTTTATCATTAGTAAAAAAAGAATAGCTGTATTCTGACAGAGGTAGGAATAATAGAAATGAGACATTTACCAGAAATGAGACACAGATTTAGCTTCCTAAAACAATAAATAACCTAAGGAGACATTCTGCATTTCTCGTATCTCCTCCTCGGAGTTTTGAGTGCCAAATAAAGCTTTGTATGGGATGTCCAGATTGAACCTTTCAGCAACACTGCTCAGCAATGAATAAGCCTTGTGTAAAGGGAATGGCTTCGGTTTCCCAGTTTTTATGCAAATTTGTCCAGAACTGCCACATTTACTCAGTTGTATCCCATTCCATATCTTGACCTACACATTTGTCAATCACTCTCTAGTATCTAACCCTCTGCCCCAAGCTTGATGTTCAAAAACCACCCCCATCCAAGCCCTTTGAATTCTGATTTCCTCTCTCCCCTATCCATGAACTTAGATTGATAGAGACCTCACTGTTTAGAATCAACTCCCTCACCTGAGTACTATGCTTATAGGTAGCTCCTTTTAGAAATGAATCACTCATTGAATAGTAGACATGATGGTCACACAGTGAAAGGCAGTGGACTACTGGAAAGAGGAAAGTGAGATTTCTATCCAAGCGTAAATCCACACAAGGTTTCCCCATGTATTCAAGCTAGCCATACAACCCAGAAAATGTACAATGTCTGCAAAGTTTATCTCCATAGGCCCTCCCTCTCTCTTCTGTGATTATAGCTATTCTAACAGATGTGAAGTGGTATCTCATTGTGATTTTGATTTGCATTTCCCTAATAGCTAGTGATGTTGAGCATGTTTTCAAATATCTGTTGGTCATTTGTATGTCTTCTTCGGAGAAGTATCTGTTCAGGTCCTCTGCCCATTTTTTAATTGGATTGTTTGTTATTTTGTTGTTACTGAGT
>NW_006434369.1:12784112-12792362 GCF_000325575.1 Pteropus alecto
TGGCCTTTGTTATGTTAAGTTACTTCCCATCTATACTGACTTTGTGAAGTGTTTTGATCATAAATGGATGCTGTATCTTGTCGAAAGCTTTTTCTGCATCTATTGATTTGATCATATGATTCTTATGTTTTAATTTGTTTAATTTGTTTGCATATGCTGAACCATCCCTGTGCCTCTGGAATGAAGCCCACTTGATCATGGTGTATAATCTTTTTGATACGTTGCTGTATTCGGTCCACTAGTATCTTATTTAGGATTTTTGCATCTGTGTTCATGAGAGATATTGGTCTGCAGTTTTCTTTTTTTGTGTTATCTTTACCAGGTTTTGGTATCAGGGTAATATTGGCCTCATAAAATGAGTGTGAAGTGTTGCCTCCTCTTCAATTTTTTGGAAGAGTTTGAGGAGAATTTAATAAGTATTAAATCTTTGAATGTTTGGTAGAATTCACTTGTAAGCCATTTTTCTATGGATTTCAAATCTCTCCTCCTCAGTGACACCAACTTTCACTAAAAGGCTTTACCTGCTCTTCAGGATGATTTGGTGGGATGAAAGGAAATAAGAAGTTTTCCATAACTTGGAAAAACTCTTGCTTTATCACAAAGGAACTCAGCAATGAAACATGTCGAATGGAATAAAAGAGAAATCACAGGAAAAAAATCATAATAAGCCTCAGATGACCTCCTTTGAGAAAGGCTATTAAAATAGAACAGATAAAAAATGCAAGAAAATGAGGTTTACCAATAAATGTTTGAAACTCGAGCATATCTAAGGAGATGCTGGAGGCAAAGATGCCGTCCAGTAACAATGGATTTTTTGGAAGAGTTTGAGGAGAATAAGTATTAACCTTCTTTGAATGCTTGGTAGAATTCACTGGTGAAACCATCTGGTGCCGGACTTTTATTTTTTGGTAGGTTTTTGATGATTTTTTTCAATTTCTATGCCGCTGATTCATCTATTTAGATTTTCTAGTTTTTCTTAATTCAGTCTAGGAAGGTCATATCTTTCTAAGTACTGGTCTATTTTTTTAGGTTATTAAATTTGGTGTTATATACTTTTTCATAGTATTCTGATATGATCCTTTGTATTTCTGTGATGTCTGTCATAATTTCTCCTCTTTTAACCCTGTATTTGTTTATTTGGGGGTGTGTTTGTGTGTGTTTATTGAGTCTAGCCAGGGGTTTGTCAATTTTTTAATCTTCTCAAGGAACCAGCTCTTTGTTGCATTTATTTTTTCTAGTCTATTGTCCTTATTGTTTTTACTTGAACACATATTGCTCTTGAGCCTCAATTCTCATTGATGTCAGAAGACACTTAAATTTAGCAACTAAAGATAATGATCTCTTTTCCCTTAAAATAGTCCTTCAAATAAATTGGTTCAATTCAAAAATTTCAAGTTCTCTATCAGAATCTTTTTCTCCTCCCACTCACTCTTCACAAGACAGCATCTGAATGAAGAAAGAAGCTCATGAATCCTCTTGGAGCTTATATGTCCAATCCTTGCTGGTCACTTTGTACCTTGTCAAGGATCTGCTGAAGTATGGTAGATCTTGAGCGGGCCTCGGTATCCATCTATTGTATCATCCCAGTGCATGATGGGGAATTCCGAGGTGCCAGAATTCAGAGATCTCTTTAAATTGACATAGGCCTCCAAGGGGCATTGGTTTTCTCAGCATTTTCACTCTTCTAAGTCTGTCCAAGGAGTCAAACAATTAATCAAGCAATTAGCACAAAGCATAATGAGTGCTGTGACAGAGGAAGTAACTAGTATCAGGAGGTGTGTAAATCAGAGGTGCTGAACTATGGTTCCCTGGAAAGGCTTCCTGTGAAAGGTTGCTCTTAAACTATAACCTGAAGGATGTGTGGGAAGAAGTTGGCCAGGTCAAGGGCAGAGAGATTTTTGAGAGCTGGGGTTAGAAAGGAGAGGTGTATGTTCTAGGCAGAGAAAATAGCATGTGAGGGGGCCCAATGGTAGGCTTATCTGAGAAACAGAAAGGTAAGTGTAAGGTGTATTTAGGTAGAGCTAGGAGCAATAAAAGATGAGACTGCAGAAAGAAGCTGGGACCACATCAGAAAGGGCAGAGTGACAATAGTAACCATGGTAACCATAGCCCGTCACTGCTAAGAGCAAAGGCAAGCCACTGAAAGTTTGTAAGCAGAAGAATGATGGTCAGATTGTCATCCATAGAGGATGAACTAGAGGTGTCTATTGCACTAGCCTAACGTATTTGTTAGAAGAAAGATATGACAAGCTGAACAAATCCCGCCTTTAATGCTATGTGTTGCTTTTCAAGATCATTAAACAGAGTTGCTTTTTATTTCTAGAAAAATAGAAATCATTGATATATACTTAAATTTTATTAGAAAAGTATTCTGTTTTAACTTATAGAAAATTCCGTCTATTCTATGGTTTCTTTCCTTTCCACACTCAGTGCAAGAATAATTATGATAAAAAAAAAAAACAAAAAAACAAAATTTCAATGAGTAAAGACTCAAAGAGTAAAACACATACATTTAAAATCTTGTCAACTAGTTCATCACCGTAGTGGATCTTACTATTTTGTTCACAAATATGCACCACACTTCCAGAGGTGGGATCATAATCTCCCCATGTTCATGTAACATGTTTTGGACAATTAAAATGATCAAAGGTGAATGTGATACTGTAAGACGCTGAGATTTGGGGGATAATTTGTTACTGCAGTATAACCTGGTCTGATGAATATATTCTATTGCATCATAGGACATTATTGTACCAAACATGTGATTTTAAAGTACCTAAATTTTCTGCAGAAATGGGAAAATCTGAAAACTAATCAAATTGGCTTTGCTGGCACCTAATTAGGTTCTAGGTGAAACTGATGCTTCCAAGGTTTTTAGGGATGCCATGATGAGAAAAAGGGGCCATGGTTTTTTTCAGCTGGACAACTGGCCCAGGGACCTTGACTTTCAGATTTTTCTTGTATTTGGCCCCAGTCGCCCAATCCATTTCCCTTCTTCAGCTCTCTGTTAAGTTCCGTGGAACACATGTTGGAAGAATTCCCCATGAAAATGCACTAATTTGTTACTGTTCAATAAATGAATTGACTTGAATTTAGCACCTGGATAGTTTGCTTTAAGATGCTTATCAGCCTCAGCTGATCTGTTTACAAGCTCTGTGCAATATGTGGGAGGAGATCTGAATTCAGTTTCTAGGTGCTGAAACAACACAATGGTGAAGAGAAAGTTCAGTGAAAGTGTACAAAACTCAAGTAAAATGCATTCGTTTTTTTTTATAGTAATATGTCATTATTTTTGTCCTATTTAAGGAGTTATAACTTTTATTTTTTTGAAATATCAGTGTGCTTTGGATGCCTGGTTGGTAGAATTCCCTGCATGCTATTTATTACTACTATCTTATATGAGTTGGTCTTGGTAGCGATTATAAAATGCTTTGTCTTAAATTTTGTGCTTTTTTATTTCTTCCCACGCGTCCATGTATGGTGTTTTATGTTTGAAATGCTAATGGGATAGTTATTGAAGAAAGCAGCAGCTAAAGAAATAGCCTTTGTTCCTGTAGTGTAGATCTAGTTCCTACTGAAGAGGAATTTTCCACTTGAAAGGCTAATCTTATAATCAGCTCTTTGTTCTGCTTCTGTAAATATGCTTGCCGCATAGACTGAAGAGCAGGGTGACCTCAAAATTAACTAAAGCCTCTTCCTTTTGCTTGTTCTGTTTAGATAACAGATGTATTGCCTGAGTTCCTGTCTGAAAATCTCAAGCTTTGTAACTCTTTGTAACTGCCTGTAACCCATAGCAACTCCTGTGCTTTGTAACTGCCTGAGGACAAATTAACCAATCAGCCCATGCCAACTGGCCAAATGTAACTATACGGATAAGCCCTATAAAATCAAGGTTGCATCTGAGCTCGGGGCCCAGATCTTCAGAGCACTCACTCTTTTGGGACCACTAGTGTAATAAACCTGAGTTCTCTAACTCTCAGAGTGGTGCTTTGTTTATCAACGGTGTGATTTTTGCAATATTTTTGCAATATTTCAATAGCAGCAATTGTGTTTATAAAGCAAAGTCTGCAGGTCTGGCACTTTGATTAAAAAAAAATAGTGAAGGTAGGCATAAAAGAGGCCAAAACATTTGCTGCTGCAAGAATCAGAAAAGAGAATTTCAGATCATGAATCTTTAAGTTAAGAAGAAAGGTTTAGTTATCTTTTCAGCAAATGTCACTAGTTGCTGTAAGTAAAGTAGAAACCAGAGGAACGAAGTTTACTGCTACATATTATGTATAATTACATAGATTTATAAGGGAGATTGGATGGTTTCCGTAAATACTTTAGAGAGATGTCTACAGTAAGTTTATGAAATGGAAACATGGCCAGCAAGGAATCATCTTTCCCACATGACAGAGAAGCATTTTTTTTTTCCCTAGAGAGCTTGCTTTTCATTTTCCAAATTTTCAGATATTTAATTAATTTATTCATCATCCCCAAACTATTTGAAACAGTTTATGAATATTTGTCTTACAGATTTTAAAAAAAAAACCCTACATGGTCATGGCATGAGAATTATAAGTGAAGGTCCTAACTTTCCAGGTCCTTGCCTAATCTGCTCAATGTATGTACAGACTATCTTTTAAAATATTAGTGGATTTCATCTAGGGTTATCATCCACAGATAAATAAAGTCAATCACTACCTTCAAAAAGCAGAATTATTTTGCAATTAATTCGTGAGAATTCTTGCTGAAGTAGTTTACAACTTTTTGCTCTCTGTGACACGAAGTACCAACTTGGAGAGCTGGGCACTGATTGGAGTAAATTCTCCATGAAAAATTTTCGGTTTATATAGCTAACAAAGTTGTGTTTCTTTTGTGTTTCCGGGCTGTAGGGGGCCTCCAGGCAGTCTTTTTGTGCTGAAGAGAAAATGCAGTTACTTCACTAAAGTTTATGTTCTTTAATGTCCATTTCCTGAGATAACTGTCAGATTGTTAAACAAATGCTCCAGTGGGCTTTGAGACCTGGCTGTTTTCAACTGGGAAGCAATCTTTTGGTGCTGACCTCAGTGAGTAGACAGCCCCTGTGTAAGCACACCTGGCATTAGAGCCCTTCCAAGTCTTGGGCTAAAGCTCTGAATGTACCATCATGTTTCCTTTAGAAAATGACTTGTTTTTCTTCATTATTGAGATAGTATCCATTTTTCTACTGTGTGTTACACTTGTAAAAGCAGCTTTAACAAACATTTAGGGTTGTGCTCTAATATGTCATTGTTACAATTAAAAGTGCTATGTTAACTAATTTTCAGATAGATTGTGCTCCTTTCTTCATTCTCCCTTTCTCTCCTCTATAAAAGGAAACAGAATCTTTATGTTTCTTGGAAAGAAGGACAGAGGTGCTGTGTGGGTATGTGTATATTTTCCAAAACATCCTTTTATGTAGCAGTCTATCAGCTTCCACATTTATGTAGTCAGTAAGATTTGGGCAGATGTGAAGAGCTTTGGTTGATTCAACATTTAGTTTCCTTAGAAGGGAGGTACAGAAAATTTGGCTGTTTTTATTACTTGAATAATGAAGGAATCCACTGGGACTTTTGAGTATTTTTTAGAACATGTTCTACCTTATATCAGTTAGCAACTTTCCTATTTTTCACCCTTGTAGTTTGGTAGAGAAAAAAGTTTATACAGTCTGGATTTAGAATAGTCAGGGGGCAAATTCCCTACCTTTTTTGAGCTCTGGTTCCTTAATCGAGATGTTAACTACTTCTCCGTATGTTTGTGAGGGTTTAATGAGGTAATGTATAAAAAAATTTAGCATCCTATCAAGCATATAGTAGTCATCAATGAATATCTATTCTCTTTCACTGTCTTCTGTTACATAATCTTTCCTTAAGGAAAATCTTACATTAGCCTCATAGCAAATGATATACAATGAATGAAGGATGGAAACAGGAAGGGAGAGAGGATAAAAAAGAAAAAAGAGTAAAGAAATGGTATTAACACAACATGAAAATTAGTTCAGAAGCACAACTTTAGTTAAAATGGTTTTTTGGCATTGTGCTAATCTAAGTAATTATTCAGGCTTTAAATAAAAATTGGTCGTGCCACATTTATTCAGCACCTACTAGTTGCCAAGTACTGGGATGAGCACTAGGAATTAAAAGGTGAGCAAACTTGTTCCAGCCTCTAGAAGCTCATGTTCATGTGGGGAAACATGAAAAAATAATTAACTCTAATAAGATATGCTAAGTTCTGTAATAAAGACAAGTCTACACATTGGTGAATGGCCAGGTGATATTGTTACAGTAAAAAGATTACTTCGATTAAGCTCTATGAGCTCCTAAAGTCTGTAGCACATTAAAGAGATTTTTATGCAACGCTTTTCCCCCATGAAAATTCCTTTCCATTGAATGGTCAGTTAGAGTAATTGGTTGCTCAGATTCAGATTAAGTTATTTTGGCTTCTGTAAAAGTTTTGAAGTGAGACAAGAATGCTTGAGTATTAGAGAAAGCCAAAGAAACTCAATCTTCTTAAGGGTTAAGGAGTTTTATCATTTACGTTTTATTTTGTCACAAAACAAACAAATGCACAAGAGACAAGACTCAAATAAAACATCTTACCACTTAGCCTTCTAAAGTAAGTTGGCATCTTGTGAGTAGGTATAGGCTGGAAAGAAGTCCCTGTCGTTCATAGCTTTAAGCAGATCTGACAGTTTCTTATTCAGAGAGAGTGTGTTCCATAGTTGACATAAAAAGTTTTGATGACAAACTGCTCTAATTATTCCCTACTCTCTGGAAGAGCTGAAACTACAACTCAGTTCTGGGTGACATATTTTTGCCCTTCTTGCTATTGTCAGTCTCCACTAACTGGTCATTACATCAAGTTAACCTGCACATGCAAACTCCTGAGCCTTTTAATGAGATCCTTATCTATGGCCATCTTCGAGGTCTCCATTGAACTCTCTCTCATCTCTTCTTCTGATGAACAACAATGAAAATAATGCTTCCATCTATGTTAGACATGTCAGATTTAAGGGTGTCTGGCCTCTGAAGCTGGCTCAGGCATTACTCCTTTGCTGGGACAAGGTAGAGGGCTCACTGAAGTGATTAGAGCAATTATTCAGTTACTTGTCATGGCTAATCAGCTCTGGCCCTCCTGATGGAAAGAGGTGGCCTATCCGTGCCTTCTCTGACCAACCATTGTTACTGGATGGCATCTTTGCCTCCAGCATCTCCTTAGATATGCTCGAGTTTCAAACATTTATTGGTAAACCTCATTTTCTTGCATTTTTTATCTGTTCTATTTTAATAGCCTTTCTCAAAGGAGGTCATCTGAGGCTTATTATGATTTTTTTCCTGTGATTTCTCTTTTATTCCATTCGACATGTTTCATTGCTGAGTTCCTTTGTGTAAAGCAAGAGTTTTTCCAAGTTATGGAAAACTTCTTATTTCCTTTCATCCCACCAAATCATCCTGAAGAGCAGGTAAAGCCTTTTAGTGAAAGTTGGTGTCACTGAGGAGGAGAGATTTGAAATCCATAGAAAAATGGCTTACAAGTGAATTCTACCAAACATTCAAAGATTTAATACTTATTCTCCTCAAACTCTTCCAAAAAATTGAAGAGGAGGCAACACTTCACAACTCATTTTATGAGGCCAATATTACCCTGATACCAAAACCTGGTAAAGATAACACAAAAAAAGAAAACTACAGACCAATATCTCTCATGAACACAGATGCAAAAATTCTAAATAAGATACTAGTGGACCAAATACAGCAATGTATCAAAAAGATTATACACCATGATCAAGTGGGCTTCATTCCAGAGGCACAGGGATGGTTCAGCATATGCAAACAAATTAAACAAATTAAAACCTAAGAATCATATGATCAAATCAATAGATGCAGAAAAAGCCTTCGACAAGATACAGCATCCATTTATGATCAAAACACTTCACAAAGTCAGTATAGATGGGAAGTAACTTAACATAACAAAGGCCATATGCAACAAACCTTCAGCCAACATTATACTTCATGGTGAAAAACTAAAAAACTTTCCTCTAAGATCAGGAACAAGACAAGGCTGTCCACTATTGCCACTGTTATTCAATATAACATTGGAGGTCCTAGCAAGTGCAATCAGGCAAGAAAAAGGTATAAAAACATCCAAATACGAAACGAAGAAGTCGAACTGTCACTATTTGCAGATGACATGATTCTCTATGTAGAAAACCCTAAAGACTCCACAAGAACACTACTAGAAACAATA
>NW_006434369.1:12792867-12815938 GCF_000325575.1 Pteropus alecto
GGGATAAATAATTTTTGACAAAGAAGCCAGAGACATACAGTGGAGAAAGGAAAGCCTCTTCAATAAGTGGTGCTGGGAAAACTGGAAAACCGCCTGCAAAGAATGAAATGAAACTGTTGTCTATCACCACACACCTAAATTAACTCGAAATGGATTAAGGACCTGAATAGAAGACCTGAAACAATAAAATGTATAGAAGAAAACATAGGAACCAAATTCATGGACCTTGGACTTAAAGAGGATTTTATGAATTTGACCATAAAGGCAAGGGAAGTAAAAGCAAAAATAAATGAATGGGACTACATCAAACTAAAAAGCTTCTGCTCAGCAAAAGAAACTGTCAACAAGGTAAAGAGACAAGCATCCAATTGGGAGAAGATATTTGCAAGCAACGCCTCCTATAAGAGCCTAATATTCAAAATATACAAAGACTCATACAACTCAGTAACAACAAAATAACAAAATCCAAATGGGCAGACATTTCTCCCTAAAAGACATACAAATGGCCAACAAACATATGAAAAGATGTTCAACATTGTTAGCTATTAAGGAAATGCAAATCAAAACCACAATGAGATACTAAATCATACCTGTTAGAAAAGCTCTTCTCAACAGGACAAGTAATAACAAGTGTTGGAGAGGATGTGGAGAGCTGCTGGTGGGACTGCAAATTGATACAGCCACTATGGAAATCACTTTGGAGATTCCTCAGAAAACTAAGAATTGATTATCCATATGATCCAGCAATCCCTCTACTGGATATTTACCCCGAAGACTTGAAAACTCATATCCATAAAGATATTTCCACACAGATGTTCATAGCAGCATTATTCACAGTGGCCAGGACGTGGAAGCAACCAAAGTATCCTATGATAGATGATTAGATAAAGAATCTGTGGTATACATATACAATGGGATATCACTCAGCCATAAATAGAGATGAAATGCTGCCATCTGCAACAACATGGATGGACCTCGAGATAATCATGCTAAGTGAAATAAGCCAGGCTGAAAAAGTCAAAAATCATATGATATCACTTATATGTGGGATATAAATCTAAAAGCAACAAACAAACACGACAAACAAACAAAGACTCATGTACATGGAGAATAGACTAGTGGTTACCAGAAGGTAGAGGGGGAGGGAAAAGGGGGAGGTAGATGGATTAAAAGGAGTCAAATATGTGGTGACAGAAAGAAATCTAACTACGGATGGTGAGCACACAATTGCTAAATTGTACACCTGAAACTTACTGGACTTCGTTAACCAATGTCACCATAATAATAAGAAGAAAAACAATAAGGAAAACTATTGTTTTGTTTTACACATCTGCATTACAGTGTATTGAATTTGACCCTGCTTTATCAATGGGCAAATTATCAACTCAACACCTCTGACCAAATTATTGTGCATGAACATTACAGCTGTGTGAAGATTAATTAAATAACACTTTTAAGAACTATTCATCACCTTTATAAGAAAATTCCTTCATTGTGATCAATTCATATGATATATTTAGACTTAAACAAAGGATAACATTCACTTAGTGCCTACTATTTCCCAGTACAAGCACTTTTGTGCTACAAATGAAGAACTTGAGATAGGGGAGAGAGAAGTACATCACACAAGGTAACACAATAGCATGTGGACTTTAAGTTCAGTTATGTTCAAGTAAAAAGCATATGCATGTTCCACTTTTTCAAAAGTTTATAACAGGAGTTTCTGCCTTTAAGATATGTAGTAAAAAAGAATTTTTAGAAACCTTCAATACAAAATTTAAAGTTCTATAAATATGGAGTGTCATCTATATAAATAAACAGCATGGTTTTTTTAAGAAAAATAAAAATTTTGATTTTAGGAATCAAAAGCTTAGCTCCTCTATTATATGTATGTGATGGCTTGAACAAGTAAGTGATTCCTCAGTGTTTCCTCAGTGGTAAGATGAGAGTAATAATACTTACCTCAAAGGAAGTGCTTGAGGTATTATAAACATTAAATAAATCTGCCATTTAACTCTTCCTTTCCCTATGGAGTCAAGAGGAAAAAGAAATTCCTTTTAAGGGAATAGAGGTGGATCATGATCTGTTAATGGCTTCTTCCATCCAATTGCAAATGGAAAATTGTTGGTGTTTCCACAGGAAGGGCAGTTTTTGATGTCCTTCTATCTCTCATTTCTCTTCAGCTTCTGGATCAACAAATAGGGTTTATTTCTCCCCACCACTGTTCTTCACTGAAGCTCATAGAGCGAAGGCAGAGCTTGGCTACATGTCCCTGGAATCAGAAAACAAGAGGAGACCTGTCCCTGTGCCTCTAAGTCTTCCAGAGCAAGGAGTGCTGCTGTTTACATAAGCTTCCATTCTATGAGTAGCAGAATGAGGGAGCAGGGAGAAAGGACAAGCACACTGCAGTACAGCGAGAGCAGTCCGTTTAATACTGATGTCTTGATTGATTAAACTTCGGTTAACAGTAAAGTGATTTTATTTGGTCATCGTTTACTGTTGAGTACATAGTTTCCCAAAACTTCACATTAAATTAAGCTGACTTGGTGATAACTATGTGGTTTTCCAGATGATATAACCAAGCCTGGGTTCTAACAAGTATATATCACTGTTCTTTGGGATGGCAGGCACTGCCTATTAGCTAGAATCATTTCCTTGTTAATAGAAAAAAAAGAGAAACAAAAATTCTTTTAAACTTAAAAAGTCACTCATGTTTAAATTTTAAAACTTACAATTTTTTTTCTTTAAATAAAACAAATCACCAGACATGAAAATAAGGGGTATAAGTGAAATATACTGTTTCATATCTACTATTTTCAGAGATTTTTTAAATGTATAAACCATAGTCCAACACATGTTTTAAAATAAAAATTAGATGCATTTTGAAGAAATTAAGTATAAAATATAACTCTCTGGAGTTAGAATCAGGACCTTTGTTATTAAGAATCAAGGAACAGGTTTTCTCTGAAAGCATATTTGAGTTTGAGGAATATTTGATAAGTAATTTACTTATTTGTAATGAGAAATAAATAGACTAACAACAACAACAACAAAATTTCCTTGTAAATAAAACAACCTTTCTGGAAAACAAAGCGAGTGATTGTAACTGTGATGATTTCAGTTTTCCTACATGGTCTCTGGGTAAAGAAGTGGGAAGAGATGCTGGAGACTAAGTTCTTTATTTAATAATTATGGCCTAAAATCCATTGTAAAAAAAAAGTCACTTATCTCAAAGCACTGATCCCATGTAAAATAAAAACCATTTAGGAAGGGTTATGCTTAAAATTTTTATCAGTCATTTACCACTTAGTACAAGTTATCTTCTAAAAGCAAGGTTTGAAATGTGTAGGAGAAATAGGGCAGGCAGAAAGATGGAATAAGGACTCAGAGGCACTAGGTCTTTAGAAAATGATGTCTACAACACTACCGAAAAAGGAAATTTACCCAATATGATGTCCGACCTCCTGAAGGCCAACTTCTCTCACTCTTTCTCTCCCTCACAACAGGTAGGCAGCCTTTTGCAAGCCAGTAAGAGGGTCTTCTTTACCAGAAACCAAATCTGCAGTCATCTTCACCTGGACTGTCCAGCCGTCAGAACTGTGAGAAATAACTGTCTATTGTTTAAACCACCTAGTCTATGATATTTTGTTATAACAGCCTGAATTAATATAGCCTCTAAGTTTACTTTGAATTTATTCAAATCACTTGTCATCACCAGATACAGCATCGTTTTTTTTTACAGAATCTAAAATACTATCTATTGTGACTCACACCAATATTTTATGTGTACGACTAAGAGAAAAACTACCTCCAATTCTACTAGGACACAATGCTTCCTTATCGCATGGAAAATCATTTTATACTCACTAAGAGAGCTTTTTAGGCCTAGTTAGGCACAGATTTTATCATATATCCTCTGCACATACATTTTTTAAAAATGAAATGAATCAGTTAAAATATTTCTAAAACTTTTTCATGGAATCCAACTCTTTTGAATCTCTTCTGACCCAAAGCCATCTTATGCTTGTGTTTTACCAACAATGTTATCTTTGGTGCTTTAATGTCATTGGTCATACAGCATTTCTTAAAATAAATTCATAAGAGACCTTAAACCCACTGGAGCTTAGCTCCTGCCCAGCTTTGTATCATGTGGTGTGGCCCTATTTGGACTCCATCTTCCAGGAGGCAGCTGCATTCCTCTGATTTATCACTGCCCCAATACCCACCCCATGCCCATTTATTCATAGAGGTTAAAGGAGTGATACATGTTGTCAAGCTCTTGATAGCCATTGTGAAGTCTTTGGTGTCACATGTTTCAAGCAGTGATCACTACAGACCAGTGATGTAAGGTGCATCTCAATATCAGAGATGTTAAAAATAAAAGTTATTTGCATTTCAAATCAATGAAATGCAGCTTTATTATGTATTTGCTGTTTGCTCCACTAGAATGTGGGATCAGGGATTGTGCCTATTTGTTTACAGCTATGTCTCCAACTCTAGAACAGTCCTGATATGTTCAGTACTCAATAAACATTTATTGAAGACAATTCCATTAAGTTACCAGTTTAAGAGAGATTTTCTTCTTTTCAGTTAAAATTTGTTCTTTTTGTTAAAAAGGAGTATTTATATTACGATCTTTTCAGAGAGAAATAAAGATAAATAGCCTTATGTTAAGAGTTACTACTGAGTTTTCTTCCTTTTATTTATCTATATTTTTTAAATTTTCTAGCATGACATTATTATGTATTAACTTTATAAAAGTGCAATATCTGCACGTCATTTTAATTCATGTTGCTTTGTTTTTATGTAGTAAAAGACTAAAGCTATTCATACTGCATAGCAAAAGCACAATCTCAATTCAATTATTCTTCCATTAACTCTGTTTTCAATAATTTAACTTTTAGAACATCTTGGTATAGGGCCCTTATAAAAGAATATCTATAGCCTGAGGATAAATGGAAGGATACCAAGTTAAGTTACTTTGGGATCAATCAAAATCTCTTTATGAACCCCAGTCTTAGGCCTTGGCTCTTGTGGGCTTGAGCAGGCCACGCTGTTCACCCAGGTTCTGTGATCTCCAGGAAGGTTCCCTGGACCCTCAGAAGTTCTCTGTGACCTACCTCATGGTCCTAAAGAGCATCGCAGGCTACCGGCATCTACATTATGCTACTCAAAGAGGCATAAAAAAGCTAAGGAAATTGGAGAACTTATTTTAGTCAAATAATCAGCATCTCAGACTAGTCAATTTCAATCTGGATCAGTGAGGGGAGTGGAAGGAGTGTTATGGGCTGAATTGTGATCCCCCACTCCAAATTCATACATTGAAGCCCTAATACCCAGTACTTTAGAATGTGACTGCATTTGGAGGCAGAACTTTTAAAGAGGTGGTAACATTAAAATGAGGCCCTTGAGGTGGGTCTTACCAATTTGATCCAGACACACACAAGAGACACCAGGAATGCACAACTGCACAGACGGATGGCCATGTGAGGACACAGGGAGAAAGTGGTCGTCTACAAGCTGAGGAGAGAAGCCTCGGAAGGAAGCAATTCTTCCTATACCTTGCTCTTGAACTTCAGACTCCAGAACTATCAGAAAATAAATTCCTGTTGCCTAAGCCACCCAGTCTGTGATATTTTGTTATGGCAACTCTAGCAATTTAGTGCAGGAGGTATGCAGTTAGAGACCCTAAATCAGCAGGACTCTTCTTATAACACAATTTTAAACTCATGAAGTTTTATCTGATCCCCTGTGGCCTCTGAGAGCCTATACATGATTTGTGGTGGTAATAGGAAGTAGTGGCATAAAAATCTTCTACCTATAGATAATTCCAAAACTCGTACTAGCGTTTACTCTAAGCCTTTCTCCATACCAAACCTCCAGGACTTACTAAACCTTCGTGACCGAAAGACTGATTTGAAATCTCATGTCCCGCTGAGACCTTATGATGGCCCAAATAGATTAAAGGTAGGCACAGAAAAGAATACAGGGTATAAGTCCAGAAATTGCATCACCCATTTAATCAGCCCCTTTATAGATAGTTATAAGTTAGTTGTACATAAAAAGATAGAAATGAAAACTTATAGCATAGGAAAAAGAAACTGATGAATTATAAGCCTGACACTCTCCATTTGCTAAACATAGATAATAGATTCATTATCCAACCCCCCACCCACCCCCCGCCTCCTTAACAGTATGGGTTTAATTGCCCTCTTGCCTACAGGTAATTCTCCATCAAAATTAAATCTGTCAGCTATTTCTCAATTTTATAAACTATGCAGGCAGGGGAGAGAGGAGGTCGGGCGGAGGCTGCACTGGGTGGGAGGGAGGCTATCTTTCCCACGGCTGCTAGGACACCAAGCCAAAGCTTCTCTGAACAAGGGCCTTGATATATGCCTGCATTCACGGTGCCATAGTGACATCAGCTGGTCAGTTCCCAAACAACAGCCTAGCTAGGGAGGAACGGATCAGAAAAATGTTTAAAAGTCAATAATAGCCAATAATCACTGGGTAGCTACCAATTTGTACGTCACTAGGTTTATTGGGGTGATTACTTTGTGAGTTATATAGATGTCTAATCACTATGTTGAACAATATAGTATTATATGCCAACTGTAACTAAAAATAAAATATAGATTTTAAAAAATTAGGAAAAAAAGAATCATTGGGCAAATGTATTTTTCAGCACCTCGACATAAGCTAGATTTTCAGTATCCCTTATAATGATTTTTTTCAAATATGTAATATTAATATCTGGTGATGAGTACAGATTTAGAGGTAAACTTTTAGAAATGGGAATTTAAAACCTTCCAGTGGTAACAGTATGATAAGCCCAAATAAAATTTGAATTTGAATTTGAATTTTAAAAAACAGGGTAGAAACTAAGCACAGGGTGTGATGGCTTCTCAAATAATATTAAGACATGAAGTGACTCCTTTTGGAGGGTTACACAACTATGCCAATTAGCCCAGACCCAAAGTAATATACAAGACATTGATTCAGAGGTGTGAACGTAAGAAAATATAGCTGAGTCTATTTTAGTTAGATCTCTTTTATTGGTTTACCAGATAAATGCCTTATGTTAGGAGTTTTGGCACAGAGCTGACAGATTCTTAACCCTGCAGTTTGCTTTTTTTTTTTTTTTTTAACAATATGGGAGATTTTGTGGTTGAAGCAGAACAAGAATGCAAAAGTAGAGAGTTGAGAGGCAGATGGAAGAAGAATCTAGTTCACTATTTCTAACTCACAGTGGGGAACAGAAGGGAGGTTAAGAAATATTTTGGGGATCCTCAGATAACCAAGTATTAATAAAATAATCTAGTCACTTGAAAGTATCTATTTCTAATTAAAAGTAAACTTATTTTAAAGGTAAAGAAAATATATTGGTTAAGAAAGAATAAAGAAAAAATACCCCCCCCAAAATAAAATTAAACAAAAACAAACTAACAACAACAAAAAAAAAACAAAGAAAAAGAAAGAATTAAGAGATAGATTAAAACTGAAAAAGCCTTAAAATTTTAGATATTGAAATGTTGCATTATCATAAAAACACAACCAATTATTCAATAATTTGAGTTGGTTTCCTTATGTATAGAGCAGCTAAGCGCTCATATTTAACTACTGCCCACAATAACAAAGATTACTTGCTCACTATCCATATCAGCCACAGGTAAGCAGTTGTTCTGTTCTATGTACCTTCTTCATTCAGATTCAGGCTGAAGAAGTGCTCCCTGTCCAGGGGCAATAATCTTGTTGCAGAAAAAAGAGCTAAGGCCAAACCACTCAATCGTTCTTTAAGGTTCTGCTCACATTTCATTAACCAAAATAAGTCAAACATCCACCCTGATATTAGCGGGGTAGGGAAGTATAATCACCACATAGGGAGACACCACAAACCACATGGCTACAGATAGGGAATCTTATAGAGAGGGCATAAAACAATTAGAAACAATAATACAATCTATTATTTCACTAAATGCCCAATGTCTACCACAAATATGTCGTACAAAGTAGATCCTCAATAAATATTTTGAATTAGTATGCAAATGGCTTAATGTTGACATGACCTCACACTAAATGTAGATTGATTCATCTTTTCTTTATAGGAAAACTAAAGAATTTTTTTATTTAATGAGAAAGAAGTGAGTAAATGACAGCCAGCTTATATACAGTTAAATAGAATAAAAAGAGAAAAAAAGAATATAGACATCACAGTGATGAATTTTCATGAAGGTGACAAATTTACACTACAGAGCAATGGGATATTTATAAGCAATATTTATAAGCAAGAGTGACCAGTTTGTATCCAATTAGGTTTTCTAAACTCTAGAACATTTAAAACGTCAGACTTTAAATTCTAAATCTAGACATGACAATTGTAAGCACACCACTCAGTCATTTAAAACTTCTCAGTAAGTGCTACTCCTAGGTAAATATTTTTTTCCTAACATTATTTTTCACCAACATTTAGAATGTAACATTTCATGTTCCAGCAGTAATCACACACAGGATTAAAAGTCCAAGCAAGAAAGTGTCATTCTTTCTATAAAGGGTTCTTTAAAAAAGAAAGAAAAATGAAAGGTATGGACATTTTATACAAGTACTGCTGAAGAAGAGTATAAAAGCATTTCCAAAATATTGTGCTTACTGTACAAAAAGGCATGGTTCACAGAACCGAGTATCTCAAGCTACAGCAGCTGAATATCAATTTTTAAGGAGTTGGCAATATTAAATACCATACGCCTCCGAGTCTCTTGCTAGGCTAGCGCATGCCGGGAATCTGTCTGCTCTCGTAATTTTTTTCAGTGTCTGACGGGGCCTGACCATGCACCGGGGCAGCATGAAGCCTTTTTTTCAGGTCTTTCCACTTGGCTTTGAAGGTGAGCTGACTCTCAGAATTCTCACTCCTCATGATGTTCTCCTTAGTCTCCCCATTGAAATGGACTTTCTTCTTGATTATTGAGGATTGAAGATCGAAAAGTTCTGCCCTACTTGCCGGAGACAGGAATTCTGCTCCCTCAGCAGGCTGTAATCTTCAACAGACTTTCTGCTCTCACCAGTTTATCCTCTGCCAATCTCTCAGGAACACAAAGTTCTCATTTCTTCTGCTCCCGTCTTTCTTCTCTTGCTTTGAGGGCTCGCTCTCGCTACTGTACTGTATTTCCTTTAGTTTCAGCTCACTCAATACAGGGCTGGAATCCTGCAACTTTTCTGGTTCTGCTAACCTTTGCCCCCTTCTCTCAGGATTTCTTCTTTGCTCTTCTGCAGCCAACTCCGCTATCTAAAGATTCTCCAGAATTTCTTCAACAGAAGGTCGATGGTAATTCTTTAAATTTAACATCCTCGTAATAATGTCATTCAATTAATCAGAAACGATATAGAATTCGCCTGAATTTGCCTTCTCAGATCTTCCCAGCCAATTCTTTCCGGTCGAAAGCTGTAAATGGAGGCATTAATGCACACAATTCATACAGCAAACAACCTAGGGACCAGATATCCGATTTCTCATTGTAGAACATGCGATTCATTTGTTCAGGTGTGCCAACGAACGTTTTTGCAAAACTCGTATCGTGGTTTCATATTCTAGCTATCCCAAAGTCTCCAAGCTTAACGTTTTGCTTGCCATCTAGGAAACATTGGCTGGTTTCAGATCCCAATGTAGCTTGGTATGACCACCATGCCACATGGTTTCGTCTATGACATTCCTTTAGAGCTAAAGTCGACTGAGTCATCACTCGAAGAACAAACTCTTCATGTAGGTATTGTCTTTCCTTGGTTCCCTTTGTAATTACACTAGCCAGGTTCCTCCCTTCGCCATATTCCGTTACAATGTGCAGTGTTGTGTTGGTTCGGTCAATAATTCAATCACAGTAATGGACAATGTTTGGATGTTTCAGTTCACGAGGCAAATTCATTTCAGAAACAAGCATTTGTTTCTCAGCTTCTGTCATGGAGCCATAGTCAAGTTTTTTCCAAACTAATATCTTGCCGATGTTCTTCCCCGGGATCTTCTGGCAGCAACCGTAGGAGCCGATGCCAAAGATGTGAAGCATCTCACAGTCTTCCGTCCACGCTGGCGTGCCGGGGCTCATCGCAGGACCCCAGCAGATAGCTCTGCAGCGATGGAGCTACGAGACTGAGTCCCAGCCCGGTTTGACCGTGATGATTCATCTTTTCTGGTGCAGAATTTGATAACTTCCTCTTTTCTATCACAAATGTCCTACTAAAAATGAATCTCGCAAATATAATATTAAGCAAAAGAAGCAACATGCCAAAAAATATTTACAAAGAGGTGAATGGATAAAGAAATTGTGGTGTGTCCATACAATGAAATACCACTCAGCAGTAAAAAGGAATGAACTATTGACATAACAGCATGGATAAGTGTCAAAATAATTATAGAGAATGAAGACAAAAAAAAAAAAAAAAGACTTGTATAATTTTTATAACAGCATGGATAAGTCTCAAAATAATTATAGAGAATGAAGACAACAAAAAAAAAAAGACTTGTATAATTTCATTTATAAAAAATTCTAAAAAATGCAAACTAATATGTGGTGACAGAAAGTGGTGGCCTGAGGGGAGGAGAGGAAGAAGTAGAAGAGTGGGTAGATAAGAAATCTTTGGGGGTGATGGGTTTCATGGGTGTATTCATAAGTCAAAACCCATCAATTGTACACTCCAAATATATACGATTTACTGTATGTCAGTTATGCCTCAATAAAGCTTTAAAAATGCTTTTAAAGGAGTACGTACCATATGATTATATTTAGATAATGTTCAACAATAGGCAAAACTAATCTATGGTGGTTATTTTTGGGATAGGTCGTGACTGGAAGGCTTACAGAGGGGTGCAGGAAATGTTACTTCTTGATCTGAATGCAAATTAGAATTACATAGGTGTGTTCTATTGGTCAAATCTCTTTGAGCTGTATGTTTACGATTTGTACACTTTTCTGTAGGCAAGTTATGCTGCGATAAAAAGTTTTTAAATGTGCTATTTTTTAAAACAAATATCAACCATCTTAAAATATCAAAGAAAGCCATCCTCATAAAAAATTTATTTATGACAGAAAATAATAGTTATGTGATTACATTCATTTATCGTCTACTTTTGAAATTAGAGAGCTATGAGTAGGTTTTTTTCCTGAAAGTCTCTATGACTGAAAACAGATCACAGAACCTCATAAGCTGTAGACACGGGGAGTGAATAGTCACAGGGACTAGTGGAGGAATGCATCAACATGCTGATATGCTGCCAAGATGGGTCCCCAAAAATGTGCAAATGCTGACATTTCCATTTTTTCTATGTCCCTAATTTGTATTACTGTACCTGCACTCTCTCCTTATGCAGAGATACAGGAGAAAGCGACAAATGATGCACATGCACCCAAAACAACTCAAAGAGCAAGCGAGCTATGTCAAACTCCCACAGATGGGATAATACTATTGCAAACAGCTGAGCTAAGATAAGAAATGAAAACTCCTAGACATTTTTATGAACCCATCATTTTACCATTTAATATCTTTTAAAAACTATTCTCAGTGATTGATTACTTTAATGAATAAATATAATGTATAGTCAATGGTTTGATGGTTGAAGAGAATTAAATTTCCCTTGCTGGCAAGAATGGTCTTAAAACGAATTGAAGGTTTATCATTTTCATCAAACTCCACCCTTCAAAAAAGATTTAAAAATCAGTCTGAATTTCAAATGACTCTGATCTATGTGTTTACTTATAAACTATTACCTGGTCCCCATTAATGCCCGTATGGAGTAAAAATAAGTTACGGGGTCATAAATTCCGTGTTTAAATAATTTTTTAAAAAAACTTTTCAAAATGCCATTGATATGTTGCAGAAACCACTGCTCTCTTCTGATATATAAAACTTTAAGAGTCCCTACTAGCCCACATCTAATAAAAGAAATATGAAAATAACCATGTATGATGATCATTTAAAATGTGAAAAAGACAAAAATAAAGAACTGAAAATCCAATTCCGCATCAAATACCACTACTTAACACATACTGTGCTATGGATTACATAAATAAAAAACAGATTTTGATACCTAGAGGTGGGGTGCCGTCCTAACAAAATCCTAGAACAGACCCCAGTTTTCAGGACCGAGTGGTTGATAGAAGTCCCGAAGGCTTTCCAAAGACTGTTAGCAAAATGTTGATCATGGCTCCAAGGAGGCTACTGGGGAGAGCTCAAAGGAAAATGAAAAAAGAAAAATGTTATGGGAAGCTAGAGAAAAAGGGCTTCTTGCGATGTAGTAGAAGAATATTTAGTAACACTGTTGTTGTGGGAATATGGAACTAGAAAATGCACTTCTGAAAGGAATAATCCAGCTAAGGAAATTTACAAACGGTATATTGAAAGTGCTACCTGCCTTGATTTGCTGCTTATAATAAAATGTAAGTAGACAAATAGAGTAAACTAAAGAAACTAAAGAACTGAATAGGTATATCTCCAAAGAGAAAATACAGATGTCCAATAGACATATGAAAAGATGCTAAAGGTCACTAATCATCAGAGAAATGCAAATCAAAACCACAATAAGATATCATCTCAGACCTGTCAGATTGGCTCTCATCAATAAATCAAAAAACAAGTATTGGCAAGGATGTGGAGAAAAGAGAACTCTCGAACACTGTTGGTGGGATTGCAAATTGGTACAACCACTATGGAAAATAGTTTGGAGGTTCCTCGAAAAATTAAAAATAGAAAAACCGTTTGACCCAGAAAGCAATTCCACTTCTGGGTATTTATCCAAAGAAAATCAAAATAGTAGTTCATAAAGATCTATGCACCCCTATGCTCATGGCAGAGCTATTCACAATAGCCAAGATATGGAAGCAACCTAAGTGCCCATCAACAGACAATTGGATAGAGAAGTTATGGTACATATGTTCAATGGAATATTACTCAGTCATAAAAAAAAAAAGAAATCTTACCATTTGCAACAACATGAATGGACCTAGATGGTAATATACTGAGAGAAAGATAAATACTATATGATTTCACTTATATGTGGAATCTAAGAAACAAAAGAAACAAATCAACTAAACAAAAACAGACTCACAGATACAGAGAACAAACTGGTGATTGCCAAAGGGAAGGAGGTTTAGGAGGCTGGGTGAAAAATGTGAAGGGATGAAGTATAAATTTGTAGTTATAAAACAGTCATGAGGATGTAAAGTACAGCATAGGGAATACAGTCAATATTATTACAATAGCTGTGTGTAGTGCCAGATGGGTCCTAAAGTAAATAGGGAGATCACTTCATAAATTATGTAAATGTCTAGCCATTGTACTGTATACCTGAAGCTAATATAAAATTTAAAAAAACTATAAAAAAAATAAATAAATGATTATATTGGAGAGAAGAAGAAGAAGGAGGAGGAGGAGGAGGAGGAGGAGAAGAAGAAGAAGAAGAAGAAACTAAAGAACTGCTAAATATAAAGGAAAAAAGACTTGCTAGGTTCACAATTAAAACTCATTCTCATTCCCAGCCTTTCCAGATAACAAACAATGCTAAATTTAAGAAATACCTTCTGGACAAAGATCAAATCCAAGACATGATCAGGAAAATTTGTCTAAAGATAAAATTAAGGATGTGACTGTGAAACCTTTCATTAAGATCTCAGAAAGCAGTACCCTTCCTAACAGGAAAAAAAAAAAAAGTCTAAAGATCTTGAAGTCATTGTCCTTTAGCTGCCTAACAGGGAATCTAACCTGCAGAAGGGTTTATTCAAGAGATTTCAAGTGTTGCTTTTGTCCAACGGAATGGATTATGAAGCAATTCACAATGAAACCCATAAAGTTTTTAAAAGGAATTATATTAGCTTGAATTGACAGGGTTAAACAGAACAAAATGAAACAATATCTTTGCATGCTAAAATTTCTATGGTTAGGAAGTAGACTGAGAAATTACTCAGCCTCAAACAAGGGCCACATTTTATGAAAAAGGAAGACTATTTCAGAGCCAAGAGCTATGGTGAATCATTCCCAAGCATTAGGACTGAGCCTTAATCATGACAATGGCAACACGAGCCCAGCTGGGTTTCAGAATTGTTATAAGCCATAACTGCTATATGCCTTCACCTTGTTTGAATAGGAATGTTTAGACATGTTTATGCCATGTCTACCCCATCACTGTATGTTGGGTAAGTGGGGTCCATGTAACTTATCACTTTAGTTAGCAGGTCTTTCAGTCAGGAAGAACAGTTTTCAAAAAGTTGTTCCAGAGAAATAATGTTAAAAAAGTCTCATTCTCACCTGGACCAGATTGAAAAAATGGAATACTAAACATCGAGTTGGAGCCTGAGATCATAAAGGAATGAGGCTCTGGGGAAATTATAGTTTCCATTTAGGAGGGACTTGCATTGCTGTGGCCAGAAGGGAGACTCCAGGAGATTGCATTTTCCAAAAATGGCTGCAACAATAATTTTAGTCCCACAAATTCTTCTGGAACCTTGCAACTACTCGTTAAGAGGTAGAGTCTATTTTCCCTGCCCTTGAATTGGGCATCTTTGATCAATAGAATGAGGTAGAAATGATACGATGAGACTTCCAAGGCTTAGTAATTTTACAAGTAAATTTTTCAAACATTACTGATCTGTATGAAAACTGCAACTCTCTTTTCACACATAAAGCTTTAAGATTCCCCAGTAATCCCCACTAGAAAAAAAAATTAAAACCATATAACCCCAAACCATGAGAGATTACATATGAATTAAATGTTGAAGGATGAATAGGAATTTTCCAAGTAGACAAAAGTCATTCAAATAAAGGACCTGAGATAATTAGGATTAGATTTCTCTGTATGTATGACAGAAAAACACACAAACAAAAATAACTGGCTTAACAAAACAAAATTTTCTCTATCACACAGAGGCATGAGAAGCTAGTACAGCAACTCTATAATCATCAGTGAGTCAGGCTTCCTCTATCCAGTTTATCTGCCATGCTCAATGTGTGGCTTCCCCTCCATGATCCAAGATGATTGTTTTAACACAAGCCATCATACCTGCATTTCAGCCACCAGAAGGAAGAAGTTCACAGACTGGAGAGTGCCTTCATATGACACTTTAGCTTAAATTCTACCAACCAGAAATTGGCCTCACCTAAATGCATGAGAGACTAGGAAATATAGCCTTTATTCTGGACAGTCATGGTCAACGTGAGAATCAAAGGATTAAAAAAGAAGAGAAGAGCAAATATTGGAAGATACTAGGAGTCTCTGCCACGGTCGTAGAGAAATTAAAGTGTGTGGCCCATGGAAGGAGCTGGGAGAAATTTGGCATCATAAAAACAGAGAGAATGTAGCAGTGAGAAAGTGAAAAAGGAAGCTGGAAGTTAGATGGAGACCACTCAATGCTGAGACCCTGGCCAAGCTTAAGAATTTTAAAACAGTTTTCTAACCATTAAGGAGTCATGTGGAGATAATTAGGCAGATAAATGACATGATTAGAGCATTGTTTTAAGAAGATGGCTCTGGCAACAATGAGTTGCTGGCTCCTAAGTGAAAGAGAATTCAGGTAGTCCAGTTATAATAGATATTCATCACATGTGGTCTGAGCACCCTCCCCACATTGTGGTCATTTTCCTAATTATGAGTTCTACCTTCTCAAGGTGGAAGCCGTAAACTCTCAACCCCAGACTCCCTCAGAGCTATGTAGCCTGGATCCCACTTATTAGCTACATAAGACTTGAGTTCAAAACCAAGCAACATGAGGAGGCAGCTGGGCTGGGCACTCAGTCTTCTGGCAAATGCAGAGGAAGAGATTCTGGATCTTCCAGGAGCAAAAGTGATGGAGCTTTGGCATCTGACTCTGACCATCATAGAGGCCAGGGGGCAATGGAATTGCCAAAGTGAATTCTTTTGACAGATAACTCTAACCGGTATAATAGTTCCCTGATAAAAGGGACAGACTGGGCTGACAAGTGCCTTTGCTCTTCTTCCTACCTGGAATGCAGATGCAATGAAGATACAGCAGCCATCTTTTAACCATGAAGACAAGAGCAACATGTTGGATGGCAGAGCAGAGAAACAGAAAGAGCCTGGGCTTCTGAAGGCATGGTAAGTGGCTATGGGCTTCCATAGACTGCCCACAGACAGACTTCTTATGTGAGAAAATAAAAGCCCTTTGGTGAAGCCAATGTGGTCAGAATTCTGATACAATCAGCAAGACATCCAAAACAAAAAAATAAATAAATAAAATAATCCTAAATGATAAATCTAGGTCCTAAAGCATGAGGGTAGCTTTTAAATTCATTTTCCTGCTGTGCCCTACTATCCTTTCTTCACATGGCTGCCACAGTGATCTTTAAAAGTGTAGATAAAATCACATCACTCCACTTAAAGCTTCTGAAGCTCCCCAGTGGATTTGAAATAAAATCCAAAGGCCCTACCATGACCCATAGTGCCTTGGTCCTTACATATACAACTCTGACCTCATCACCTATCTCTCTTTTCTCTGCTAAGTTAAATTCAACCTCTATTCAGTCAAGACCTATTTTACTTCAGGATGCTGCATTTGCCCTTCGAACCTTCTCAAAGCTGGCTCTTTTATTCCATTCAGGTGACATTTTGAATGTCACCTCCTTAGAAAGACCTTTCCTGACCATGCTTCCTAACATAAATTCCTGTTTTGTTTTCTTAACAATACTTACCACTATCAAAATCATTTAAATTATTTATTGTTTGCTTATTTTTTCCCCTATTCAGAAAATACTCTACAGAGTATTTTCAACTCATTCTTTCAAAAGTGAAATTAAAGAACACATTAGTTTGCTCAATTTCAGAGACCAAATTCATGGATAGAAGCAATACAATGGAAAATCAAAGTGTGGAGTCACATGTTACTGAAGAATGAAGTCACTTCTTTTTCACTACTCCTCTCACCCCAGATTGTAGGGTTAAGAGTATACCTTAACTAAGAAACACAAGTTATTTCATAGTTCGTCATTGGTTTGAGGATGTATAGAAGGGAGTCATAAACAGATGTTTGCTCAGTAGTAAGTCTTTTGAAAAAAATTTCTGCAGGACTGGGGAGACACAATTTGTATGTATGGGAAAATGTATAAAAAATGAACCAACTCTGCGTAATAAAC
Organism: Pteropus alecto; assembly: GCF_000325575.1. NCBI lineage: Eukaryota > Metazoa > Chordata > Mammalia > Chiroptera > Pteropodidae > Pteropus > Pteropus alecto. Next base: position 12,809,989 of record NW_006434369.1, read on the forward strand.
AGAGAACTACATTAGGGTATTAACAGGGCAGTCAGAAAAGTATTGCTCTTCTCTATGAGTTTAAATCAGGGGTCACAAATTCACATGTCTACAAGGGCTAGGTAAGAAAGAAAAATGGGCTGGGTGCAAGGTGATAAATAATAACCACTTCAATGCCTTCGTTTTAGATGATATTTGAGAGAAGATGAGGTCTATGTCAAACCAGAGAGAAAATGCCCCTCTTTCAAAGGGAGCAGGAGCTCCTCAACTCCATATACTTATCCCTAAGCAGGAAAAAATGCTGAGTTTCCAGATTTTTCTATTCTTTAAGGAAAGCCAGAATTGGGTTTTTACATAAAATCTCCTGATTTTAAGTGTTGGCAATTAATTCAAAACTATATAGGTCAATATCACGCTGGATCAACAAAACACATCTATAGTCTAAAGCAGATTCACTGGCTGCAAGTGAGTGACCCTTTAGTGTCAACCATACAGCTTAAACTAAGAATTAAAGTTTTACCTTAAGAAATGCATGTGTATTTGTCTTAATAACAATTCACTGAACAAAATGGAGAATAAAGAGGCACAGTGTTCACACTGGTGAGTATTGTACTTAGAATGTGCATATCTCCCTTAAACTACTCAATGGAATTAGCAATGCAAGGCTAACATTCATTGTCCTTCTGGAGCCATTCCCCCTGGAGTGGGGTTCTAGACTGAATAACTCAGACTTGGGGAAACATAATGGTTGGAAGAGAGGGACCAATCTCGGTGAGAACAGGATAGGGTTTTCTGGAAGATCAATGGACAACCACATCATGGCAGTTAGAAAAAAAGAAGGCATCTCTATGAAATCGTAGATGGAAGAAATGAGATTAAGATCTGGGAATATCCAGGAAGGTATCCTGGGTATGCTCCTCAGGAACAGTATAAATTTCTGGGATAGAGACCCGTTCTTGAACTAAAGGGACAGTTAAATTTGGAAAATTTTAGGCTTCTTCCTTTTGTTGTAATTCCCTGTAATTGCCTTGACACTTCAGTAAAACCAGGTACTGTGTAAGAAAACAAAAGAAAAGAGCAGAAACAGATGCAGAACCTGCCCATCTTCACCCCTCCACAGACAGGGAGATGGGGAGCAGTATTTACCAAGGAATTGTATCCAGCAAAGAAATGAGTAGTGGTCTACAGCAAAGCTGGGAGCAGAGATGAAGAGAATCAGTGGCCAAGAGAACAGCTCAAGAAGGGAAAAATCAAAATCTTCTCTTTCAAATTATACCAGGAAAATGGCCCTTGAAGACAAGGAAGCCTGTCTTGCCTATAAAATGGAATCATAAGAACTTCAGACATCATCCGATTGAGCAGTTTCTGGATTGATCTTTAGCGGTAGCAACTGTCTTCAAAGGAAATTTTATCATTGTTGAAACTGAGTGATCAGTAAGTAATAGGGATTCATTATACTATTCTCTCCAGTTGTGCTTATGTTTGAAATTATTCATAATAAATATTTTTAAAGAAATATTGCACTGATATTTAACATATGAAACATATCAAATGCATGCAGTTTAAACACTGCCAAATTATTCTTCCAATATTCTGCATACTTGCTAAAAATCTTTACCAAGGAATTTTTGGCAGATAATTGTCCATTGCTTAAATACTTATAATGACAAGGAGCACACTAATTTTGAGACAGTCAAAGTTGGATGGCTCTGCTTGTAAGAAAATAATGTTAACATTCATCCAAAATATGACCTCTATTAATTTCAGTTGACAACCAGACAATTCCTCCACCAAGAAAATATATTTATCCTTTATATTGTATTCAGTATATTTTCAAATAATCCCAAATAACTGGCAAAGTTTGGGATTCTGTATCACACTAATATATGCTATAAAACCTGCTAGAGAGATGCTAAGGGCAATGTTTCCATCCTCTGAGTTAAAAAGATGTGAGCAAAATATTTAAGTTAAATTAAGATACCTACAGGCAAAACCTGACCAAGTGTTGCACATTGTGCTACATAATAGATTGAGATTTTTTTTTTTAATATCATGATATTCTCCACTTTTACCTACCTGTCAGCTCCATGTCATTTGTTATTAATTTAACACCAGAGAGCCTGGAAAGAGCTGCAAGCTAGTGAGAGCACACAAATCAGGAGCAAAGACAGCAAAACCTCCTTGGAGATTCTTGTTCACAAACTTTCAGGGAATTTGAAAAATGCTCCTCAATTCAGAGGATGCTTGTTATGAAATCAAATAAAGTATAGAAACACAAGTTTCAGTCACCTAATTTAAATGCAGAAACCAAGAATAAGTCATGGGCACCCACGTCATCTATGGAATTCCAAGCATCATCTCCCTCCTTAATTATAGAACCCATTCCGAGCATCAGGTGATTCTAAGACAGGGACATCTATGTGTATCTCTGCGGAATGAGTTGGGAGAAAACAATGTATCTCATTTGCAGACTAGTTTTACAGTAGTACTCCCTCACTAAAAATCGCATTTGGCCTTACACTGAAGAATTATTTAAAACATGCTTGTCCCATATTAGCCAAAGTCCAGTCTCAGGTAAGTGTTCTTCATCTTAATATATGTCCTACTGCCATCCTATTGTCAAAAATATTTTAAAGCAAAATGACACTTCAGTGTCAACTATATAAAAAAGACCCTCCTCTACTAAAATTCCTATCAAATCCCACCTGCGTAGATTGGTATGCATATATATTCATATCTATTGAAAGCCAAGGATAAAACTTAAGTGTTGGCATTGACCATAATATGACAGCAACTGACTAAATGCTCACCAAACCTGTTTCTTCCTCTTCTATATTCTTGCAGAATATAGAATCCAACTCTGATGATTCAAGAAACTTTAATAAAAGAACTATAAGAGGCATGGAAAGGATTAAGAAAATCAATAAGAGATGCTGAGGCACCCAGGAACTAGCAGGAAGAGAAAACCATTACCCAAATTCTAGCCCTCTAATCTCCTGACTGTGCCTCCCACACTTAGCCTATCTGGAAGTAAGAGATCCTGGGTGATGTCATCCATAGGGTGATGTCAGTCTTCTGGGACCCAGGGCAGGCCCAAAGAGCATGGAGAATAGAACTGAGGGACAAATACAGAATAACGAGAAGATAGACAAATTCCATGACTCAGCCTCTCTGCAGGCAGGTGTGGCTTCATGACTAAGTTCTAGACAATGGCATGTGGACAGAAGTAATGTACAGCATTTTCAGACCTAGCTCATAACACCTGGCATGGGCCTCAATGCTTTCTCTCTTCCTTCAACTGTAGTTCAAAGAGTTCAGAGGAGGACTTTAAGGCCTTAGAGGAAGATGGAGCTACTAAACGATGTGACCTGGGTTCCTAAATGACCATGGCTACCACAGACCTACATTGAACAAGCGATATGGGTGAGAAATCAATTTTATGTGCTAAACTTCTGAGATTGTAGAATTACTCATGTAAACAACTGTAACCGATATATACGTAAATATTGTTGGGAAAGAAAAAGTCTAAAATAAGCAGAAATTAGGGAAAAACTCTAAGAATAATTTTTTTAAGCCAGTAAAAAAATAATCCTAGCAAAGAACTGCCACGAAATAACAGGCTACCTACTTGGAACCAAAATTATCAAATCTTTGTTTCATATGTTTTGCTCCTATATTTTCTGACTGTATTATTGAAGGCATGCTCTATTGTATGGGACAAAAAGGAGAGGAAAATAACTTTGGGGTAGGAATCCAGCATTATCTGCAACACATGGGGACAGGTACAGCCCTTCAACACAAGCATATGGATTGCTAGTCCATGTGTGTATATAGTTTATACCATTAGAAAGGCCATCCTCTTTCTTCAATGTTATTCTGTCCCCCTAAGATTTCACTACTATAATTACTATTCATATAATCTTTATTCACTCATTCCAGAAACACATATTAACTGGCTACTCTGTGCCAGTCACCTCTCAAATGACTTAAAATCTACTGGGAAGCATCCCTAATGTGAAGAAATAAGTGCAATGAAGTGTGGAAAGGGCTTTGTTTGAAGTATGTATGGGGTTCAGTGGAACCCAGGGGAAGCAATCAGCTCTCCTGGGTTGAATGAAGGGGTAGAAACAGATTTGGAAAGTCTTCAGAGAGAAAGTGACCATGAGCAGTGTCTGAAAGGAAGCAGCTATATAGGCACATGTCCTTATATCCTTCCAACAGCCTGGACTCCTCTTGAACAGAAAAATTAACCTATCCCAAGTGTATGCTGGCCGCAAGCTAACTCTTCACTTTAAGAGTATCACAGAGGACATGCTTCACCTTTGAGCCTTCCTCCAGAGAGGCTGAGAAGAGAGTCTGTTGCTAAAAATCCTATGATTATCTGCCATTATCTCCCCCAAAGCTGTGGTTAAAGCTGTGCGGACAGCTCTTCTCTAACACGTCCTCAGCTCAGCAGCAATCTTAGTGCCAACAGCAGCTGCTGGCAGACGAACCACCACAATGCAGCAGTGACTCCTGGATGATTCTCAGGCTAAGCTCTATATAACCTCTGATGAACTGGTGGCCCCAAGAAGAGCCTGGAGCTTCCAATTAGTTGCCACTGAGTCTGAGAGTTATAAGGCTGCAGAGAACATGTCAGACAAGGACAGATCTCAAAACCTGGGGGAAATTGGATTATTTTATTCTTCTAAGGTACTCCACTGTGTGAAGTGCTCTGAAAATTCATTTTCTTGCCCTTCTTTGAGCCCCATTTTCCTATCTTTAAAATGAGGATAATAGTATTTGCTTCAAAGATTGTGAGGATTCATGAGTTGATACAAGTAAAGAATGGAGAACAGAATCTGGCACACAGAAATGATCAATAAATGTTTGACAGGCCAATGATGAGGATGAGGATGAGGATGGTGATGACATGATAAATAGCCACTTCCTGAGCTCGAAGAATGTGGTTAAGGAGATCAATGAATGAGTGACTGATGAAAGGAAATGATTTTTCTTTTAGTAAACTGTTTGTTAACTCTGAGTCGTTTTCATTGCACTGGCCTACTGGGTTTTCCACTTTTACTTTCTTACTTACTTACTGCTTACTTATAAAGGCAGAACTCTACACTATCCTCACAATTTGCCTGGTAGTTGTTTTGACCTACTGGCCTAGCTTTCAACCCCATTCTGTATCTTTGCATGTTCATTTATTCATTCTATCAATAAATTTATCGAGTGTCCCTTCTATTTTGACCTTCGTGCCAGGTGCTAGTGTCAACCCCGAGCTGATCAAGAAGGGAGGGCTTCGGTGGTGAGACACCCTATTGAAAGAACACACAAAGAGCTGACGTGAGAATGAAAGAGCAGGCACCAACTTTATTGCAAGAAGCACGTGCTCTTCATGCTAGGGGACCACATGGGCTTTATATATGTCAGAGAATAGTAGTGGCATTCTGCCACACATGCGTGATACAATAAGCTGAATCATACTTACATAAGTTAGGTGCGGGAGCTGTACTACATTAATGTAACATTCTAAATCCAGAGTCCTATCTCTAGCCACGAGCCTAGATCACAGCCAGACCTGGAACTCACAGTTAGTGACTCGATAATAAACAAGACACAGTCTATGTCCTCAGAGAGCCTGCCAGTGGGAGGCAGAGAAACAAAAAGACAGTTTCTTGTGCAGGGAGCATTCCTATGGCTGTCATGAGAGTTTGATCTCAGCCCTAAGAGAGGGCTGGGGTGGGAGGATGGAGGCACAGATAGAAAGAACCACAAATGCAAAGGCCCAAAGGTAAGAGATCATAAGAGGCTTTCAGAAGCTTCGAAGAGACAGGCAGAGGTGGAGCACAAATCACCAGGCAGGATGTGTCGAAGGTGAGTATAAAGAGCTCAGCAGAGGTCAAGTTATAAAGAACCTTAGTTGCCAAGCTAAGGAGTGTGTACTAAATTCTAAGTCTATGAGAAAGCACAGGTATGTTTTCAG
>NW_006434369.1:12815967-12824439 GCF_000325575.1 Pteropus alecto
CTAGAGCTGCAGGATGGAAGACAGAGAGAATGGGCCAAAATGGATATTGGGACTCCAGCTAGGAGACAGCTAAAGGATTTCAGATGGCTGATGATGCTTTGCTAAGACATGAACAATAAGGGTGGGGACAAGTGCACATAAAGGGTAGCTTTCAAGGGGAAGGCAGTCTGAGCCCAAATACAAATCTAGTGTAAAGACTTTAGCCAGTCTTACCATGCTAGGGTGGCAGGAGAAGGAAGATTGCTTTGTCATGGGACTTGAATCCACTCTCTGTCACCTATACATGGGACATGAAAGAGAAGAGAGAGTCAAGGATGACACTTAGACTTGTGACTTCGCCAAATGTTGGAATGTCATTCAGTGAGATGGGACTAGGAGAGAAGGGATAGATCTGGGGAAAGGGTATAAGAGAAAATATAGTAAGTGCAGCTCAGAGATGTTGAGTCTGAGGTATCTAGGAGGCTTTGGACTAACAGCTTCTTAATGCAGCTTACAAGGCCCCTTCTGATCCAGCATCTGTTTATCTGCCCAGCCTCTCACCTATTCACCCTGAGCAGTCCCTGCAAGAACTGTGTTCTCCTCACTTTAGCCTTTACACATGCAATTCTCACAACTTGGACACCTTTCTCTTCAACACCACTTCATTTTATCTCTCACCTGACCAACTCCTTTTCATCCCAAGTCTCAGCTTAGACACCATGACCTCCCAGGAAACTTCCCTGACCTCCTCAGTTTCAGATTAAGTGTTCCGTGCATTCTTGTCATTCTCTCTATTTCTTTATCATTGCCTACCTTCCCTGACCTCCTCAGTTTCAGATTAAGTGTTCTTCCGTGCGTTCTTGTCATTCTCTCTATTTCTTTATCATTGCCTATCACATAATTGATTCTAATTTTTGTCTCTTTTCAAGTCTCTTCCCTCAAGACACTGTAAGCTAGATGGGGAGCTGTTCATCAGTGTGTCACTAGTGGTCGGTTCAGTGCCTGGCACATAGTAACAACTCAATGAACCCATGAGATAAATGCAGGACATACATAGATATGAGAAGTATCTGTGACAAAGAAATAAAAGTACACATAGCACCTGCATCATCTTATTGACCACACAGTTAATGTCACTTAAACATGGGTTTAGAACCCCAACATACATTGAAATAGAAAGTTAAGCTCTCCTAAAATTGAAAATTTTCAGATAGGTACTGCTAAGGGCAATGTGATACAGTAATAGTTTCTGGCATATGCAGCTCATTTTAACAGATGCCCATATGACATACAGAAAGCTGTCAGGCCTGCTTCAAAAAGGAAAGTCAGCCAGTTCATGTTCCACTTGCCAAATTAATTTCATTTGATGTTTAATTTGTATCCTGAGGTACTGTGGACTTAAAACTTGACTATGATAACAGCAGATTAGAGAAGTGTTCCATCTGACAAAATCAAATCATCAAGTTGTTTTTATTATGAGTAATACTGTCTTGATAAGGGTATCTCCAAATCAAATATACAAATTATTTAAAAGCACATTTATTAATTATTTTAAATAAAATACCATTCTCCTCTTTCTTATGCCTAATGTTGAGAGGAGTATGCATCACCTCACCGTAATAACAGAGAAAAGAGACAGAAGAAGTTAGAACTGTGTGGCTTGAGAATCAGAAAGCTGAGTGGAAATTTCAGGTCCTCCATCTATTAAAGGGGGTCTCAACACTGGCTGCACATTAGAATCACCTGGGATTTTTTTAATACCAATGACAGGACCCACCTCAGACAAAATAAATCAGAATGGTATGACATCTGCATTTTTAAACCCCCCAAGTAATTCATGCATATAAGTTAGGTGAATTTGGGTAAGTAATTTAATATCTCTAATATACAAAAGAGAGTACAGTAGACTTCTGCCATTGCATGGCTGACCATCGACCATTGTTTTTTGTTTTTTTTTTATTTAACAACTTTTTGTTAGAATTAGGCTTGAAAAAAGGTCCATACATTGCAATTGGTTGATATACCCTTATAACTCTCTAAATTTGTAGGTTTTACCTTCTCTTTTTATTTATTTATTTATTTTTTACAATTTATTTACTGAAACAGATCATTTGTTTATAGAGTTTTCCGTGGTCTAGAATTTGCCAATTGCCTCTCCATAGTGTCACTTAACATGTTCCCGCTATTATTTTCTGTAAATTGGTTGTTAGATCAAAAGGCTTGATCAGATTCAGATTCAATTAGCAAGACTACTTCAGAGGTGATGATGTGTACCTCTTTCAGAAACACAATGTGTCTATTAGTCATAATTTTGTGATGTGAACAATTATTAACTATTGCCTAGATTCATTATTTCATTTGGGGATGCAAAACAATTATATTTTATTGTTTTCTCTTCATTTATTAGCTGGAGCATTTCTATAAAAAGGAACTTTCCCCTCATCAGTATTTGGTTTCCCTGAGATACAGTGTCTAAAGGATAATCAAGAAACAAATGTTTGTTCGTTCCCTTTATTTATCACTTTTCACATACTGAATTGGATCTCTAGAATCCTCCAAAGGTAACCAATGAGGATTGTTTTGACTTTTGTTTTTGTTTTTGTTTTATAGTATCATTAAGAACTCATAGATTTAAACATATTTAAAGTGTTTTAATCGATTGTAATTATTCTTATTGACTCTCAAACGATTCTATCCTATCCTTTGACACTCCTCATTACTCTGATAACTTCTTTGCTTTCTACTATGAGATGATGATCCAGGCTCACCTTGTACAGGTCCTGTCCGAGATCTGGAATCAGCCAGTTTTCCAAAGAACACTTCTTCCTTTTTGTGGAAAACAGTATTTGAAACCAGAACCCGGCAATTAAGGGTTCTTGGTGTCATGGAGTTATCCTTGTTTCTAAGACTTTTAAATAAACAGAACTAGATAGGAAATACTTTTTATTTTCTTTAAAATGAAATCATCATGATGAGCTTATATTGATATTTTAATTTAAATTCAGAACTGAGGAGCTTTGATTTAACTTCATCTCTCTTATGTCTGCTTTTCTTTCTGCCATACCCAACCCCTAGTTTCCAGTAGCACCGCATAAGTACCCTTTCTCTTTGAGCCACAGCACATATGCCTTAGTACAAAGTACAAGATTTCTGATTTTCTTAGAACCAGAAAAATAATATCAACAATAACACTGCTAATGTGCTAACTGAGCAAATATATATATATTAATCTTTTGTCTTTGGAGTATACCTCGCTAAGAATGTATAATTAAATTATTGCTATAAAGTCACTTAAAAGGATTCCACATCATGTGATCGTGTCACCAACTTGATGTACAGTTTGTTTTATTTTGCTTTCAGTTCTTTTGGGATTTCTTTTTTAATTTAATATGCTTATGTTATGTAAAAATATATACCTGATTCAAAATTCAAATTTATAAGAAAAACTAGAGTCGCAGAAATCTAGTTTCTATTTCTGTCCCCTCCGTAACATCTCCTCTGTAATAAGTAATCATTTTTTTAAGTTTTTGGTTTATAATTCCATTTTTTAAATAAAAGCAAAAATATTTGTATATTTGTACCACCCCCAACTTTATTAGATGAATGATAGCATGCCATAAACACCTTCTCCACCTTGCTTTTTTTTACTTAACAATGTACCCTGAAGATTATTCTATATCGCTATATAGATATGTTCCTCATTCCTTTTTGAGCAGCACAATACTCCAATGTGTAGATGTACCAAGATTTCTTCAACTAGAGCCCTATTTAAGGAGACTTGGGTGTTTACAATTTTTGCTGTCATAAACAAGATAACCTTTAATAGCATTATACAAACATTTTATTTTTGTATTTTTGTCAGTATTCCATGGAATAGACTCCTAGAAGTGGGATTCCTAGGTAAACCTGTTTGTTTAATTGTGCCCAATTGCCCTCATAGGGATTGTAACATTTTGCTGTCACCTGAAATGTATGAGAGTACATATATCTTCATGGTAGCTTATCATAAAGTGTGTTGTCACACTTTTGTATTGTTGCCAATCTGTTAGATGAGAAATGGTGTCAATGTGGTTATAATTTGCATTCCTCTTATTATGAGTACATTTAAAGATCTTTTTATAACTTTAATGGACATTTGTATAATCTTTTGTAAAACAGCTATCTGATTTCTACCCATTTTTTCTATATTGTTAGTCTGATCTTTTTCTTCTCTCTTTTTAAAAGTTCTTTTATATGGATATTAAAATTTTATAATGATATAGGTTGCAAATGTTTCCCAGTTTTTCATGTATTCTTTTTCTTTGTGTATGACTAGTTTTTTTTTTCCATTCAAAGGTGTCTTTATTGTAATGTAGTCAAATGTATGGATCATCTCCCTTACTGCATTCGAATCTGTAGTAATGATTAAAAATGGCTCCTCATTCCCAGGGTATAGAGGAATTTACCAATGTTATCTTCTTATTCTTGTAAGCTTTTATTTTTTACACTTAATCTCTAGTACATTTGGAACTTATTAGTATGTATGGCAGAGGCTATTGAACACCATTTATTAAAAGTACATATTTTCCCCCACTGATTTGAGATGCTGACTTTATCGCATATTTACAAATGCAGCTGGGTCTATATCTGGATTCTCTATTTTGTTCCACTGATCTGTCTAGTCATATGTCAACACCAACCTGTTTTTATTACAGTGGATTTATAATAATTTAATATTTTAAAGATCTTTAATATTTTAAAGATCTCCCAGCCCCTACCTTTCATTGCTCTTTTTTAACCCACAGAAATTTTATGGCTTTTCTTGCTTGTCCGTTCTTCCAAATGAACTTTTTATTGTCCCCAGCTCCACACACACACACACATACAACTTGCTGCATTTTATCGGACTTTGCTAAATTATAAATTAACTTAGAATTGACATCCATATGGCATATCTGTCCATTGGTTCAAATATACTTGCAGCTTTGTGTTTTTATATTATTATTTATATAAATAACATTTCTTATTATGTTTACATCTAGATTTTTAAAATATTTAATATAAAAGGTGTCTTACCTCTAATTATAACTTTTAACCATTGATTTTTGAATATCGATATTATAATATGCGAGTTTGAGAAATTCTCTTATCGTTTGTAGTTTTTCCATTGATTCTTTTGAGTTTTAAAGGTATAAAATCATATCTACAAACAGAGATAAATGATGTCTCATTTTCATTTGTGTGACTCTAATTACTTTCTATTATCTAAGTGCATTGGCTAAAACCCTCTAACAAAATATTACAAAATAGTGGAGATGGTGAGCATTCTTACCCTTTCCCTAACTTTAACAGGAAAGCTTCTAATGTTTCCCCATTAAATTAACAGTAAACTGCTACCTTGGAGACTTTGGAACACACACACATATATTAATTGCTATTTTATTAAGTGTTTTTAATATGAATGAGTATTAAATAATGTTGAATGACTTTTCTGAGCCTATAAAGATGATTATATAATTTTTTTCCTTAATTGTATTAATATGATGGATTATACTAATAGATTTTTTAATGTTGAACAACCCTAGCATTCTTGGAATATATTTCACTTATTCATGATGTATTATTTTTTTAATGTGCTATTGGATTCTATTTGCTAATATTTTATTTATGATTTTTACATTTATATTTATAACTGAGATGGTTCTGTGGTTTTCTTGTTTGGAGAAATCTTTGACAGGTTTGGGGATTAATGTTTTACTCTCTTTGAAAACAAATTTCCAAGTTTTTCTTCCTCTTCTCTACTCTGGAGTAGTTTTACCAGCATTGAGATGATTTGATCTTTAAGTTTGATAGACTCCCCTTATAAACACATCCAGAGTTGGTACTTTTTTGTTTTGTAGGAAAGCTCTTTTACTACTTCCTCTATTTCTTCCATAATAATTATTAGTCTATTTAAGAATTTCTGTCCCATTGGTGTCAATTTTATTGTCATCTTAAAAATAAAATAGCATGTCACTGTTGAGGCTGATCAGAGTTCGGTGTCACTCCAACAGTAGAGGAAAGGGACAGAGATAACAACAGTGCAGATGTGTAGTTAGCATTTTTCCTCGGTTCTTCCTCAAATGATGGCAGCAAAGAATCACAGGTTATTGAGATTTAATAGTTTTATTACAAATATATTTTAGAAATACAAAGAATGCCCCAAGGAGGCACATGGTTCCAGAGCTGTAACCAACACAAAGAGGCCAAAATGGCCATAAAAGGGCAAAAAAGCCACAAAAGGCCACCAAAAACAGAGAAGACCCAGAAGGGCAAAAAAGGAGGGGAACCCAGAAGGGCAAAAAAGGGACCCAGAAGTGGGAATGTCTGACTTTTATTTGGGCTGTGATGGGTGGTTCCAAAGGTATTCCTAGGTGATTGGCAAGTGAGGTCATTTTGACTGACACCTGGCTGCGATATAACTTTGCCTAGTGCTTATGTGCATACACAGAATTCTACTACCATTGGAGTGTTCTTTGAGTGGTGTCTAGGCTGGGCCCCTATTCCTTTGTTCCCCCTGTCTCTCATGTCTGACAAGCTACCTAAAAGCTGGTTGTTTATCAGCAAAATGAGTTTATTTTGGAATAGCAGAGGAGTTACAACTCAGGACTTGCAAACTACGCAAAACCACAGGCAATTCCGAAGAACAAAAGAGAGGGGCTTGCTTTTACAGAGAAAAGGAAAGAATTGGGAGGGGTGGTTTTGAATGAAAGTCCATTAGAGGAGAGGGAGAGTTAGGGATTGTTGTGGCTTCTCACTGACTGTGTTCTTGCTGGGCAAGGAGAAAAATCTCCTTCCTCCTGCTGGGATGGTAAAGCAAGCTTTTTCCTTTTAGAGGTCTGTAAACAGAGAGGAGGAGGAGTGCATGTGAGCTCCCCCTTCAGGTCTTCCCAATTCCATTTTAAGTGAGGTTTTCTTCATTTTCACGTTACTAAGTTGAATTTTTCTAGAAAATAATTCAGAAAAATTTTTCTGGAAAACATCATCTAAGTTTATACATTTATTTGCAGAGACTTGTACAAAATAGATCCCTTCTGGTTTTTTTAAATTCTGTTATGATGGGTTTTTTCCTTTTTGTCACTTTTAATTTTATGTATTTGTGCTTGCTCCCTTTTTTATTTTTTCACTACATACAGTAGCCTGCGGTTTCTTAATTTTGCTAATTTTTTAACTTTTGTAATTTAACTTTATGTGTAGTTTTACTCTTTTGTTATTGTGTTTTCTTACACTTTTTTTTAATCTTTACTACTTCTGTTTTCTTTTGGCTTATTTTTAAATTCTTTATCTATATTTCAATTTTATTTTAAGTTCCTTTTTATTTTTGTTAATATAAATATTTCATAAATTTTTCTCTGATAACTGTCGTTCAGAGATTCAAGTTATTCTGCAATTTCACCATGCGTTTCCTCTTTGACCCAAGAGTTGTTCATTAGAAAGTTTTTACATTTATAAAAAAGCCTTTTCAAATTTTTATTTTATTACTAGTTTCTGATTTTATCACATTGTGGTCAAAGAATCATTTTTTTTTTAGAATTTATTTATTTTTAAAATGTATTTTCTTTGTAAGCTAAGATATAATCAATTTTCATGAATGGCCATGTACACTCGAAATGAAGGTGTGTTAGGCTGACAGTGACACACACCCCCAAATATATATATGTGTGTGTGTGTGTGTATATATATATATATATATACACACACACACACACACATATATATATATCAGATCCTAATCCCTAGAATCTGGAAATATTATTTTATAAGGAAAAAGGTTCTTCTCAGTTATGATTAAGTTAAGGATTTATAGATGAAGAGATTATCCAATTGAGCCCTAAATGCAATCACAAGTGTCTTTATAAGAGACAGGCTGAGGGAGATTTGACACACAAAGGAGAAGACTGTGCAAAAATGGAACAGAAAGAAATTTGAAGATGTTGACCTTGAGTATTAGAAAGATGCAGCCCTGCTGACACCTTGATTTCGGCCCAACAAAACTGATTTGGGACTTCTAGCCTCCAGAACATGAGAGAATAAATATCTGTTGTTTTAAGCCATCAAGATTGTGGAAATTTGTCACAGCAAACTTAGGATACTAATATAGAAGGTGTTTTCTCTATTTATTAGATTTCAGAGATTTGTATATATGTATATGTTCAATATTATCTAGATTTTCTATATTCCTCCTGATTTTTTATCCACTTGCTCTGTCTTACATTGAGAGACCTATATTAAAGGTTTCTATTATTCCTGGATTTTCCATTTCTCCTTGCATTCCCTGTTGCTTTAGTAAAAATTTTGTCGTGTTATTGAGTACATAATATTAATTACTATTTTATCTTCACTCCATATTGTAGTTTTTAGCATTATAAAGCAATCTCTGTATTATTTTGGGTGTGCTCTTATAAATAACATAATGTAAATTTTGCTTTGTTAGTCAATTCAAAAAATTTTTTTGCTAAGTGAGCTAAATATATA
>NW_006434369.1:12824493-12848978 GCF_000325575.1 Pteropus alecto
CTTGGCCTCAGTTCTTTTAATATAGGGAGGAGGCAAGAGAACTAAAATGTTAAATCAAGCTATTACTGGTTCTGGGGAGTCCTGGAACTCCTGGACCTTGGTTCTTGGCATCTGGTTGACAAAGACTTGAAGGCAGACTCCCAGAAATTAGTTGTATGCATGCTAACTTTATTAAAAGCAAAAGTACACTTTGAGAAGGGAAAATAGGCCACCAAGAGCGGCCAGCCTTGAAGACAAAGTATGCTCACTCTCAGAAAGTAGAGCAAGCTGCTTAAGTGGTCAGGCCCAAAGACTTCTGCCAAGTGAAAATCCACCCTCAAATGGGAAAGTGGGTAGGCTCAAGGGAGAACTCCCCCATCCGTGGTGGGTTTGGGGATTTTATCCATTAACCTAACTAAGGGGTGGAATATTCATTATTTTTAGTAGTCGCTTCATAGAAAAAAGGTTTTTTATTTTTTACTTTTTCCAGAATTAAGTAGATGCCCCTTTTCTTGCCGTGTTTGGGCTTTTAGGAACTGTCATGGTGTCAGATGCATGATGAGTACAGCCATAATCACAATGCTAATTTATTATAATGATAGTATAATAAAGCAAAGGTGAATTCTAGGTCACACCAGTTGTCCTTCTGTGCATGCCTATGTTGAGGACTTTTCCTATCCCTTTTATTTTCCACTCGAGTAGGAAGTTTTAAACTACAAAACTGTGCTGTTTTTCATTTTAGTGTTTCTGGGGAGGAGTCCTGATGTAATTCCTATCTCAAAGCTATAATCAGAGACTCCAATATGCTAACCAGCCATACCACCAAGGAAATCTACAGAACAAAGGAAAATTTCTGCTGAGATTGCTAACAAACTACTCACACCATGAAGGGGAAACAGGAAAATAGAGTCCTTAAGTGGCACCCTACACAAAATAAAATCATTCATTACCTATGGTAAAACCATGGGGAACCTATGGATCAAAGGCTGGGAATTGCCAGCAGGCCTCTCTCTCTACACATTCTTACCTTTTCTTGCTACATACTTTCATCCTTTCACAGTCCACATCCATAAAATCAAAAGAAAATGGGTAAACAAAGTCTGTAAACTATAATTCATAGAAACTAAGAATGGTATATGAACTGAATTCCCTGAACACTCGGGGTCCCTCTCATTGTCTTTTTCTCAGTCCCTCTCAGTGTCTTTTCTCTGTTCCTCCCAAGGTCACTGTCTCTGCCTCTCTCTGTGTGTCCCTTTGAGTCTCAGTCTCTCTCACTCTCTGCCTCTGAGAGGAGACCATGCTCTGTCTATGGAGAATTACTCCTTCTCTAATAAACTTTCCTTTGACTCTAACTCTGGAAGTTTGCCCTGTCCTGCATAACTTTTCATATTGATTCATGCTTTATAAATTATTTACACTCATACAGACAAACATACAGTCATTCACTTATGTGGTCTATTTTATTTACTTGCATTCTTTCTTTTGAAGTTTAGGAAAGTTTATATTTTTGTCCTAAGGTTACCTTTAGAATAATGCTTTTATATAATAACCTTAATCTCTTCTTCTTTTGGATATGCCTATCAGTTACCTATTATAAACAATACTGGCATTAGCTAGTAATCTTTTTCCTTCCCTCCTATTCCTTCAGCATCTAATTTGAAATAACTTTTTTCTTATAATTAACTCAAATAGGGATATCAGTTAGCTGTTTTTATTTTCATATGCTCTTCATTTTATCTCCACATTTTTGATAGTAGTAAAAATACTTATAGTTTTTTGATAATTATGTTGTTTCTACAATGCAGAGCAGATAAGCATTGCATAATGTACACCACCTTTATTACAATCATTTAGTCATAGTACTGGAGATAAATACATAATCAAGACCTCTCAAGTATAGAAGTCAAAACTCAATTTCCCAGGTTCCCTTACAGCCAAGACACAAGCAAGTGACTAAAAATTTTGCCAATACGCATTTTGATTCCGAAGTGAGTAATGTTATGAAGCACGCTGTGCTTGGAGCTGTCATTTGTGCTGGAATAGCTCCTCGACTGGGGCATGCAGTTTCCAAAGATGGTGGTGGGAGAGGAGCAGTTTCCCAAAGACTGTTAAGTCATGTTCCTGATGCAGAAGTGGTGTTGGTGTTGGTAGCAGTAGTAGCTGCAGTAAAATAT
The DNA here is from genome assembly GCF_000325575.1 of Pteropus alecto. Lineage (NCBI taxonomy): Eukaryota > Metazoa > Chordata > Mammalia > Chiroptera > Pteropodidae > Pteropus > Pteropus alecto. Next base: position 12,826,647 of record NW_006434369.1, read on the forward strand.
AACTTCCAGTGTTTGTGTTTTGTAGCTATGACATCAGTGGTAAGAGGTTCCTAATCAAGCCAATTTTCCAGCTTGGTTTTGGGACTCTAGCTTTGATATTATTTCTCCAGGCTTCCTAACATTATTGTGAACTTCCTAAAATCCTGTAATATATTCTTACTCTGCTTAATTTAATCAGAGTAGATCTGTCATTTGTATCCAAAAGCCCTAGTAATACCTGGAGGCTGCACATCTCCCATTGTTGTTGTGAATGATATAACTTATGCCAAAGTATTTAACATACAATAGTACTTAGCAAGTCTTAGTTTCCTTCTGGGTTCTCTGAGGAGGCAAATAATAGGTACAAAGGCAGCCACACTAGATCATGTTGAAGTTCCTGAAACGAATCTGCATTCATTAAAGATACATTCATTTTCCTTTGGGCACTAAATATCAAAATCCCCAATGTTTCTTGGAATCTTTTTAGAGAGCAAAGGTAATAAGCTTTACATGCAGGACGGACTGTATAAGTCATGTGGGCCAATGCAAAATGAAAATGCAGGACCCCTTTCCAAAAACTGTTAAGAATTTTAAGATGGTGACATCAGAGCATTAATTAAGCATAGGGCCTTTCTAAGTATTTCTACATGAAGCACTTCTAATCCTCTTTCTCATCTGATTGGATTAAAAGTAGAGACTATGACAGGGACAACTAGACCCCTATCTCCATGGCCATCCTTAAATTCTATTCAAAACAAGCAAACCACTATACTTATACACCACAGCTGGCCACAACAAAGGCCCTTCTAACCAACAATACAAAATTGCATTAGTAGTGCACTTACAATACAAAAGTACAAAATTACATCAGTTGTTAAAAATACATGTCCACTTTAAGGTAAAAGTATATAAAAATACATGTTTGCTTTAAGGCAAAAGTGAAATACATGTTACTTTAAATATTGAAAGACAGAATGTCAGTTCCAAAAGAAACCAGAGAGTATATTTAATCCAAGCGCATTGGGTTATAGTTGGGGAAATTGAGTCCCAATAAGGTTAACTGCTTGCCTAAGGTGACACAACTAGTTACTGTTGAGCAGAGACTAGAACCTCTGGCTCCTGAAATATAGTTTAAATCTGCCTCTTTTTATGTGACACAACCTCCTTTCCTTTTCATGTCAGAAGTGCTGCTGTGGTCAATTTGCTTCCCCAGTCATGAACATCCACAACAAAAGTAAGAATGCCAGAGAAGAAAAGGAAAGCCAGGGTTAAAAATTTTCAAGACTTGAAGAGAAGAAAGAAGCTTAAAACTACAGTAAAACAAGCCAAACTTTTTCTCATTTTTTAAGGAAATTTTTATAAGCATTTATTTGAGCCAAACTGACAACGTATGACAAAGAACAAGATCACGAATGCTCCAGAGAATAAGTTTTGCAGCTTAAAAAACTTTCTTTTTAATTACAAAATCTATCTGCAATAATTCAAATCAAAGAGCATAAATTGAAAAGTGATATTTCACCCATTTATCCAATCTTACTCTCCAAAAGTTATCACTTTTATCATTTGAGTGAATATCTATTCATATATTTTATATTGGAACTGAAATCTCAGTTTCGGTCATTTAGGTCAAGACTTATTTTAAACATACCACCTACTGGAATTAGATAACTGTGAAATTTTTTTAAATGTCTTATTATAAGCAATAACTGTACCTAAAAAAATGAAATTAGATATCTAAATTCTATCAGGATTGCCCTTTTAGAAGTAGTGAAATAGTTATTCGATTCTCCATGTATGGAAAATAAACATAATTAATGCACAATCCACTTATACTGAAATTTTCTTTGTATTTTGTTTACGGTGATTTGATCAAGTTTCCTTACATTTACTTCTGCTGCCAGTGTTAATTCATTAAGTATTCTGGGGTAGGAAAAGTGTCATAGTGGCCTCATTCCCCACTAAATTTCAATATTTCTGATTTAGTGATGAACTACTTGTATTTCTTTTCCATTTCTCTCAGATCAATACATATTTCGTTTATTTATTCTTCAATGTGGAAATTTTTTTTTCAGAAATCTTTTGAAAATAGTCGAGGCTTCAATATATACTAACCATTTTTTACTTTGAAGATGTAAGAATACAGCAACTTAGGAGGAAATCATTATGTGCATTGCTTACATACATATCAACAGCTATATAAATCATATCAGTACTTTTATCTTTTCCGTTGCTAATGAAGATTCTTAAAACTATTAATGGCTGATTTCCTTGGGCTATGAGAATTGCTTGATACTAACAAACATACCCAGTGCTCTATATAAATAATCTTTAAATTTTATTCTATTGCTACTATTGAGCTGTAGATTTACCGAAGAAAAATTAGTCTTTCCAATTCACCATTACAACAGTTAAAATCCCCATGAATAACGCTATATGTTGGAAACTCAGATTTTTAACTCTTTACTATTCAATTCGATCGTTCAAACTCACAGAGTCCGGAGGCAAACTAAGGTAAATTTCGGTTCCAATTATGTATGAAAAGTCTCAGCATGTCAAATTAGTTGACCAGTTAACTCTGGCAGCCAGACCAATAGCCTGCGGTTTAGAAGTTGGCATATTCAGTCTACTGCAGCAACCAAAGCCTGGTCCTCCCAGTGTGTCCTCAAGAACTCTTAAGACCTCGGACCGCTGAGGTTTGCCATCGCCTCTCCATCTGCCTCACACCACGCCCCTTCCCTTCCCTTGGCCCCGCCTTCTGCACGCATGCGCGTATTCCACGCCCCCCGCTCTGTTCAGCCAACAGCCGGAGACGTTTGTGGGGACTTCCCTCTCCGCCAATGCAGGAGGTCCTTGCTGTCTGGGTTCCGCCCCTGCCGGGAGCTCAGGCCGGAAGATGGCGGCGGCGGCGACTACGGAGTTGATGTTGCTGGAGAAGTCTCTGGGACTGAGCAAAGGGAACAAATACAGCGCTCAGGGCGAGCGCCAGGTGAGAAGTGGAGGAGGCGCGGTGGGGAAGAGGTGAACTGGAGCGGGGCCTGCTGAGCCCAGTTAGGACGAGCTGGCAGGCAAAGGCAGACGGAGTGAGGCTGCTACCCCTCTCCTCCCCACGTGTCTGCGCCGCCCGGCGGGCAGGCGCCTCTGGGACTCTTCCTGCAGCCCTAGCTCGCGGAAAGGGGAAGGGAAACCTGCTCCGATAGGGCTCGGCCTGAACTTTTCCTTCTGGTAAATTGTCATCATCCTTTTCTGGGAAAGCGAGGAGGGTCTTCAAAGGGCCTATAGATCGACCGAACTGGAGGTCCTGCATTTGCATTCAGTGACAGCATTTACTATAACAGTACCATTCATTCAGTATTACGCAACTACTCCAGGGCTAGCAGGGTGCCAAGTAGTACTGTGCTGGGCCTGGGGAATTCAACGGTGATAGTTACGGCTGACAAGCTCCCTCTCCTCAGGAAGCTTGCTTTTTTTTTAGCTGGGTGAATAAACATTGCAGCTAATTTCATTATAATACTAAAACGTGGTACATTGAAATGTAGAAGATACAGCGTACATTAGAGGTTTTGGTCCAGTCTCAAACACTCAGGGCAGGCTTTTCTAAGGCCTTATGATATCAACTCATTGTGCAACAGCAGAGAATGAGGGGGCAAAGTTAAGCTATGAGATTGACTGGTGAGGTATAAGGACCCAGGTTTCTCAGGGCACTGAAGGGCATTAGATCGTTGTTTGCGGTAGAAGAAATATATTAGAGGAGGGAAATGATTGTAGGAAGATAATTTTGGATCTACAGTCATGTGTTGCTTAATGATGGGGCTGCCTTCAGAGAAGTGCGTGATTCAGCGATTTGGTCCTTGTGAGAACATTATAGAGTGGCATTTACACAAACCTAGATGGCATAGCCTACTACATACCTAGGCTACACAGTTTGGCCTATTGCTCCTTGGCTACAAACCTGTACAGCATGTTACTGTACTGAATACTGTAGGCAGTTGTAACACAATGGTATTCGTCTTTCTAAACATAGAAACAGTACAGTAAAAATATGGTATAAAACAAAAAATGGTAGACTTGTATAGGGCACTTACACAAATGGAGCTTGCAGGACTGGAAGTTGCTCTGGGTGAGTCAGTGAGTGAGTGGTGAGTGACTGCGAAGGCCTAGGATATTACTGTATACTGCTGTAGACTATAAACACTGTACACTTAGGCTACATTAAATTTATTTAAAAATTTTTTCTTCAATAATAGACTTTAGCTTACTGTGACTTTTTTTCTTTATAAACTAAATTTTTAAAAACTTTGACTTTTATAATACTTAGCTTAAAACACAAACACATTGTACAGCTATACAAAAATATTTTTTCTTTATTATTCTATAAGATTTTTTCTGTTTTTAAAAGTGGTGGGTTTTTTTTTTAGTTTTGTTTACTTTTTAAACTTTTTTTGTTAAAAACTAAGATGCAAACACACACATTAACCTAGGCCTACACGGGGTGACGAGGTGAGGATTATCAGTATATCTTCTCCCTACACATCTGTCCCACTGGAAAGTTTTTAGGGGCAATAACATGTATTGAGCTGTCATCTCCTATGATAATGATGCTTACTTGTGGAATATTTTATGAAAGACCTTGCCTGAGGCTCTTCTTGAGGTGACATTCTTTTCAGAAATTTGTCCATGGTTGTTTGCTTAGTTTGTTTCTATTTTTCATAATAGATTTGCTTGTAAGCAGATAATGCACCATAACATTCCTCTCTATTAATGACAGCTATGATGTCACTGGGTGATAAGAATTAGTTACTTCCTTTCACTTTAAGGAGAACCTTTGACTCTAGCCATAAAATGTTAATCGCCCCATGCAGTTCAGAGTCCTGTTGACCTAGATGTGAATATGAAAATGCCCTGGAAAGTGTAAATCACTAGAAAGTATAAGATACCATTTCATGGCTGAAAAGAGCAGCAGTCTTCCCAAGAATGTATTTTTTTTTGTTTTGCATAGGTAATTTAGATTGTATACTTTTATTTATAATGGTTAGTCTCCCCATTGGATACTTTCCATTTTCTTTTAAATTTTTCATAGTGCTTCACTTAGTTGTGCATCAAGAACATTTAAATTAATCAGCAATTTCTTATGATCTAACCCTTTGTATTGTCATTACCATAGGAGAAACATAAAAAGTAGGATTATTTTTCAGATGATTACACAAAGCCCAGACTTTAATATCAGTCGCCCCAGTTACATTGTGAATTTTTTTTTAAATATAAAATACTAGCTAACATTTATAGTGACCTCACTCTAAATGGCTGCAAAATTGATGAATATGTAATCCATGGCAACCAAGTCACCATCACAATCCACAGCTAGTTAATGAGACAGCTAATTATATTAAATCACATATCACTAAAACCAGCCTAGGTCCCATTTGGTGGTTCTAACTATATCAGATGAACTCAGTGTACTATATCTTTCTCATTTTTGTTATTATAGAAGTCAGGTTTATTTAAGCATGTTCACCTTGCTAAAATAGGGTATGGGTAAATTTGATTGAAATTAATGCAGTATTAGGATTTTCATTTCCTCTTTTTGTAGATGCACAGTTATCAATTATATAGAAACATTATACTGATTTTTGCAATGTTACCAGTTTCAGCATCAAGCATCTGTTAGCAAATGTAAATTATATAACTGCTATTTTCCTGATTTTCATTTACATAATTTAGTATGTAACCTAGTATCTTAGAGTAAAATCTTAGAGATTTGAAAAAACATTGAGGGATTTAGCTATTACTTAGAACTTACAGTTGTGATAGTATTTGTTTTTAAAATTTACCTGAAGAACTTTTGTTTTCATTTTAAGATTCCAGTTCTTCAAACAAACAATGGTCCAAGTCTAACAGGATTGACTACTATAGCAGCTCATCTAGTCAAGCAAGCTAACAAAGAATATTTGCTTGGGAGCACTGCAGAAGAAAAAGCAATAGTTCAACAATGGTTAGAATACAGAGTAACACGAGTAGATGGATACTCCGATAAAGATGATATCCGCATCCTATTGAAGGTATCGTGACTTCACTTCATAGGCTAAATGCATGGACTGTTAATAGCAGAAATCTGTTTCCCCTGAGATTCAGTAGCTGAAGCTATTAGCCTTCTTGTTTCCTTCTGCCTCAGGGTAGTTTGTACTTGTTATTACCTTTGCCTGGAAGAGATTCTGCCAGCCCTCTCCCTTGAGATCTCAGCTCAGATACCCCTTCCCCAGAAATGTCTTGGACTACCTCTCTCTCAAACAGATGTGGTTCCTTGTTCTATATGCTTTTCCTTCATAGTACAATACCCTGTGCTTTTCCTTTTTAACACTCTTCATAGTCAATAACTATAGCTTTGTATGAGAGTACAATCCTGTGCTTTTCCTTTTTAACACTCTTCATAGTCAATAACTATAGCTTTGTATGATTTTTATTATGTGGCAACTTAATATTTATTTTCCCACTCAGCAATCCTGATTCTCTAAGCAATAAATTACTTTCTCAAAGGCAAAGGGGGAATCAGAATTTTCAGGGACTGTAGTTTGAAAAAAAAAAACTGTCAGATTGATCTGAGAAAGCCCACAATTCCCTCCCTTGAGACTTAATGCTTTAGAATATATATTTTCTTTCCAGAGAAGTCAAATTAGAATAAAAGAATCTATCGCTATAAAATATACTTCATATGGCTTCAGAGTCACATTGCAACTGAAATTATTTTTGTTAATAATTTTTTTAAAATAATGCAATTTTTAAAAAATTTTTTTAAAGCTTTAAATTTGAAGGAACCTTAGAGATCAGTCAACCACATATCATTGCTGGTACCTCATCTGTTTCCTAATTTTATTCTCATTATCGTATAAATTGATAATATAAGTTGTACAAGAAAATCTTATAGTACTGAAAGATTTTCATTTACCTCTCTGGGGAACATGATTGAAACTATATTCTTGATATATACCATCAAGAGAACTGGTGGAAAATAAATTTCAGACCTTGGTCCTTTATGGTCTGTCATGCTAACTATGCATTCTTAATATCAATACTGACTCTTCCCTCTGCCCCCTGCCATGTTCAGCAGCATTTCCAGAGGGAAGCAAACATGTCTTCCCTCTAAGTGAATGTGGGATTTCAAACAAATAAAAAATGAACGTAACTATCTCTCTTACAGTTTTCCAAAAGAAAGGATACTAATAAAGTACTTAATTCTGCAAGATAGGAATAGGATTTCATTAAATTGGGTTTATAAGTTCAAAGTTGTATTCATAGATTTGGTATTAGGCACATGAAATTCTCAAAACATTGTATCTGGGATATGTAAATATTATTATCTGAAATTTTGATTGGGACAGCCTGACTGGAACTATTATTATTTTTGAATGTATGAGGAACTGGGTGATACGGGTTGTGGTCCTTGCTCTGTCACAGTTTGCTCATCTGTACCTAAAATGATATGTCAGATATAGGAGCTAGTGATAACAGTGACCCATTAGACACAGCCCCTGCCTTTACAGAACTCGTACCAGTGGGAGAAGCAAATATATGGATAATGAACTGCAATGTGATTTTTGGCCATATGAGCACTGATGAGAAAGTTCTTTTCTATGCAACTTTGCTTTTGCTATTTTATGGTAGCGTATTTTAATCGTAAAGGCAACATATATTATAGAAATTTAGGAACTATAAGCAAGTAAATTTCAAACACTTCTAATCCCATCATCAAGAGAGAACACTTATGTTCAGTTATGAAATATTTATTGAACCCCTTTTGTGTTCTTTCCATGCTTTTTCTTTTCATATATACATGTGTGTTTTCTTTTTAAAATGTGCAGTTATTGGACACTAACTTATTTTGTTCACTGACAGTATGTTGTGAACAAATCCATAAATATTCACTTTTCATGTCCATAAATATTCACTTTTACTATCTTGATTAATCTGTTAGTATTCCATCATATGGTTGTACTAGAATTTAAATAGTCTATCCCCATGTATTTACTAGATTGTTGCTAAATATTTTAACCCATTCGCATTTGTTTCCTTAGGCTAAATTCCTGCAGGGGAAATTGCTAGGACAAAACTAGGTACATTTTTAAAGCTATGTTGCTCATTTGCCCTCCAGAAAAGTGTATTATTATAGTTTGGCAGTATATGAGAGCGGCCTCTTCACAAAACCCTTGCTAACGTGAATATTACCCTTTTCTTCTTTTACCACCCCAATTTCATTACCAAAACAAATGAACCAAAATTGATTTGTTTACTTTGTGTTTTCTTAAAAGTATTAATGCTGTGGCATTTGTTCCATAATGTTTATGACCATTTTCATTATTTTAAAAAATTTGCTTATACATATTCTTTGCCCATTTAAACTAGGCTGTTTATCTTTTTATTGTTTATTTTTAAAGCTCTTGCTATTAAGGTGTTATGAAAGGGTTTAATTCTTACTCTGTAAAGTTCCATTTCAGTGCTTAAACCATGAATCTAAGTTTAAATGGCATATAAGTAAGGTAATATGTACTTTTAAAAAGCAGGCCTTGCAAAACGCTAACATTTGTTGAATCTAGATGGAAGAGATACAGTTGTTTATTATACTGCTTTTCCAAATTATTAGATAGGAAGGAAAAAAATCAGGTGGAACTCTTTTTTTAAAGTTTGGCAATGACATCAAAAAGACTTGTAAAAAAAAAAAGGAAATGAATATCAGAAATTAGTATCACTAATCAGAAGAGTATTACCTAATCATAGCTTTTTATCTTCATTTATGAGACTGTAACCTTGAGTCTGTATAACTAAAACATAGATATAAATTCTGTTTTAAGAATATATACATTATACAAAACAGTTAAATTATTGTTTCAGATGCTATTTTAAAATGCTTCTTAAAACTAAATGAAAGTATATTTATTTTATTCTTATACTTTATCAAAGTCGTTTCATTTGAAGACATTTAAAGAGAAACCATCCACATTTAACAGATTACTATAAAATTTAAATGGTAGCTCCTCATATATTTTACCCTCTCTACCCAAATTTTATTTTGATTCTTCTGAATTTGTCTCATTTATGCCCACATTCATTTATGCTCTCATCTATACCACCCCTAGCAGTCTATATTCATATGCCATTTTGAAAATTAACTGTCTTTAAATGAAAATGTGGGCAAATTAAAAGAGATTGAATTCAGTTCAACAAACATTTACTAATTACTAAATCACTGTGTGCCAAACACTTGGGATGTGATTTGAGAAAACAAATGCTCTCGCTACAGTTTAAAGAATTTTTCCAGAATAAATGCTATTGATTACTGGGCAGTGTTTTATAACTCATCTTTAGAGGACCCTGTGAGAAATCTGATAATACTTCATATAACCTATTGATAAACCTTTCTTAAAGGTATATGAATCTTTTGTCTTATTTAATTTAAATGTAATTTAACGTAAATTCCTGTGCTGTTAAATTATATGTTAATTTTGAGAGGGACCAAAAGTATTCATGTAATATTTTTTTATCTAGGTTTTTTTTCTCTTCTCAGGAAACTAATTGATTTATTCATTCTGATCTGTCAGAAAATACTTCCAATTTAGATTAGGACGTTTTAATATTTTTGTGTCATTTTTTAACTTGTACTTTAAATATTTCTTCAAAAGTGCCTATTGGCCATTTAAAGAGGTCATTGCTTATTAGTATTTTTTTGGTAATGATTTTAAATGAATTATTTTTGTATAGTCTTAACCTTTTAAAATTGGTAGTAACAGACTGGAGAACAAATGACAGTAAGCTTACTATAGCTTTAAACAGTGTTTAGAACTGGAGTCTTTGTAAGGTATGGAGAAAACTAGATAGCCAATTGCAAAAGAATGAAGCTGGACCTTTATCTTATACAATATATAAAAATTAATTCAAAATGAATCAAAATCTGAAACATAAGACCTAAAACTGTAAAACTCTTAGAAGAAAACATAGGGGAAAATATTGCATCATTTGTTTTGACAATGATTTCTTAGATATGATACTAAAAGCACAGGCATCAAAATTGGACTGTGTCAAAATTTAAAACTTCTGTTATTAACAGAATGAAGAGGCAACCCATAGAATGGGAGAAAATATTTGCAAATCATATATATGATAAAGGGTTAATCTCCAGAATATATAAAGAACTACAGCTCAACAACAAAAAAAACCTAAGAACTCAATTTAAAAAATGAACAAAGGACTTGAGTAGACATTTTCCTAGAGAAGATACACAAAGCTCACAAGCATATGAAAAGATGTTCAACATTACTAATGTAAATCAAAACTATCAAAGAAACAGAAAATAAATGTTGACAAGGGTATACAGAAATGAGAAACCTTGTACACTTTTGGTAAAATTGTATAGCTGCTATGACAAACAATATGGTGATTTAAATAGAATTACCAAAAGGTCCACTAATTCCACTTACAGATACATACCCAGAGAATTCAGACAGTTTCTCAAACAGATACTGTACACTCATGTTCATAGCGATATTATTCACAATAGCTGAGAGGTGAAAACAACTCAAGTGTCCATGGACAGATGAATGAATAAACAAAATGTGGTGTGTATATATATATATATACACACAATGGAATAGCCTTAAAAAGGAAGGCAATTCTGAAGCATGCTACAACATGGATGAACCTTAGGGATACTATGCAAAGTGAAATAAGCTAGTTTCAAAAAGACAAATACTCTATGATCCATCCCACTTATATGTAGTATAAAGTAGTTAAATTCCTAGAAATAGCAGAATGGTAGTTGCCAGGACCTGGGGTAGGGGAAATGGGGAGTTGTTTAATAGGTATAGAGTTTTAGTTTTGCAAGATGAAAAATTTCTGAAGATTGTTTGCACAAGACTATGAATACCCTTAATACTTACTGGTTAAGATAGTAAATTTTATGTTACATATATTCTGTTGCAATTAAAAATGTTTATACATATATAAAAAATGCAACAAACCAATAAATTATAATTCTCTTAAGAAATAGAAATTGTTGAGATTTTTATATTTTAATGGAAAAAAGTAAATCTAACATGGTTTGATTTACAAAATGTTCCCCCACAAATAAAAATTAGAAATCCAAACTGATCACTTGAAATATCATTTTTAATGTTTCCTTATTTCTTTAAAATAAAATAAGACTAATAATGTTTACCCTATTTTTTTAAAAGAGGTGATTGGTATGGTTTGTGATTTTGAATGAATCTGAATTTATTAGTATCAAAGATTAAATTTATTAAATGTCAATCCTCTGATTTCTAATAGACTTCTAAATGTTTAAGGTCAAATGATAATGGTAATTAACTTTATTGTTACTGTTTTTAAATTAATATTTCATTTATTTTTTTATAGGATCTTAATTCATATCTTGAAGATAAAGTCTACCTTACAGGATATAACTTTACCTTAGCAGATATCCTGTTATACTATGGACTTCATCGCTTTATAGTGAGTATTTGAATAGTTATTGGCGTCTTTTCTAATGTTTAGATGATTTTTTTGTCTTGAATTTAAATCAAATTTCAGTTTTCAATTTATCAAATAAAAATGAAAGGAATAATTTTGATATAAGGTACCTTATGTAAATATTCCTTTTATGTATCCGTCAAACATAGTAGCTTCTTGTTCCTCAACTTGCTTGATTCCTATTCTTGTTTCTGCTCTATGCAGCTACTTCTCTGATCACCCTTTAGACCTGATCGTCATCATCACCTGGACCCTGTGGTCACCATTTGGCTCCATCTTTACATCTTAATTCTAGTACCCCATCTTCTGTGTGACATCTTATCCTTAGCTCTTAAGCTCTTACTTCCTAATGCCATTATTACTGAAGTAACTATTCCTTCCCTTTTTCCTAACTTACTACTTTCTTCCCATTAAATCTAGATCCCCTTTTGTATAACTTCAACTATATCCTCTTATTATGGCATCTTCAGCTTCTTTCTTCAACTGTACATTCAGCTCACTTTCCCTATAAATCTCCAACTTTTATTCCAAATAAATGCCTTCAGTCCTATATCCAAGCTTAATGCTGTTGGAGAAATTAAAAAACTACTGGTTGTTACCACTATTCCAATTTCAGCCGAGCTTTCATACTGATCTGCTCTTTCATCCCTTCCAGGCATAATTCTAGACTGTTAGCATTTTCTTCAAGTACTACCCTTTTACCTTCCCATTTATCTTCAGTCCTTATCACAGAACCTTCTTCCCTTATTCCACCAGAAAATGGAGGCTGTAGTTTAAATACCCTCATCTTTCAGCCCTGCCTACTGGCACATCTTCATCCATCTTGTCTCCTGCTCTGACTTCAGAAAGAATCATCTTGCTTTTTTCCGAGGCTAATCCATTCATCTGGCCTCTTTTCCCCTCCTCCCCTGCCCACATCCTGCCCCCTTTCTGGATCTTGTCCCAAATTTTATATCCTTTCTCATATCTTCGATTTTTCCCTCTCTGGTCAATCTCTTTAAATTGTTTCCCATCTTAAGTTTATTTACGAACAATTGTAAGCACTCACTATGTTCTGTTGACACTATTCTGTGTACATTATAAATGTTAACTCATTTAATCTTTGTAACAGCCCTGTGAGAAGGGTACTGTTATCCTTATTTTATAGATGAAGTAGCAGGCACTGAGAGGTCAGATGTCTCCTTTGAGATCACGCAAGTCAGTGGCAAAACCAGGTCTGGAAACCAGGCAGTTTGGGTTAGAGTTTGTACTTTTTTATGTGTCTTTCTGCCTGAAACCTCCCAAAACCCATCTTCTCCCTGCAGAAAAAAAAGAACTCACATTTTTCTACATTCTTCACCTCATGCATTCAGTCAGTCAGAACGTTTCCACCTGTGTATGCCTCTTTCATGTGTCTCTTTTTATGATCCTGGGTGACATTGCCTAATTCCAGAATTCGTTTTCTTTTGTCTGGGCTATTAAAATGGCTTCCTGCCATCAGTCTCATCTCTTACAGTTGATTGCCACTGAGGCAGTTTTTCTCATGAATGTGCCTTTTCCCCCCCCTCAAAATAATTAAGTAGTTCCTCGCTCTCTAAGTTGGAAGATCCTTCTTCATGTGACCCCGCCTCCTTTTTGAGCCGCATCATCATCACTCTCCCCACATGCCTCTCAGCCATAGCATACTCCTGGAGTCTCTTCAAACTTTTCTCTTTCGACTCAGTGTCCTTGCACTGCTCTTCTCTTTTGCTCGTTGGCCCGGCCCTTATCTTGCTCCCAAATTCATTTCTATTTCATCAAATATCCCTCAGTTCCAGCACTAATTTTCTGGTGAGGCCCTCTAAAGCTCCTAAAGCATATTCAAGTGTTCTTTACTCCATTTCTTTTTATACCTCACAGACCACCTGAGTTCTGGCTTGTTTTATTTTGCTTGGAAAATTTCTCTATCATTTAAATTTATAAACTATTTGAGTCAGAGATTGTAACAATTCATATTTGTAATCCTATTGTCTGACATAATTCCTGGCACGTGAATATAGTCTGCCCTCCCCTCCCGAGACATCAAACAATATAATTCACATATTTCTTATGTTTTTCAAAGTTTTATATGTATTTTCTCATTGTATCTCCTAACTCGGAGGAGATAAGACTAGTGATACTGTCTTCTTATAGAGAAGGAAACTAATGCTTGGGAACATTGAGTACTTTATGCAGAGAGACAGAGCTGAGGTTTTGGAATGGCCAAGAAAAACTCAGTTTTCTGACTCAAGCGTCATACTGTGTGGGGAAGCCCTTCGTAAACGAAAATGCCATAATAATATGTATGCCATAGTATGATAATTGTTCTTTGTCCCCCACTCAAGCTATAATTTCTGGATTTGGATTTACTTCACTTATTAAGAATTATTTCTCTAAGATCTTTAAGCAATTGAGTTAAGTTCTATAACATCGTTATTGTAATGGCCTACTATGATCCTTAATTCAGCATAGTACTCTATTATTACAAGTTTACTTAATAAGAACTTACTGTATGTGTCCATTATACTATACTTGTGGAACCTAAAAGAAGTATAAAACTATTTTCAAGCAACTTTTGATTTCTTTGAAGAGATAAGACTTTTACATGAAAACAGTTAGTGAATAAGAAAAAATGGCATCTCATGCTAATTTCTGATCAGAATATTATGTGATCATTTAAAGAGGCATATAGAGAAAAGTAGAATGTAGAATCATGAAATTGTCAGAAAAAGATCTGCTAAATTTGAATGGCTTTGGCTGTCCAAGGGAATTTTTATTGTTTTGGACAACCTACGACAAGTTTGACTATAAATATTGCTTATAAGTACTACGACATGTGATTTATCATCCAAACAACATTTTTGTCAGTGAAGGAAGGGCTTTTAAGAATTTCACTGGTACAACAAGAAAAAAGTGGGGTGAATGTTCCCCATACTTAAAAGGAATTTTAATCAAAATAAGAAGATTTAGGAGAGGATCATGTCAATCTCTTCCTCTATATTTTCTATTTTAAGTTGCGTGTCTTTATAGTAAAAGTATAATCTTTGGCTATATACTTCAATATACTTAAATCTAAAGTAAGCATATTTGAATGTGAAAATGGTTTAAGTAGAGCTGACATACTTTGATCGCATCAGCCTCTTTTTATTCCATTCTAGATTCAAAATATTAGCTTTTTGAATGTAATATGGTGACATATCACAATTTACCTCATCTCAAAATGCAAAAAGCCTCCAAAGAGGATTTGCTACTAGGGTACTTTTCCCTCAGTGGCAGACCCTGGAGTCTTTCAACTTGGGGGAGTTCACAACTTGGTTTGAGTGAGACTATGCTGCTAAGAGCATGGCTACCTTATAGAAGGGAAAAATGATTTATATCTCAAAACAACAACACACTTGTTGACAATTTAAAAACATTTAAATGTGGCATTACTTAATTGTAAAGTTTAATGTTAGTGAAATGTGATCAAAGTTTAATGTTAGTGAAATGTGATCTCTAATCCTATGTGATGCCTGTCAGCAGGCTAATGAAGGCCTACCTATCAGGACCATCGCAAGTCTGGCTTCATTTAACATCAAGTTTTCATTAAGGTGTTTGGTTTTCAAGCAGGTTAAAAGAGTTTCATTCAATGCTGCATGTTAAAACTAGGGTTACACTGACATGATCTGTATCTATTTATAGTCCTTATTTTGGAATGTATATCCTTTTTATATGATATTATGATTTAGGATATTATGCTTATCTTTTTCAAAATATCAGTAAGTGGAATAATATATAACCACCCTATTAACCATCCTTTTGAGTATTCATAAAATGAGTTCATAACCAAAACATCTCTCCCACCCTGGTCCAAGTACAGGCAAAGTACATTGCATTGGAGGAATAAACACCTTATTAAGGAACAGGCCTCACAGAGTAAAATTCTGTACTGTGACAGAATTGTACTATGGTGTTAAATGGCATCCCTATTGAATTAGGTGTAAATATACCCAAATGAGAAAAAAGAAAAAAAGATTACTAGGTATTAAATTCGTGACAGTATACTATGGTGTTAAATGGCATCCCTATTGAATTAGGTGTAAATATACCCAAATGAGGAAAAAAAAAAAAAGATTACTAGGTATTAAATTCAGGCAGAGTAGATGTGAAGTTCAGATCAGCTACCTGCTCATATTCGTCAGTTACTCGTGCTTTGTTTGCTTTGTGGTATATTTATTTTTGCCTTTATTCCTTCATTTATTCGTTCACGTTATTAAATACTTAATAGGTAATCAGTGCAGTGTATAAAACAGCAGTCCGGGAACCTTCATGTCATCAAATAATCCCACTGTATTTTGTTTCAGCCTGAGCCCAATTTTAGTTGTGACCAAGTTACTCTGATTATAAGATCTGGTCTATCTTAATTCCCTTTGAGGACCATTATACTGTTCTTTCTTTGTTAAACTGCCAGTTAGTGTGGCTGTTTATTATCACACCAGTGACTCATTGCTTTCTTACAGTGATTTCACTAGTAGATAGCAGTCCCTATGAACAGACTGTTACTCAAGATTATTAAAATCCTTTGTAAAGTTATGTGCTGCCTGAGTTTAAGATCATTATCAACTGAAATCTGTTTGTTTTTGTTTTTTGGTTTTTTTTTTTTGAAGTTCAGAGCACCAATGGAGGTATGCCATTCTTTTAGAAAGAAAGAAAAAGTAAAAGAAAAAGCAGAGCAGTCCAGGACCACTAGCCATAAAGCATGTCCCAGAGGCAGCATGGTGCCAATTGGAAAGGTGGCAAACCATCATTTCACCCTTATCTGGAATGGGTCCCTTCAAGTGTTTCTCACATGTCTTCATGGAGAATTAGTCACTAAGAATATTATCTGTTTGGCTTTAAAGTTCAAACTAGTTATAGAGTGCCAATAGAAATAAAAAGGAATGATTAAGTAGAAAGAGCCAAGCATCACTGTTAGACACACTGGCATGTAGACCAATAAGAAGCAGGAAGTGGTAACTAGAACCATTGCATTATTTCCTGTTGTAAAAAAATAAAAGGGAAAAGAAAAACTAGTAAATAGAAAGGGATGATGAAAAACCAATGTGAGAAATAGTTGATGGGGCTCTTATCCAGAAAGTTCTAAAACAACTAAGTTTGGTGGGGAAAAAATCTGTTGTTTACAGTAAGTTCAGAAATAGAACATCAATGTCTACCAAAAATGTAGCAGAGGTAACAAGTCGAGATCAATCATAATTTTCTCAGACTCAAAGGGAAGCTCCAGACTTTAAACAAAAAGGTTAAGTGGTAACTTGATCATTTGGGAAAAGCTCTGTATTTGTAGCAAAGTTATCTGAGAAAATGAACAAATTACATTCTGTAAAATATAGATCATCTAGTTAAAAATTATTAGAATAAATTGGGAAGTGTTAATGAAGATTTAGGTCTTGGAATAAAAGTTATTTTGTACTGTGGGCCTGCCTGTTATAATCCTTAAACTAGAAACTAAATGTGAAAATGTTAAGTTAGAGAACATTTATTTTGCTGTGTGTTGTATTTTGTTATTATGTTGAATAATTATGTTGAATAATAGCCCTGGTAATGGCATATGCTGTCTCTCTGTGATAGCAAATGCTGTTGTGAAATGTAAATAGTAAACATACATTGCCCTTTTTGCCCTTTTTCAAAATCCGAGTGAGCAACTTGAACATATATCAAACAAGCTTTAGTACTTTATTGTTTGGAAATGCTTTCTTCTCAGGGCATTTTAATTCATTCTGAAAAATAATATCTCACAAAATGGCTGAGTAGAGACTTTTTTAAAAGAAAGAGTTCTAGAGAGACTAAATTGCAAGAAAGTGGTCAATTTGATCATGTATTTCAGGTACTAACATGAAATCAAGTTGGAGTAAAACCTGCTTTTCTATTTCCTTTAACTACCAGTAAAAAGATTTACTGAAATTGATTTTGAATTTTATCTATTTATTTAAGAGAACTCACCCTCATTTCCTGTCAGATTTGTAGCTATGTTTACCAGTGGTTGAGCTTTTAAAAAATCTTATTTTTTCCCCCGAAATCAGTGGTGAAGTTCACATGTGGTAAAGATTTAGAAAAAGAACCAAAAAGAGCTCTTTTATAAAATGTGTTTTGCGTTTTGAAATATAGACTGATATTTAATTTATTCCACAATGTTTTTTGAGTGCCTCCTATGTACAGCACACCAGACAGGAATAATGTAATTCTTTACATGTGAAACCATGAATTCTCTTTTAATAAAAAGTACTTTTTGCATAAAAAAGACATTCTTGACCAATTTTTTTGACACATTTGTTAATTTTGTATCTCTATGCCATGGACTAACTATATTGTAGGTGAAACAGTTATAGTAACATATATCTAATAACTAGACACAACTTTACATTACATCCTTTTAAACAAGATGAGTATATTTTTATAATATGCTATAGCAGCTTGTATGTGGGACTTAAGCCTGAAACTTAAATTTTTATATAATAGAAGCAGTGAGCCTCTCACTGCTAATAATTTTAAGTAAACTGGGCCAACAGGGATAAACATTTGAGACCACCAAAGATACTGTTAAAAGATCAGATATTGATAGAATAGTTTCCTAATGTCATAAAGGAAAAAAGGAACTCAGGATAACATATTAAATTTTCTTTTTAAATTGCCTCCTAGTAGAATGGAAGTATGAATTCACTTAAACATTTATTGAGAAAGTAGTGTCTACCTTTTCATTTTATTGTTAATGTTATTTTGTATTCTGTAATGTTGCATACTAAAGTGATTGGTCTTTCAGTTTTGTTCACAGTAACTTAGCAGAATATTTGGCTGTAGGCACAAGTATGTTTATGCTAAATTCTGAGCAGCCACAGGATATCCATCTCACTAAAAGTGCCTTCCAACAAGCAGATTGCTAATGTGTTTGAACTACAGGAAGGTGACTGAGATGTCTTTGTGTAAACATTTCTGTCAGTTTTATGGAGACTTTCAATATCCGGTAAATAAATGTTGAATTAACAACAGAAGAAAGAACTACACTACTCTTACATAGGTCATGGCTGTTAGTTACTGCACTGCTGGCTTTTTCTTTATCTGACAGCTCTTCATAATTCCAATCTAAGATTTGTCTTAGAGAAAAGTCTTTAAGTCATCTACTTTGGATTTTGAGCCCAGTAAAATGATTGGTACAACTATTTTTATTGCATCTTTTCTCTAACCAAATCTTTGGGCATACTTGTAGCCTGATAGTAAATTCTGTGAACTGGTTTATTCACTGAAGATAGAGTCTAGCTTTATTGCAAACAGAATTTAAGTCTGCTGTTTATCTGAGGCATTTACCACTGAAAATAGCCCTTTCTTCTTGTATTAAGCAATAATCACTTAAAATTAAATGGATCATTGTCTTCTTGAGTGAAGTTTTTCTGTAGAGTTTGATAGAAAGGAAGCAGTAGTCTGTCAGTCTATCTGTCTCTCTCTCTCTACACACACACACACACACACACACACACACACACACACACACACATTCATATATGAGTTTACATAGTATTCTTTTGTTAAATATGTTAGATGCCAATAAACCTTTCTTAAGTTTGCTGAAAAAAAAAAAACATGGAAGAACCGTATCTTAGTCTTTTGGAAGCTATTTTCTTCTTTTGTCCTATTTTCCTTTCTAATAAAGTAAAGAACTCTTTGGGCCTTCATTCTGGGTTAATGTAAAATTGGCATTTGTTGAAAACTTGAGATTTCCATAGAAAGCACATCTATGTTTTGAAGTGAACATAAAAGCATTAAATAAATGGATAGCTCTTCCAAGTGGCTGGATATTTTTACTCCTATCTAAATATATTGGCTTTGAGAACTGCTTTTTTCCCCCCATTTCTTTCTTCTACTCAGATGATATTAATAGTTGTGCTTATGTAATGTCTGTATTGTGTGTGTGTTTTTAATCTCTACTTAGGTTGACCTGACAGTTCAAGAAAAGGAGAAATATCTTAATGTATCGCGCTGGTTTTGTCACATTCAGCATTATCCTGGCATCAGGCAACATCTGTCTAGTGTTGTCTTCATCAAGAACAGACTATATACTAACTCCCACTAGAAGCTATCCATGCTGTACAGAAGAGAGATTTAAAATATTTTGAATGGAAAGTGTATTCTGGACCAGAGGACTAATGTAAATTGATATGCAGTCGTTCTTTATTTGCTGAAATTGATAGAATTTTTAAAGTATAAGCTTGTGTCTGAGTGTTTTGTTTGTTCTTTAGGTGAAATTTTGCAATTTTTAATGTAAAATTCAACCGCTGTGAAAACTTGAGTTAAGATCAAGTTATAAATTGTTTTTATAAGTGAAAATTATTTTAATAAAAGTTACAAATGATTGGCTTAATTTAAAAAAATAGTCCCTTTAGTGGTTGACCTATTTAGCTATTTATTCATCTCTCATTTTAAAGTTCATTTTCCCTTATGGATATTTACAGTAGTTTGTTTATTAAGATCTATAATAAATTGTGCAAAGGTTACAGAAAGGAAAGACAGATGGATTTGTTTTCAGATATTCATGTGAAGCAGTAAATGTGGTTGAAAAAAAATCTTTTTTGTTTCTTTCTTTCCTGTAGTCAGTATTCATTGAGGTGAAACTAACTACTTAAATGCCCTAGAGGGAACTAGAATAAGATATATTCCCTAGAGTTGATGGTTCTTTTGTTGTTGTTGGGTTTATTGGAATATGCAGTGGCTAAAATAAGATGGGAAATTCCTGCTATCCCACTGATTTTGGACTTAGTAACTACAGACTTTTTCTAAATTAAAAGCCAACTCTCATAGAAAGGCTACTATTGAAGTACTATAAAAAGAACAAAAAGACATTTTATTAACAGTTCTGTACAATATAACTCTTGCTGGCTGAATAAATAAGTAATCAATTATTAAGAGCTAAAGAATTTATATTTCCAAATAATAAGAAAAATAGAGTGTTCAAGCACTTTACTGGTTAATGTTATTTAATATTTCAGTACTGATGCTGAATCAAAGTAATTGTATGTGATTCAAAGGTCAAATGGAGACTTAGAAAATAGGTTGAGTGTTGTTTTATCACTTACTAGTTGTGTGACCTTAAGCAAATCAATTAACCATATTTTCTTAATCTGTAAAAATAAAATGTAAATTAGAGATAACTAAGTTAGGAGGATTAAAGGAAAGAATGTATGTGCAAAAGCCTAACATATAGCCCACAGCTATCAGTAGTTTTCTCTTTGTTTGTAAGAGTTCCCCATTTTTGTCCTTCATGTTACTGAGTCAACAGATTTACTAGGCCAATTGTGTAAGTATATTGTAATACATCAAGACAGTTTTTAGAGGATTGGATTTCACAATGTAATGCCCTTGGGAGCATTTTTAATTTTATAAAATGGCCTTTAAATTAGGAACTGTAAACTTGTATTTGCATGTTCAGAGCCTAAAGGGTTCAAGTTACTCTTGGGAGTTAGTATGTGTAGCCTAGAGTCAGGCCCAGTCTATGATTTTCCATGCCCCTGCTGGGTCTGTTGTAAGCATTCCACATTGTTTCACTGCTGCAAATTACTCCTTACCCTCACACTTCTCTCTTCTCCCCCTGGACTGCAGGAGGAGGCAAGCAGGACAGACAGGGTAGACAAGAGATGGGCCACCCAGCCTTCCCATCCCAACCATTTCATTCTTTCAGTTTATGTCAGCTTTGTGGAATGGGTAGGAGGACACCTCTTTCTTTCTTTGCCAATGTCCCTTCTTCTCACTTCTACCTTGTGAGTGAGTCTTAACTCTAAATCCTTACATCTGCTAGTTACTTCTTTATTGAGGTGCACAACATTGCTTCAACAGATACTACCTGGTGCTACTATGTGCTAGGACTTCCCACCACCAACATAGATCTTACAGGATGAGGGGACAGCAAAAATATAAAAACCTGGCTCCTTCAGGTAAAGGTTAGATAATGTTCTTAGTATCTAAATTGAAACAGTTCATTTCCTTGTAGAAATGATGCTGTCATTATGGGCCATTTCTGTCAGGTACTTCTCTGCCTGAAATGCCCGTTCCTTTTCATTTGATAACCTCTTCAATATTCAACTTTGTAATGTTCTCCTGAAAGTCAGGTCTACCCTAGCCAAGCCATCTCCCCCTACTCATGTTTCTGTCACTGATGGCATTTTACTGTGTTTGATAATATGTTTCTTCTACCAAACTGTTAATTCCCTGAGAGCAGAGATTATATTTTCTTTGCATATCTAGCCTTCAGAACAGTGGTAGACAACGTATTGAGCAAGTGCTCAATACATGTTTGTTAAAAGAGTGTAGTAGTCTTTTAAGTCCATTTTGAGCTGACCAAGAAAAGTATAAGTGTGAATTGTAATTAGGTACAGCTATATAGAGCACAAAACCCAAATAACATTAAAGCAGGTTGTTTCTCTCATGTTAAAAAAAAAAAAAAAAAAGACAGTCTGTGGTCTATACAGATGTAAAATTATTTCAGAAATATTTAAGTTCTATACCATTTTGGCATATAAACTATCCCAGCCATAATTTGGTTGAAAGTGGGCTTTTAATTTTTTCCAATTTTTGAGGGGTTTCCTATTTTACTTTTTTCTTCTATCCCTTCCTTCCCTCTTTCTCTTCTTTCTTTCTTTTCTGTCATAGTACATGCAAATATTCTTAAGCCAAATAAACTACTAGTCATGTTTACATTCAAGTGAATATTATCCATGGCTAAATTTCTAATGGTATCATCTTAAAACAGTTTGCTTTTCATGTAAAGTTTTTGTTTTTTATATATATATATACACACACACACACACACACACACACATACACACA
>NW_006434369.1:12850043-12873668 GCF_000325575.1 Pteropus alecto
AACCAAAAAACCTTAAAAGAAGTTGTTTTTTCTCAGTTAAAAAAAAAAAAAAAAAGACAGTCTGTGGTTGGTATTAGGTATCCAGCTCCCGTTTTTCTGCTTCTCCATACTAAACAAGTAGTTTTCTTTCTCAAGTTCAATTTACAGTGGCTATCAGAACTCCAGACCTCAAGTCCATGATAAAGACCCAGAGAAAGAGGAAGAGAGGAATGGCAAAGACTGAGTCAATCCACTTGAAGGACCTTTCCTGGAAGTCCTATTCAGTAATATCTGTTTACATCTTGGCATACCAGCTGGGATGGAGGCCAGAAACAGTCCTTTACCCTGCACTTTGCCATCAGAATAAAATCTGCTCTGTCAATGAGGAAGAAGGAAAAAAAGGGATACTAGGTAGGCAGCTAGCTGGCCTTCAGTCATGATTAAGTCGTGCTTAAATGGGAAAATACCTTTTGGAGGCCAAATAACTGACTTGTAAAATAATGTGTATTAGTAAATCATTGATATTCTGTGGGTCATCCATTTGCAAGGAATTAGAGTGCAATAAAAAATACTTTTCAATTACCACAATTTTCATTATTTAGAAGATTTTTCAGGATTCTGTAGTATTCATAATTACCAGGATGATTTGTTAATGCACTTTTCACAACAATAATAATAGCTATCATTTATTGAGCATTTAGTATGTATCATCATTCTAAGTGCTTTAAGTGAATTCACTCCTTTAATTGTTATTTCCTTTCTGTAGATACCGAAACTGAGGCACAGAGAGGTTAAGGAACTTGCCTAAGGTCACACAACCAATATGAAGGATTCAGACAAGTGTCTGGCTCAAACTTAACCTGCAAATCTCTTTACTGGTGTGCCAGTAAATTTCTGCTTAATCTATGAAATTAGTTTTTAACAAACCTTAGAAAACAAATGTGTTCATAACTTCAGCAATAAATGAGATGGTTACACAACTCTGAATATACTAAAACCCACTGACTTCTACCATTAAATGGGTAAATTTTGTGATATGTGCATTATAGTACAAAAGCAGTATCAAAAAAAGAGTGGAGTCAAGTGCATCAGGGCTACCATATATTAATTATGAGACTTTGGATAAGTCACTGCACATGAAATTCCTCTTATAAAATCGAAGTAAAGATTACTGATCTAATTGTTTTTTAAATTGCAAATGGAATGTATAATTATGACCTAGCATAGTACCTAACACACAGAGAACAGTAAGGATTAATTTTTTAAAGTCAAATTCTTAAACTAATTCTTAAGTCTTTTTCCATCTGCCATCTCTGAGGCACCTGCTGAATGTGAGCCCATCTGACATAAGGCACTTTGGCGGAGCATCCCGTGATTTTTGGTAAAACAAATTCATCGAATTACCAATTTAAAAGTCTCTGGTCTTCACATCTTTCAAGCTGTTGAAAAAAGCAGACCATACTATTTTTCCTTTTTTCCTAACAGATCAGTGAGACTCCTCAAAAAGGAGATGGGGCCATCCTTGTCCATGTCATTCCTTCTGAAAAGTGAATCCCCTTTTCCAACCATTTTCTTTCTGTAATTTCCAAAAGCCTGCAGCTCTGATCATTCAGTCATCTTTCAAATATTTATTTAGCACCTACTATGTAGCAGACACTGTGCGAGGCCCTGGAGACAACACAATTACATCTATGCCCTCCATAGAGTTTATAATCTGACGGTCTGTGAACATACTTCTAAAATGGCGTGTAAAGCATTCATTGGGAGACTGCCAGACACTCAGCATTCCTTGAAAATAAATTAAACTAATCAAACGCCATTTACTGAGTGTCTACGATGTTCTGATTTCTGTACCAGACCCTTAACAGCAATCACATCATCTCATGTTAATCTAGGAGTTAGGGAGTAAGCAGAGATTAACCCACATGCTAACCAACATCTCACTTAGACCATGGCTGGAGTGAAGGAGAATTGTACAATTTCAGATTAGAAGACATAATCTTCACCACACTAAGCACTGGGGTTTATCTGACTGCCCTAACTAGATAGTTGGCTCTATCTCCCTATTCCACATGCAACTTTTAAGAACAGATACATTCCAGATAAGGATCCATGAATTTTCAGTACTTAAATACTGATTTCAAAACAAATAAAAATAATAAAACTACAGGCAATATCAGAAGGCTATTGGTCTTTTGGCACAGTTATACCCAAAGCATCCAAGGAGTCATGAAGTATTTTGCGGAATCCGGTGGCTGTAAGTCTTTTTCAAGTAGCTGTTGTCACAATATGGTAGAAAAAGTGATGTCAAGAATGACATAATCAGCCATCCATGACCTGGCTTTTCAATTAAAGGCAGCACATCTCCATGCAGATCTAGCAAAAAGATTATTGCTTTGAGGTTTATAACATAAGTGAGCATTCTCATTTGTTCTCCCTGTTAAACACAGGTCCTCCACTGGCTCCACTTAGTCACACCTTGAAGCCATAGTTAACCACAGTCAGTAATAGGCATGTTAGGTTTCCTGAAGCAGGAAGGTAGAAATGGAATGAATTGGAAGATCGCTCACTACCAGTGCATCATTTGAGAGCTCTGCTGAAAGTCCTTTCAGCATAGCTTCAAGATACGTTGATAAAAATTTAAGCAGATATTATTAGGAAAGAATACAACTATTATAATCAGATACATTTGTACATCACACCAAAAGGTTAAATACACAACTAATTAGTTTATTGATAGGTAGTCATTTAGAATCGTAAATTGTGTTAAAAAAATTGTATAATTGACAAGTAGCCAAATTAGAATTATTGTGAAGAATAGCTTTTTTATTTATGTACTTTTTTCTAACATTTGACTTCATTCTTTTTAAAAAAGTTAGATGTTACATGAACTTTGATATTAATCTAGCTTTGGCAGAGATGTGGTTTAATGGATTAGAACATTTAGCTTTTTACCCCTGAGAACATATTTCTTCTTTCTCTCTATAATTAGATAATCTGCTCCTACCCATTACCAGGGTACTAAATTTCAAATTCTCTGTACACCTGAGCAGAATGCTACATATTTGGCCATCTTAATTTTAGTTTTGATTTATTGAAGCTGAATTACATTACTAAGTCTTCCTGGAGCTCTGAGTGAATTTTATTGCAAAAGCTGTGGGGAGAAAGTTGCCATGATATATCTCTCTTGCTGGGCAGAGCTTTCAGATACACAAGGGGCTCTATATCCCACTGCTCCATGTTTTGTATGCTGGATTTATAACACTGATGTGAAGCCCAGCTTTAGGGTTGCATACAGGCATATCAGAGATGAGATGGGGAATTTGATTTTGCAATAATGATTACTTGTTGCTGGAGCCCAAATTCCTGCAGGCTCTGCCTTTATTCCCCATACTGCTGGTAAATAAAACTAATTCCACTTGCTACCTAATCTAGCAAAACTCATCTTTTACTTACGACAGAGGCCCAAAAAAGGTAGGAAGTTAGAATTTGAGATGGCCATTTTTGCTATTATGTCTCAAGGATTTCTGCTTCTATTATTGAAATTTCTTTAGGAATATTTTAATCTTTTAAACTTTCGTTTCTTTGTGAGAAGAATGAAAGCCTCGCATCTTTTCCAGCCTGGTAAATTGATTTGATGGCTCATTCCGTGCTGTCTCTTCCACTTCAAAGAGGCTGGCCCCTAGGGCTAGCCAATTGTATTATGGATCCTACAAGATTTGGCTTGCCCTTCCTGCTGGGTGTCATCTGTCCTCACAGTCTTGCAGTGGATAATTTTTGTCCTCCCTTACATCATCTGCTTGAGAAATTTGTGCCTGGCAGGCCTGTCTGTCCAAGTTAAGCTTGAAATACAGTAGCCACACAACTAATTTGACAAGGCATAGCTATAAACAATAAGGCCACAGGCTTGCTTTGACCAAGACCACAAACTTCCAGCCATTTGATTACAAATTCCAAAGTTTCTTTGGTGCAGTTCATGAACTAGTCTCTGCATGTAATACAGGTTATCCTTCCTCCACTGCCCCATTTTTCCTGACCTTCTGCAACACACACACACACACACACACACACACACACACACACACCTCTTTATCTTAAAGGGCCTTAGAGATTTTTAACCCTCTCGTTTGGCCTCACCAGCTTTGCTCTTCCTGACCATTTTCAATTCAGCATTTGACTTAAGCCCTGTCACTTGGATGAAAGAACTCTAGAGTTAACTATTATTGTCTGAAGTTTGAGGAATGGGTGACAAGACATTGCAATAAAGCCGTGCTTCTCAGACCTTAGCATGCATGATAATCACCTGGGCTTTTCAAAACACAGATTGCTGGGCAATCTGAAAACACAATTTGAGTTTCTGATTCAAGAGGTCTGGTACAGAGACCATACCATGAGAACCACTGTACTGCACCTGTCTGAAGTTTAAGTGACAGGCATAGCTGCATTCATTCAAAAACTTGTGTTTTTGTCTTTTTTGCACAGCCGAGTCAAATTTTCTGAAGGTATGACAGGTGTGGTAGAGCACTCTGCATTCTGATTGCTTGGCCCCATCACAGGAGCACAGTTTCTCTGCGTAGTAGCTCTCAAAGTAATTACATGTTCTCAAAGTGATGTACCACACCAGAAGCATCTCTAGGGGGAACAAGCAGAATTCAGCACAGGAAGGTTTAGTACAGAACTAAAAAGTTGCTGCCACCTAGAAGGTCGCCGATGCCAATACACAGCCTGTCACTTTACAGCAAACTACCTCTCAGGCCTCCGGTGCCAGATTTCCAAAACTTCATGAGATTAATATACAGTAATATTTATAATTTCATGGTTTTAAACTATCTGATATTGAGAGTTTCTGAAAAATGATCTCGTATAGTGTTATGAAGGTGAGAACAACTCATCTTAAAACCACAGAAGTACGTAGTGTATGATTCCATTTATGTAATATTTTGAAATGATAAAATTTTAGAGATGGAGGACACAATATAGGTTGCCAGGGATTGGGCCAGGGGTTACAAAAAGGCACCATGGGGGATCCTTATGATTTCAAAACTGTTCAGTATCTTGACTGTGATGACGAACACACAATTCTTCACATATGAAGAAACTGTACAGAACTAAATATACATACACAATAAGTAGAAGTAAAACTGGGGAAATCTGAATAAGATTGGTGTATTATATCACTATCAATATCCTTATTGTGATACTGACATTCGCAAGATGTGATCATCGGAGGGAAACTAGGCAAAGCTTACGAGGAATCTTTCTGTATTATGTATTCCAGTTGTGTGAGATTAATGTGTGTAGAGTACTTATAACGTTATCTGACATGTCATAAGTGTCACGTAGGTGTTTGTTCAATTGTAACACAAATCTGACACTGGTTACCAGAGTTAGCTCAGCTCTCACGGGTGAAGAGCACCGTCCTCCACAAGACGGCCCTTACTTCAGACACCAGTCACAAGCTCCGGGGTTCCCAGGCCCCCTGTGCTACTTACCAGCTGTCTACAAATTTGGGGGATGCCTATTTTATTTGCTCAGGTTCAGTTATTCAGTAGATTGACTCATAGAACACAAGAAAGTGCTTGACTCATAGAACACAAGAAAGTGTACTTATGATTACGGTTTTATAGTAGAGGATTCAAACCAGGACCAGACGAATGGATGGTTACATAGGGTGAGGTCTCTGAGGGGCTCAAACATGAAGCTTCTTTGCCCTCAGTTCTCCTCACTCTCTTGGCACATCAGTGTATGATTACCGACCAGGAAGTTCACTGGAGCTTCAGTGTCCAGGAGGTTTTATTTGGGGCTTCATTATGTAGACATGGATGATTGAATCATTGGGCATATGATTAAACTCAGTCTTCAGGCCCTATCCTCCCCACCTGGGAAATTCCAAGGATTTAGAGGATATCTCCCGGGAACTGGGACAAAGATCAGCCAAATTCTTCATTATACAACATAAATAAAGTACCAAATTTACTAAGCAGAGGGGGCCAAAAAAAAAAAAAAAAAAAAAAAGCATTGCAGGAAGGGGATGTCTAAAAATAAAGAGGCAAAAATAAGTCTGGCACAGTCATGGCACAGTAGAAATACCTTACAGCTGACTGGGTTTTGTGATATTGGACTGTACCAGCATCGAAGTTGAAAAACCAGGGCTTTGACCATGATTCTGCTATTTGATAACTATGGTGCCATCTTGTGGGAATATAGGGATCATTATAAGCCACCTTAAATCCTCTCAGAGGTGGTCATAGTTTAAATACATACACACACAACAGTGAATTAGAAAACAAAAATTTATTATTTCTCACAATATTGTGGGTAGATTAGGCAGTTTTCTGCTTACTCAGCAATTCATGTGACTGCATTCAGCTGGCTGATGGCTGGGCTGAAAGCTCCAAGGAGGCTTCCCTCACATATGGGGGCCCTTGGTGCTAACAGCTAGGGTGCCTCTCACCCACACAGTATCTCTCTACATGCAACATCTCATATTCCAGTGCTTCTCTACATGATGGCCTCTCTACAACAGTATAGCCTGGACTTCTAACAAGAGAGCAAAAGCAGAAACTTCCAGTTGTCTTAAGACCCAAAACTAGCACAGCACTTTTTCCACCATGTTCTATTGGTCAAAGCAAGTCACAAGGCCAGTAGAGACTCGAGGGGAAACAAACTCCATCTTTTGATGGAAGGAGCAGCATGTTGCACGTACAGGGAATGGGGGAATCATTGCAGCTGTCTTTGGAGACTCTACCCTATTCTCTGACCCTCAGTTTACTCATCTGGAAATCAATATTTTATTACCTACTTTAATTAGATTAATGAGATTTAGAGATATATGATATGTGATATAGTTTTATAAATTGTAAAGTGCTTAACAAGTATAAGATATAGTGGGGAGTGATAAAGGCAGATTGGAAGAATGAGAACAGATTATACAGGGCTACAAAAGGAGATAGAAGTTATTGTAACAGTAACATTTATTGAACATTTGCTATGTGCCAAGCACTGTATCAAGTGCTTTACAGGTACTATCTTCTTTAATCATCACAACAACCTTATGAGATGGAAATTACATTGCCATTTTACAGAAAAGGAACTGCAGGCAAGTAGCAAAGCCACAATTTGAACCTGATTCTGTTTGGTTCCAAAGTTTAACTACTGCATCCAGAGTTTTTATCATTTGTATCATAATCAGCAATTGGGTAAGTGGAGTTAGCAGCTACCCTAGCCTATATGAAACAATTTTTGGAGGTGGAACTCAGAATCTACATTTTTAACAGCCATATTAATGTAGGAGAAGCCTTCAGCCTTGCTGTATACAGTGAGCCTTCTCGGGGTTTTCAGTGGTTTGAAGATACTAAGAAGAAAAACTTAGAAGAAATTTAGGATTGCAGGTGAAGAAAACTTGAATGAGAAAAGTGCCTAGCAGTGGGGAGAATAACGAAGGGCTTTGAAAATAATTATGTTTTCTAGAAGTTGATGTTAAAGCTAGCGAAATACAAGTAAGAGTACGAAGGTTAGAAGACTGACCCAACAACTTGCAACTAACCAAGTTTACATTTTGTTTCTTACTTAAATCATCATTTTTTGCCTCTTTGCTGTTGAGCTTCTTATCTCCTCTGCTTGAAAACCCCAAGTCCCATCTTCACTCCACTCAACTTGTTTCAGGTCTGAGGACAAATATGTGCCTCTTCTGGGAAGTCTTTCTCAGCCCTAACCCTAACACAGTCCCACATGTGTGCTGCACCTTCTTCCAGCCTATCATTTATAGGCCCTATCTTGTAAATGTTGGTTTATGTTCCTTCTTCAACACTAGACTGACACCCTGTGACTGAGAGGAAGAGAGGAAAGAGAACAGGAGGGGTTAAGAGATGAGTCTTAGAAAGAACCCCTAGGTGAACCTTGGAGGTAGAGGCGCTACTGTGCAGTGTTTGTCCTTTGAACAGGCATGAAGACTCGCTGAGAATACATGATGAACTTTATGGAGTTTACCTATCAGTAGCAGTTTGATATATGGCAGCTCCATAGTTGTCTCCTCATGACAAGAACAATTAAAAGTAGTCTAGCAAGCTGGTCTGTGAGTCTCAGGCCTGGCTGGTCCCAGGTCTGGCTGTGATCCAGGCTCCCCGCTAATAATAGGACCCCGGATTCAGAATGTTACATTAGCATAGTAGGGCGCCTGAGCCTAACGTATGTAAACATAATTCAGCTTATTGTATCACACATGTGTGGCAGAATGCCATTATTGTACTCATATATATGTGGAGCCCATGTGGTCCCCTGGTGAGCAGAAGAAGAGAAGAAGCAGCTCCCTACAATAAAGTTAGTGCCTGCTGTTTCATTCTCAGATCCGCCCCTCGTGGGTTTTCCACCGGGTGTCTCACCACCGAAACCTTCCCTTGTCGATCAGCTCAACACTGACACAGGTCCTTTCAATAATTACATGCATTTTTCTTAGCCCACATAAAAACTATTTGAGATTTTGTAAACACAAAAGACAAGAACAGACCTTTTTTCTTTACGTGTGCACGAATGAGTCTTGTAAGCGATTTGGGCAAGTTATTTAACCTCTAACCCTATTTCTTCATTTGTTAGGAAGAAATAATAAAACTTCCCAGTTGCTATGGCCCAAATGTGGCAATGCATGTCAAAATATTTTATAAAGTACTGGCAGGTAATAATGTAAATAATATAATTATGCTACTATTATTAACATTTTTCGGCGACTGTATCCCTTCTCCCCCAACCTCTCTAAACCACAATAAATTCCAGCAAGTTTAAGGAGGAATAACAGAATTTAGTTTTAAGGCACCTTCTGGCAGCATATGCCCCAAACCAGCATGGCGGCATCGGCTTCAACGAGGTCACATCCCTAATTACACTACAGCGGCCTTACCGGAACCGCCCCCTGGCTAGATTCAGCTTCTTCAACGCCCTTTGATGACACCAAAACCCGCGCCCGGAAAGAGGGCAAAGCAAGTTTACGCAGGCGCACCGCAGCCGCGGGGGGCGGAGCTGGTCGGAATGAGTGGCGGAGGGTCAGAGATGGCTGTGGGGTGTGAGGCCCCCCTGGGCGGCGGCGACAAGAAGAGGGACTCGCTAGGGACTGCAGGCTCGCCAGCTCACCTCATTATTAAGGGTACGGAGTTTTAGGGCAATCGCCCTGGTGGATCCCAGCGCAACCCCACCTTGCCTAGGCGGCGCCCTCTAACCTGGGGATCTGGGGTACGGGCCGTCGCCCGCGTCCCGTGGCCTCGCGTTTATTGGGGTTAGGGGAGTCGTGGCCAGTACTCGTCTATTTCTCTGCACCAGGTACTTCCTAGTAACTACCGGCTAACCTAATTCCTCTTACTTCCTGAAAACAAAACAAAACAAAACCCCGCAGACTTGAGCTTTTGGGCCCAAACCGGGGACCCATGGGCACGGAGCCTCTGTGGGCACGGCCTCACAGCCGACTTGTAATGCAAGGAGCACAGAGGTTGGGAGTGCACCCCCAGGCATTTCACTTAGGAGTTGTGTGACTTTAGGTCGTTCGCTTTACCCACTGACCCTGTCTGCTCCTGGGTCATGAAAGGAGTAAATGAGATAACATGGAAGCCTCTTAACACTAAAGCGCCGTGCCCTTGTGCAGGTGTACCTTTTGTCCTTTCTGCTTTGAGCTGGGAGAAGGTTACGACCTAATTACAACCTGTATTCTTACAGAAACTGGATTTAGTTTGATTCCCAAAGCTCACAAAAACCCTGTTTCCTTCAGCAAGGTCTTCGCCAGTTAGTGCACTTTCTCATCACTAACCTTTCTTAACCCCATCCTTACCCTGTCAGCCCCAACTCAGTGCAGTGTTGACGCCCTTGTAGGATTCCACAGTCCTTGATTGCTGCTTATTTAATTTTAATAGTATCTGTCAGGAATGTAGGCAGCCCCACACAGATGGCCATCGCAATTTCTAGACTTGAGGTTGTCTCTCAGATCTCATTAGGATGTGAGAGTGGTGCATGGGCGTTAGGACTAAATTATAATTGTTTATATGTGCATTCTTAGTAAACTACTTAAAATTTAAAAAATATGTAATAAAATTTTATCTTAGCCATTTTTAAATGTATATTTAAGTGGCATTAGTACACTCACATTGTTGTGCCTCGATCACTACCATCTATCTCCACAACTTTTTCATCTTCTCAAACTGAAATTCTGTACCCATTAAACACTAACTTCTCATTCTCTCCTCCCCTCAGCCCCTAGGCAACCACCATTCATTCTATTTTGTCTCTGAATGGGACTATCTAAGTACTTTACTTTTTATATGAGGTGTAATCATACTATTTATCTCTTTGTGATTGGCTTATTTCACTTAACATAATGCCCTCAAATTGTCCATGTTGTAGCATGTGTCAGAATTTCTTTTTTAAAGCTAACATTCTAGTGTGTGTGTGTGTGTGTGTATGTGTGTGTGTGTGTGTGTGTGTGTGTGTGACTACATTTTGCGTGTCCATTCATCTGTAGATGAACACTCATGTTGCTTCCACCTTTTGGTTATTGTGAATAATGCTGCGATGAACATGGTTATGCAAATAACTGTCGAGTACCTGCTTTCTTTCTTTTCTTTTTTTTTTTGAGTTTATACTCAGAACTGGAGTTGCTAGATCAAAGATAATTATATATTTAAATTTTTCGAGTAATCACCATACTTAATTCCTTCAAAGCTGCACGATTTTACATTCTCACTGTTAAGGCATAAGAGTTCCAGTTTCTCCATATCCTTACCAATACTCGTTATTTTCTATTTCTTTTGTAGTGGCCTTCCTAATGGGTATGAGGTAGTATCTTATAATTTTGCTTTGTAGTTCCCTAATGAATAATGATGTTCGGCATCTATTTATATGCTTATTGGCCATCTGTCTAGCTTCTTTGGAGAAATGTCTATTCAAGTCCATTTTTAAATCAGATAGTTTGTTTTTGCTGTTGTTGAGTTGTAGGAGTTCTTTATATATTCTGGATATTAACTCTTTTTCAGATACATGATCTGCATATATTTTCTCCCATTCCGTAGGTTGCCTTTTCACTCTGTTGATTGACTCCTTTGATGTACAATTTTTGACTTTGATGTAGTACTTAAAAAAAAAAAGAATTCAAGGGAGGTTTTTCAAGTTAATCAAAAATTGAGTTGTAATTGAAAATATGTCTAGAACCTCCTTGGATTTTTAATGGACGCATTCATTCTTTTCATGCTGAAAATCTATTTTTAGTTCCTTATTTGAAGATCATCAATTGTGAACAGATATTTGTTGAATTTTATTGCCAGGGTCTAGTGAAAGGAAAACATAAATGATTTCAATACTACACCCTGGATATCTGGGGGTTTCTGGCCCATGGTGGGTGTTAGGAGGCGGGGACTAGGACACAGGAGGGGCTTCCTGGAGGTTGGAGTGTCTGACCTGAATCTTGAGGAATAAAGTAGTAGCAGTTAAGAAAAGAGGACAAGAATGGTTTGGACTTACTTTGGAATAGCATGGAGACCTGAAACAGCATGGCATGTTTGGGAAACTACACATATTGGTACAGCGTTACTCTGAGAGATGCAGAATTTGGTGGAAACCAGGCCATAGAGGACTTCTTGCTTTTTTGAGGACATTGGACTTTTTCTTCGATGGCAGGAAATTATGCAACAATTTTAAGTGTGGGAATCACACGGTTAGATTTGTATTTTAAGTAGAACACTCAAGCAGATAGTAGTCCTCATCTTGCGGGTTGCATATTTGTGAATTTGCCTACTTGCTGAGATAAATTTATAATTCAAAAATCTATTGGTGGTTCTTTCACAGTCATTTCCACATATGTAGAGTAGAGAACATTTTGAGTTGCCCTATGTGCACATTCATAGATGAGATTGAACAGGGCAGCACTCTGCTTTTATTTTTTGGCTCTCATACAAGTGTCCTTTTTGCTTTCTATTTAGTACAATACTTTTTATACTTTTGTGCTTTTTATTGGTGATTTTACTGTTTAAAATGATCCTCAGAGGTAGTACTGAAAAATCCATAAGCACAAGAAGGCTGTCATGTGCCTTACAGAGAAAATACCTGTGTCAGAGAAGTTACTTTTGGACATGAGTGACAGTGCTGTTTGCTATGTTCGATGTTAATCAACAATCCAGAAAAAAGAAGGAAATTTACTAATCTGTGGGGCCACTCTGGAAAGTGCCAGGATAACATTAATAGTGTGATGAAGCAATGGAAAAGCCCTTAAATTTGTGAGATAATGACTGATAGAGAAAGCATAGTGGATAGCACCATTGTGAAGCTGAAAGCCAAAGAAATTTATGGTCAGCTAACAAGGGTCAGGAAAATGTTAAACTTTTCTGGGCTAGTGCTGGCTGGCATTGTC
The DNA here is from genome assembly GCF_000325575.1 of Pteropus alecto. Lineage (NCBI taxonomy): Eukaryota > Metazoa > Chordata > Mammalia > Chiroptera > Pteropodidae > Pteropus > Pteropus alecto. Next base: position 12,862,402 of record NW_006434369.1, read on the forward strand.
AAAGGTGGTATAACGTGAAAAATGTTAGACTTGCAGGTGAAGCAGGTTCTGCAGATCAGGAGGCTGTAGAAGAACTGCTAAGTGTTACATAGGAAAAAGTATTATTGGAAGAGCAGATTTTCAATACTAAGACTCGTGTGTTTTACCAGGATCTTAATAAACAAACCTGTATGAAACAAATAGTGTTTTGGTTGACCAAAATGTGACCAGAGGCTTGCAGGAACCTCACCCTGTATTTCCTTTAGGAGCAGTAGTTAGTATTCACTAGTTTAGTATTTGAGGCAACTTTATAAACATTACCACTGCAGATAATGAGAATTGACTCTAGAGTAGGTAATAGAGGGATGTGACTAATTGTTGATGTAGTCCAAGTGAGACATGCAGGAATGGAAGGAGGGGATGGATTTGAGAAGTAGTGAGGAAGAATAACATCTGTATGGTAATGCAATGGGTATTATGAGGAAAAAATTGCTGTGTACTAAATTATTCCTTAAGAGGTGCAGAAATTCACATATTACATTAAAGGTCTCCAAATTCAGGGTCAGAGGAAAAACTGCTTTTATTAGATAATGAGAGATCTGCAATTTACTGTATTCCTCCTTGTTCTGTAGTCACATAGCATATCCATCTTCCATTAAAGTACTTATCTCTTTTATGTGAAGGGATATTTGTATAACTCTCACATACATTAGAGTATGAACTTTTGGAAAATAAAAGATTATACCTTTCGTATATCAAACAACAAAAGAATCATTTGCATGTTGCAAAGCTAGGGCTGGACTTATGTGAAAATCTGTAGCTTATATTTACGTTATTTGTAGAGAATATATTTGTAATCTTTGGGACTCCTACAAACTCTGAATTATTATAATGTGCTTGTTTTATTGTTATAATGTTATAACAAAACTAGTTAGTAGCTTAATTTCTGTGGTTATGTGTATTTCAGAATTTTTTTTCTCCTCAAATCTTTACTATCTTAAATTCTGGAGCACAGGTGTTGTTGTAAAAGTGATCATTATTCACTTCTAAACAGAATTGAATGATCTCTCCAAAGGCTCAGTAAATTCCCATTATATAAGGCCACATAAACAGATCTCCTCAAATCAACAAAGCTCAGTGGCTTCTTAGTCATATAGAAAAATATATGTTAACTTATATATCCACTGTGGATGTTATAAATAATTTATTTGGTCACTGGAGAAGAGAGAATTTCAGGACAATATAGTAAGTGGTATAATGTAAGTATATGGCCTGGGAGCAAAAAGTAGAAATAAAATGAATGAATATTTTGAGGAAATGTGATGTCTGAGCAGTTTTGAAGGAAGAGCCGGGATTAAGGAGTTGGAGAATGGTTCTAGGTGGTGACAATAGTGTGAACTGTGGCAAAGGCACGTGAGACAGCATGGTGTGTTTGGAAAACTGTGAATAGTTCAGAATTGCTGACATGGGGAGATGAGGCTGGAGCCCTGGAGGACCTTATGTGGCTTCTAAAGAGGCTTGGACTTTAGACTCTTACCAGTTGGTTTCAAAGATGCTGGTGTTCAATGAGGTATGAATAAATATTCTTTGCAAATAGGTTTTCTTGTCAAATAAAGTCCCTAAATTTCTGCGTAGTATAGCCCTCACTTGGGCATTCATAAATTGTGTACGTATATTCTAGGGTCCCAGAATATCAGAGGAGAAAGAATCTAACTTGATTTTATCTAATGTTTCCCAAATTTAACTAAGCATAATTTTTTTAAAAAATGAACTCCTATTATCTTCTTAGAGAACTGTTCTAGATAATGAACCATTGAAAGATTTAAGCAAAAGTAGTACTTCTGTTTATATTCTTTTACTTAGCATACTTCCCAAGATGTATGCTAGTAAAACTCCTTAAAATAGAGAATTGAAATTTGCCCCATTGCATGTTTGCAAAAGTAAGAAATTTGAGCAACAGACTATACCAAAGAGTGAACATGAATGGTACGTGTTCTTATTTGGAGATTTAATTTCTCTAGGAATTTTGAAGTTTATCTCTTAACCTATTTCTCATTTAGAAAAAAAAAAAGGTGTAGCTCACTGCCAATGTTAATTTAATTTTACGTAAAGATACTCTTTGAGGCTGAAGCAAATATGACTGGTTTTCAATGTGAAAATAAAAAATAAAAAGTGTTCTTGGAATTAGTTCTAAACAGAACTTGTCTCTCATCCAAATGTAACAGAAATGTATACATAAATTGGATTCATCAGATGAATCTTTGGCTAACAACTGATCGAGAACGATGTTAGCATCGTGTGTAGGAATGCTGTTTTCTAGGATTTGACATTTTCAGCAATCGAGAATTAGTATATTTTGTAAATGGAAATACCACTACTGAAAACAGAGTGCTATAAATAGAATGATGTCATTTGTTTCCAAAGACTATTGATATACTATAGCGATGCGAAAATGATAATAAAAGCAAGATATTCCGTGGTAGACTTTGAGGGTAGGTCTGTAATGCATGAGTTATCAGAGTAAACTCTGCAGCTGCAAGCACCACTTGCGAGTATTCGCTGGGCAAATGGGAAATGGGTTTATATAGTTGTTACTAACTAGAATGAATAGAATGACTCACCGAAAACAGTTAAAATCCAGAACTTTTTTCTTTAATTATGACTTTTTTAGACCTATCAAAAAGTATAGCGACTTATAAGTGAAGAGTTTTTCTAGAGCACATAGGTAGGCATGAAGTTGCTAGGTATACATGTCTTCAGCTTTATTAAATAATAGCAAATTGCTCTCAAAGGTACTTATATCAATTTACTGGCAATGGATGAGATTTCCTCTTAATCCATAGTCTAAACTAGATTTTAATCTTCATATTCATGAAAAATGGGAAGAGTAAAATAAGCTAGAGATTATGCCACTTAGCGTGGATTAACCTTGAATTCATTTTGTCTTTACAGATCTTGGAGAAATTCATTCAAGGCTTTTAGATCACAGACCAGTTATTCAAGGTGAAACTCGTTATTTCGTGAAAGAATTTGAAGTGAGTATTTAAAATGTATTTTGTAAAAATACTGCTCTGTTAGTGTGTTAATACACAGAAGAGAAATCCTCTAGTTTTAAACTTTATGTTTTCTATTCATGTCTGTATAAAATAGACAAAGTAAACTGATTAAGAGTCATTACCATTAATGGAAGTAGCACAAGACTAGGAAACAGGTGACTTGGACTCAAGTTCTGTTGTCTATTCTGGGGGATTTAATGTTTATCAGTCTTTTTTGTTTGTTTGTTTTCATCTACACAGTGAGATATAGTGAAAAAAAATATTTTAAAGACTGATGAGTCTAGATTTTCCAGACCCATTTTCTATATATTTTTTCTCAGTTGGGCTATTAGCACCCACCCAATGCACTCAAGTTAATACCTGAGAATCATCCTTGGCTGTTCTTTCCCTCTTAGGACCCATATTTAGTGTCCAAGTCTTCTAGATGTTACCTCATAAATCTCTATCCCTTCTGACTTGTGTGCCTGCTTTATCAACCCAATCAAATTCAATCTTTACTCAGCTGCCAGAGTGCTCTGACATTATTTCACTACAGGATAACATCTAAGCATCCTTCTATGACCCGGCCCCTACTTTTCTAGCTTCACCATCTGCCATCTCACCGTGCATGCTGTGTTCCAGCCATTCTGATACCAGCCTGCCATCCTGTTTCATGTTACTGTTGTTGATACATATATAATTGGTTCACTGTGCATTAAATAGTAACATCCTAAGCTACTGTTGGATAGATAGTAAATAGTGTTACATAATTTTGTGCTTCTGTGTAAGCTGGGTTCTATTTTCAAATGAGACTCTAACCAAATAGGAAGTCTAAACCTGCCAAAAGGAGAAAACCTTCTTATACTATTTAAAACTACAGAGCCCATGGTATAGGGTACTAAAGATTGAGAGACAGAGCTGCAGCATTAGATAACTATTTCTGAGTTCAGCAGACTCTGTTACTCAAATCTGCATAATACCTACCACTCAGAGTTATTGTGAAGATTAAAAATAGGTGTTTGTGCACACACACATGTGTCTGTATCTGTGTATCTTAGAATATTATTTGGTACCTAGGAATAGTTGTTAGTTATCTTCATCAGTATTATTGTAGGATAACAATAATGTGGTACACTCTAAGTTATCCAGAGACTATTTCCTTATGCTATATAAAGATTATTACCAATTTCTTAGTGAGACTAAAGTAGAATAAAGTAGTGAGAATAAAGTCTGGCTGTGTTCTCTGCTCAGAGTCATTCAAAGCTAAAATCAAGCTGTTGGCCAGACTGTTCTTTTTTGGGTCTCTGAGTTCTCTTTCTGATTCATGTGATTATAGCAGGTCTCAGTTCTTTGCTATGTCAAAGGAAGTTCCCATTTCCTTGCTTGCTGTCAGCCTGGGGCCCCTGTAAGCTCCTAAAGGCCACATTCCTTGCCACATAACCCATTCCATCTTCAAAGCCATAAATGGAGTCTCTGTCACATGGAATCCTCTCATGCTTGCCAAGAAGAGCCCAGTTCCTCTTAGGACTTACCTGATTAAGTCAGACCCACTGAGGATAATCTCCCCTTCTTAAAGTCAACTGATTTGGGACCTTAAATATATCTGCAGAATATCTTCACAGCAACAATTAGATTAGGGTTTGCTTGAATAACTGAGAAAAGGTGTGCATACTCTAGGATTGGGGATCTCAGGAGCCATCTTAGAATTCTGTCTTACTTGATAGTTTTCTTGTTATTTACTTGTTTATTATCTGTCTTCATTAGAATATAGGCACAATGAGAATAGAGACTTATCTTTCTTATTTTCTGTTTTATTCAAAATGCCTAAAATGATGTCTGTTGCACTGTAAGTGCTTACTATGATTCAGAAGAACAAGTAGCAGAACTTGGACTAAAACTTGGGTTTTGTGACATTCAGATGTCATAAGTCATCTTTTTCATAAGTCTTTTTTTTTTTTTTTTTGCTAGTCTGGTTAATTTGAAAACTGAATAGTTTTTATTTAAAAAGATTTTGTAAATATACCTTTAAAGATCTACTTTATATTAAAATAAGCATAGAATTTTGAAATTAAGATGGATTCTCTAATCCAACTCCCTCACTTCATAGAAACTGAGCCCAGAGATGGAAAGTAATGTGTGAAAAGTCATGCAGCTAATTAGTGGCTGAATTATCCCTAGAATACAGGTGTCATTATACTTATATCAGTGTTCTTTAAATAATACAGATGGTTTCTGTGAAAGGGCTATACAAGTGAAACTGAGTCTTTAATGGAAGATGAAAGAAGTGTTACATATATGCTGTTGAGTATGTCATATTCAAGAACTCACTTCCTGTTGAAGCCAATACCCCTTTTAAGTAGGATAGAAGATAGTTGCCAAGAGCACGTGTCTGAGAGGACAAGAATATCTGCAGATTCTACATCTGCGGATTGAAAATATTCAAGAAAAAAAAGTTAACATTGCTGACATGTATTATGTAGTTAGGCTTATAATAGTTGTGTCTGTACTGAGCATGTACAGACTTTTTTTTTTCTTGTTATTATTCTCTAAATAATACAGTATAATAACTATTTATAAAGCATTTATATTGTGTTAAGGTAATCTAGAGATGCTATAAAATATATGGGAGGATGTACTTAGTTTATATGCAAATACTATGCCATTTTATGTAAGGGACTTGAGCATCCTTGGATTTTGGTATCTGCAGGGGAGTCCTTGAACCAGTCTTCTATGTGCACCAAGGGACAACTGTATCTGCATTCTGTATTGTTAAGTCCTCTGAGATCCTTTTGGAGAGGAGGCTGTGTTGAAGAGTAGAAAGAACATGGGCCTTGGAACTTGACATATCTGAGTTCAAATCCTGGTATTCCTCTTGCTAGTTATGATTACTTGCTTTACTGAGGTTTAGTTTTCTTATTTTAAAAATGGGAACAATAGTATATATTGCAGAGGTTTTGTGAAAATTAAATAATATTTTTAAAATCTCTGGTTTATAGTTATTAGACATATATTGGTAACTGTTAACATTAAGAGACAAATTGTAGCAAGTACAATCAAATAAAAATCTAATCAGAATTTACAATATTTTTATGAATTTGAGTTCAATTTTTTTAATATTTAAAGGAAATACGAATTTGCTAAGCAAATGGTGTAAGCATTATCTGAGGAATATATTTCCTAAACAATAAGACTTCATACTGGGTATGATAATATAAGCTTATTTAAATGTCGTAAGCACTTGTTTTGTGTGAAAAATGTCAGGAAGCAGTGCTATATCTGTGAATAAGACAGACACAGACCCATCCTTCATGAAGCAAGGCATTCTTATATTGTCATTGAAGAATGGTCTCTGAAGGACTCAAAAATATTTTGTCAGCTAAGTTTGAGCCATTATTTTCAACTAAATATAATATAATTCCTTTTCTCGACATATACCTTATCCAGTCTTTTCACATAGTAACCTCCCCAGTTGGTCTTCCTGAAGATTAAGTGTAGCATGGAAGCTGTCCTACGTATACTTTTCAGTATATTATATTCTAACATTTCCCCTCAAATTGAAGGAGAAAATCTGAAAGCGTTTTAAAAACTTTAGAGTTAAAAGGATATCTATATTATTTACTATTCTTTTCTATCTTGGTCCAAACAATAATATCCTCTAATTACTACAAGTGATCTTCACCCAGAATTGCATTGTTAGACAGAGAGGAATAGTGAAGCAGAGATATCAGTTCTTCCTTGACATTTTGTCTTTTCTATACCATTTAAATGTAGTTCGCTTTAAGAAAAACTGACAGACAGAGGGGAGGGTGGTTGGGGGGCTGGGAGAATGGGGTGACGGGTTAAAGAAGTACAAATTAGTAGTTGATAGTTGGTCACGGGGATGGGGAGCACGGCAGAGGGGATGCAGTTAGCATTCATATATGATAGCTAAGTGGAGGGCCAGGGGAGGTAGGGAGCAATTGGGAGGATCATTTCATGAACTATATATATGTCTAACCAATGTAATGTATACTTGAAACTAATTTAAATAAATAAATTTAAAGGACAAGGGCATTTGGGCACCAGATTAAGGGGAGTCTGGAAAGGCATTCCAGGCAGAAGGCATAGCATGTGGGGAGTGGAGACAGGAACAGACTGGGAAGGATTTGTTAAATAAAATAATTAATTAAAAAAAAAAAAGAAAGAAAGAAAAGAAAAACTGGCTAATATTTAAAACTAAAGTTGTTTATAGCTTATATATTTTAAAAAGTTAACAACGCACATAGCAACAGTCATCTTTTTAACATTTTATTTCTAAAAGAAGGGATTAAGTGCCACATGGTGGCAGCGTTACTTAAATTATTGAAGTTCTGTTATAATAGTTTAAGCTCTCTTTCTGTGTTTGCTAGTATTTCTGAACAGTTGACTGTTTTCCTTCCAACTTTATACAAATCTTTTATTTCCTTGATTCCAGTAAATGTTATAAACAGAGATTTCAGTGGGACCCTTTCCTTGAGTATCAGCATGGTGGCATGGTGGTGTCACCGGGTAGAGGCATTGTCTTCTGCACCAGTGTCTTTCCGGCCATAGAGAAGATGTCATGGCCTCTCTCAGTGGAGCAGAGGAGAGACAAATGTTAGTCAGCATTTCTGAAGTGCTCGCTTATGGGGCATATGCTCCTGTACAAGCTCCTTATTTCATTTTTGGCAAACTTCATTCTTCGAATGCTTTATTCCGTAGTTATTGAGTACCAGGTATATATGTAAGGAATGTGTTTAGTTACTAGTAATGTAACTGAAAAATAGTTGCTTTAGTAAGTTCTTATTTTTCTCTCACAATACCCAAAGCCCAGGACTATATGCTGCTCTACTTTTTGCCTGAGTCAGCTTTTTCCCTGAGTTTTCCTTATATCTCCCTGGGGTGTTGCTCTTATCCTTATGCTTACAGGGTGGCTTTGAGAGCTCCAACCATGACATCTGCATTTCATGTAGCAAAAAGGAGGGCAGATGGGAAACAGCTAGCAGTGTCTGTTGTAGGCACATTTATCACTCCAAATAATAGTTGGGTGTTGCTAGGAAGACAGAAGAGGAGAATGGATCGCTGGCTATCTGACATACTAGATATGTAAAAATAAATAAGAAACAGTCTCTACCTCTAGGATATTTACCATCTAGGGAGAAGAAAGACATATAAACAAAGAATTTTAATTATGGAATTATTACGATAAAATAAGCACAAAGTACTTGAGATGTCAGAGAAGGAAACAGCTCCAGAAACAACTCTCAACAGAGCTGAGAGGAAGAGTTTCATAAAGGGGGTGATGTTTGAGCTTAAAAAGAAAAAGTAGATTTTAGCCAGATAGGCAAAAAATGGATGATTAAAATTAAAGGCAAAAAAAAGTGTTTAAATAAGTACAGAAATTATAGGAGTTGGGAGGGATTGTGTTGGTGAATTTAAATGTGAGTTGAATTGATCAAGAGAAAATCCCTTATAAGGTAGGATAAACTAGAATTTTACTTAACATCCTGATCTCATTTTTAGTTAGATTATTAGAGTAACTGTCAGACCATTAAATATCAGGATAAAGTCTGTCTCATATACCATGTAATAAAATATATATATACACAGTATACCTCCAGGTATAGGGAGCACTGATAACCTGTTAGGGTCATGCAAAAACTCTAGGAATATTGTTCACATGAGACTTTCCTGAGGAATCTATTATATAATCAACAGAATGAGTTTCCGACAACCAAAATAATTAGAGAGACTTTTACCTAATGACAGTTGGTAATCATAAAATATATATTTACTTATAAACTATGACTAAACTATGGTTACTTAAAACAGTAGTGGCATAAAAAAATTAATTATCTAAGGAGAGAGTGATAGAATAGGATATAAAGGAGATAGGGATAGAAACTAGATGTTTTTGAATATCTATTTTTTTAGAAATGCTGTTTTGGAGCCATGTAATTATTTTACATAATTAAGAGAAAATTAAATTTAAGGAGCAGCCCCCCAAATCAAGTAAAATGTAAAAAAAGCAAACCTATGTTTCTAGAGTTGGCATTGCCACACAGAGACATTCCAAGTAACTTTAAAACACAGTAATTTGACTGCACATGCCTAGCAGAATATCCCTTCAAAACAACAACAAAAAACCTTAAACTATTTTCAATAATCATTTTGTGGTGCTAGTATTGGTATTGTTATTTGACTAAATTGATGATAAAGCAAATGAGTAATTATGTTTGTGACTCGAGAACTGGAAAGAGATAAGACAGAGAAGGATAATTAAAAACTCTGTAGTCCTGAATTTAAGTTTGACTATGAATATGAACTTATAATGTATCTTTTCTTTTTAATAAAAATATCTATTTCCTAGCCTGTCCACAGAAAGGCCTAGAAATAATGACCAAACCAGTAGCAGTCGGCACCCTTACTGCTCAGACTCTAAATACCATTTTTAAATGCTAGTGGTATTTAGAGACCTGCTGATTCCAAGTCTGGCCCAGGAGATGTAAAAGATGAGCCTGGATCACCAGTTCATACCAGAAAGCAAAGAAGCTCCTACAGAACACTAGAGTTTTGCATAAAGCATTCCAGAGCCAACTTGAATAGGTTCTCATTGGACAAAGACAAGACAATTTAAGCACCAATAAAGAGAAATACCGTAATGGATGAAAAACTTTAAATATTTTTAAATCTATGAGTCACAGTAACATGTAAAAACAAAAATCTTTAGAGAATACTAGGGAACCAAATCATTGTTTTTAAAGCTGGTAAATAAAGGGAAATGACCAAGTGTTTTATTTTGCCTTTTATATGTGAGCAATTCTCAGAGTAACCAAATAGTTGATGAGAAGAAATTTTTCTTTATGGAGATATTCCTGCTAATAAATGAAGACAGAATGCTAGCAACATCCTGTTAAAAGTACACAGTTCACCTCTGAAATATTCTTTATAAACAAAAAGTAAACCTCTGAATCTGATTAAGCCTCTAGTTCTAACTACTAATTTACAGGAAAGAGAAGAGACAAAAGAACGTGTTAAATTACCCCATGGGGATTCATTCAGCAAAAAACAGACTGGGGAAAACTGCAGAACAAATGACTCACTTTTTTTTTTTTTTCAACAAAATGCAAGGAAAAAAGTGATGGAGGCCAAATCTATAGATTAAAAAAAAAAGATTTAAGAAATATCAACCAATTGCAGTATAAGAATCTTAGATTTTGTTTTAAACAAACTGGGAGATTAAAAAAAAAAAACATTTATGGGACATTGAGGGAATGCTTCCTTGATTTTTAAGGAAATTAAAGATTTGTCGAGTGTGTACATGCATGTGGGAGGGGGTAGAGAGGCGGTCTTATTGTATCTTCTTTTTTTTAAGAATAGTTTTTGTCTTTTAAAGGTAGATGTTGAAATATTTATAGTTTAAATTTTATAATCTGAGATTTGCTTCAAAAGAATCTAGGATTGTGGGTAGGGAGATGTATGGAATGTTATAAAGGGAACAAAATCAGCCATAAGTTGAGAATTTTTGAAGCTTGGTGATGGGTACATGAGGATTCATTATTTTATTCTCTCAACCTTTCTAGAAGTTTTAAATTTCTTATTATGGAAAAATTAGAGTAAAAAACTGGCCACAAGTACTCCATAAGAATGGTTCAAAACAAAATAAAAACCCTGGTAACATGACTAACTTCTTATTTCCTTACAATCAAATTTACTGCCCTTTTTTAAAATAAATGTTTTATATTAATTTTAGATTTACAATAAAATTGCTGAGATAGTACAGGGAGTTCTTGTATACCCCTCACCCATTTTATCCTATTATTAATGTCTATATTACCTTGCTACGTTGGTAAAAACTAGGAAACCAACATTGGTACATTACTATTAATGAAACAGCAGACTTTATTTGGATTTCACCAGTTTTTCCAGTCCTCTTTCTGTTCCAGAAACTAAGCTCAGGTACCAATTGTCTTGTCTCTCTAGTCTTTTTTGGTTTGTGACAGTTTCTTAGTCTTCGTTGTTTTCATAATCGTCACAGTTTGAGTACTGCCTGGTATCCTGTAGAACGTCCCCCAGCCTGGGTTTATCTGATTTTTTTTAAGATTAGACTGAGGTTATGAGTCTTTGGGAAGAGTACCACAGAGGTAAATTGCCCTTCTCATCACATTACATCAGGGAGTTCTATCACCATGATAGAACCAATGATGTCAACCATCTTTATTTCCACTGTCATCTTAATATTTTTCCCTTTCCCTA
>NW_006434369.1:12873704-12951576 GCF_000325575.1 Pteropus alecto
CCCACCCTCAACGGGGGAGGAAATATTAAGACCACCTCCAGGTGCAGCGATTCACTAGAACTCAAGGACTCAGCATGTGGTGTATACTGGTGGCTAAGTGTTCTTATAGCAGACGAATACAGAGCAAAATCATCAAAGAGAACATGTGGATGGAGAGGAGTCTGGAGGAAACTTCCAGGCAGAAGCTTCCAAGAGTCCTCTCCCAGTGGAGTCACACAGTATGTGCTTCATTTCCCCAGCAATGAGCTGTGACAACACATGTGAAATGTTGTCTATCAGGGAAGCTTGCCTCAGCCTTGGAGTCCAGAGTTTTTATTGGGGACTGGTCAGGTAGGCAGTGTCCGCCTAACTTGGATAAATTCCAGACTCTCAGAAAGAAAGATGTCGTAACATTTATGGAATGTTTTATACCAATGTAAGGAACTATTTACTGGTCAAGTTCCCAGCCCACAGCCAAAGGCCAGCCCTGAAAGCAGGCCTCTCGAAGGATAGTAGTCTGGGACCCTCAGTGTTAACTCTTTTCTGCACAGGAGAGTAGCTACATATTACTTTTACTTCATATTTTTGTTAGAGAAAAGCGAAATCAGATTTAAAAATGTAGAGTATAATAATATGGTAAGAATAAAAAAACTGAAATTTAAAGTCAAATCAAGTGTAACTAATTTTCTGTGCTGTACAGAATGAAATATGTGGCAATCTAGGCCTCTTTTCTTGTTCCTTTAGTATTTCTCATGCCCATTTAAAAATATTGCTGTAAAAATATTACACATAATGCAACATTTGAAGTATTTCAGAATTTAAAAAAGTGCCTCTAGGTTATGACCTCATTTATTGCCAAATAATTAGAAGGCTGTGTAAATTTTAGTAACAAGTAATAACATAACAACGAAAACCTGGGTGGAAATCCTAAAAAGTAATTACTAAGATTTAAGACACAATATGTGCTATTCACTTATTTTCTTTTAATAGGAAAAACGTGGTCTTCGAGAAATGCGAGTTCTTGAAAATTTGAAGAATATGATCCATGAAACAAATGAACATACTCTTAGTAAATGTAGAGAATCAATGCAAGACAACTTAAACCAAGTTCTCCAGAGATGTAAGCCAGCAATTTTTTTATATTGCTTTATTTCAAATGAGTGCTGTGCCAAAATGAATTTTCTTCAGTATTGTGATGGGCAGTAGAAACAGAATTCTTAACCTGACCATATAAGAGGGAAGCCCTGTCACAGAGAAGTGGTTATCTAGTGATTAGTGTGTATCGCCATTGGTTTTAAGAGCATTAATCTCCAAAGATGTGTGCACCCCAGGTGCACAAGATTATCCTTTTAATATGTGAGAAAATTGAAACATTTTTTACTTTTAAAAAAGATTTATTCATAAAGAAAAGTCTGATAACCAGGAATTAGGATATGAAATAAAACTTTTTCAAATAGGCTACTACAGTGTTTTTTAACTTTTTTCAAAAAATAGTTGTCATAAATGTTAGTATTTTATCACTTATTTTATTTTAATTAAGTAAAATATTTTAATTTGAAGAGCTAGTTGATTAAAAAGAGTATTTATTAAACATGTCATTTCATAACATAAAAGGAGTTTTATTAGTAACTGATTTTAAAATTAGAAGTATATCGGAAATGCAGATCTTTTATTTTTGGATCTATATTGACACTATTCAGCTTATTCAAGGATAATGCTGGTAAGTAATGATGGATTACTGAAGTGCAAAATAAAAAAAATTCTTTCTGGATGGGGGTGGGGGAGAAGAAAAGAAAACTGGCTAGTAATATAATGACCTGTGAAGGAAAGCAGCAGGAAGACCTAGGCTAATAAGTGAGTTAATTAAGCCTTTGTGTGCAAGTCCAAGTTAGTCTAGTGTACTCTAATGCTAAAAGGAGGTTGAAGAAGATAAATCTCCCAAGATCACATTTGATTTCTTTGAGTAAGAACAGCAAAAAGTCTTGAATTAACCATAGGCTTTTGCATTTTCCTATAGGCTGGCCTTTATTTGTTCATATTGTCACTTCCGTAACCTTGTCAAACATTCTAGATATTATGCTAAAGTAAAACTCAAATTATTAATAACAATGCTATGTATATATTTGAGATGTGGTTTTAACTTTCCTTTTCCACACTTGGAGATTATAAAAAATATTTTGGGTAAAACTTGTTAAAAATCCGTAAATGATTATTTTGACTTGTTTTATTCTTGGGCTAAAGTTAAAGCTATTTTCGATGTGAGGACTAGCCTCTTAAAGTAGAGTCTTTCCCAATGAAACAAAAGTATCACTGGTAATAAAGAATTCAGACTGCAGATGTATTCTCCTGAAAGGAAGAATGAAAACACATAAAATGTGAAGATAATAATTACAGTTTAATATCTGTGGACTGCTTTGGGTCTTATTGTTAGCTTTAGAAATGGCTATTGGAGGTGCTTTTCTGCTAGAAGCAGGAAAGCTGTCCTCAGTAGACTCCAACTTCTTGTAGTAATTATCTTGAGCGATACAGGGATAATGGAGCTAAGTATGTGCTTGTAAAACTGATGTAGTTTTAAATATTTACCTGGACCCAGCTGTTGTTTCTGGAGAATTTCATGTTTAAAAACTTAAATCTTGTCTACGGCCATGCCACTCTGAATGTGCCCAATCTCATCTGATCTTGGAAGCTAAGCAAGGTTGGGCCTGGTTAGTAGTTGGATGGGAGACCACCTAGGAAGACCAAGTGCTGTAGGTGTGTAAAAAAAAAAGAAAAAAACTTAAGTTATAGTGCTTGTTTATTTTCACTACTAATTGATCAGGGAGCTGTAAAAAATATGCAAGCAAATTTTTGTATGGAATATATTCTGATTTAAGTAATACTTTACAAGACTAATAATGAGTTGAATTTTGTTCTGTGCCTATTAGAAGAATTGCCACATTTATCTCTTCTATGCATGTTTGGTAGCTATGCTGGGAATGCCATCAGCTGCATCTCAGAACTCTGCCAGTGTGGATCTTGGTCTAACATGATGCACGAAACCAAGTAACTGGAACAGTAAAGTGGGGACATCTCAGATTATTTAAATGGAGACCTATTACAGAATCCTCAACTTGGTGCTGTTTCTGCACTTGGCTGTGTAGTACCATCTACCTTGCAAAGTGTTTCTGGGTGAGCAGAGGCTTTAGAACTAAAACTCTCCTGTGGTTCCTTAACAAAAAGTAAATGAGAGCTCTAGGAAGGTACATAAAAGCAGCCCATAATGTAACGTCATCAAGATGCAGACTACTTTTTTCTCATCCTGAACACACTAGTAGTACGTATGTTCTACTTATTAATTATTTAATACACTTGCAGATTTCACCAAGTTTGCAATGAGAGACGGCGGGGTTAGGACTTTTATGCCTTTTCTCTTGCATCTCTTCCACAACTTCTCACTTGTGAATTTTAACTTTGGCAGAGTTTATAGTATTTGCTTTCTGTTTTGCAGTTATAATGCTGCCAATTGTTTAGTCTTACACTATTCAATTTCTGTTTTTGATTTATTTATTAGATCTGTAATGATGTTACAGTTCTTAGTTTGTTTCCTTAACTTTGCAATCTCATTTTTCTTTTCATTCTGTATGTTTGATCTCTTTTAATAAATTCATGTTGTTTTTTTGTATTACAAAGTACTAGTGGAGAACTTTATTAGGTTTTCTTTCAGAATGGATGCTTTGTCTGTCTTATCTGCCTCTCACATATTATGTTCCTTCTCCTTTCCCCCATATCTTTTTCCTTACAAATGAAAGCATATTAGACTTCTAAGAATTTTGTCAACTCATTTTTTTTCTAACTTCTGGGGGTGGAATAGTTATGGTGGGAATAGGAGTCTCAGTTCTTGATCAGAGTCTGTGTTCCTATTCTTGGCCATCACTTTTCAGAATTTATAGTATGCATTTATAATTCCTCCTCGTTGAATAAGGGATGGAATTTTTTCCCTCTTAATCTTTTTTGGCTTTTTATTTATTTTTTGAGGTATTTAGGGTAGTAAGTTTGTCTGATTTTGCTATGCTGCCTCTTTACTTAGAAATCTTTAAGACTTTATGATTTAAAATACTATTTTTTATAGCACGTTACTGATTACAATTTTCACCTGTATTTTCTTAATTGACTATCATAATTCTGTAAAATAAATATTTATCATTTTCCCCACTTTATAATTGAGGAAACTGATATTTATAGTAGCTTAACATCTATGTTTCTCCAATAATAATTGAAGGAACTATCATGCAATCCTAGCTCTTCTGCTCCAAAGCTCAAGTTTTTCAACTTCAGGATATTGCTTCTGTGCATATTTGAGAAGGTAATAAGAAAAGTCCATCTTTTCTTCTGAGACATCACTTCCTCTTGAATTTTCTTCTGCAGTGCAGACTCCTCCTTCTCAGTCCACTGTGTTAGTGCCCACTTTTCTCCTTGACTTTTAATATCCAGGTGCCCTGAGGCTTGGCTCAGGGATATCTTTTCTGTCTATACTCACTTGCTTAGTGATCTCATATGGAATCACAGCTTTAAATATCATTTTTTATGCCAGTCATTAATTCCACATTTTTATGTTTCAACCTGGACCCCTCCCCAGAATTCTATACTTACATCCAGCTGCCCAGTCCACTAATAAGCATCTCAGTATAACATGTCCAGAACCAAACTTGAATTCTTTCTTCAATTCTGCTTTTACCTCATTCTGTCCCATTTCAGTAATGACATCACCATTTACCTAGCTGCTCAGGCTGAAAAACCTGAACATCCTGTGTCTCTCTCCCCTCTCTCACTCCCATAGCGCTTTCTCTGGAGTGCTCTCTCTCCCCCTCTTCATTCCATCTGCGCCACTTTCCTTCTTCCCTCTTTTACTCTTACCTTCTCTCTTGCCCTCCTTCTCACTTCTCTTCCTCTCTCCCTCTCCATCACTCTTCTCTCCCTCTCTCCATTCTTTTCTTCCTCCCTTTTCCATTCTCTTCTTCCTCTCATGTGTATTTTATTAACAAATTCTTCTGGCTCAACTTTGAAAATATAACCAGAATCTTATTACCACTACCACTTTACTAACCTCTACCAGCCTGGTCTAAGCCACTATCATCTCTCAGCTGGATTGTTCTAGTAGTGCCATAGCTCATCCTTATACTTCCTTTTCCTCCCTGTAGTCTGTTCTCCTCTTAGGAGCCTGAATGATCCTTTGAATGTAATTTGGCTCTTGTCATTACTATATCAGAATCTCCTCACCTTGCTTAGAGTGAAAGCTAAAATCCTCATAGTGGCCTGGAAGTTTCTACCTGATAACCTCAACTCTGACTTTTATTGGTAAGATACCATTTTCCTTTCTTCTCACTTCATTCTAGCTACACTGGCCTCCTTATTCCTCCTCTAATGTGCCAAGTGCACTCCCACTCAGGGCCTTTGCACTTGCTGTTCCTGCTCAGACACTTTCCCCCAAGTTTCATTTCCTATAGGTCTCTGCTCAAACGTCAACAATGAGACCTTCCTCGGCCACTCTAACATTCATCCCCCCTCACTCTGGCATTCGCTGACCTCCCTACTTTGCTTTGTTTTTCTCCATAGCATCCATCGTCACCTGACATGCTAATATTTATCAATAGGCTATCTGTCTCCCCTACTAAAATAAAAGTTCCATGAGCCCAGGGACTGTGATTGTTCTTTGCAGTATCCCTGGCACCTACAACAGTGGCTGGCACATTGTAGCCACTAGGTAGTTATTTGTTTGTTGAAATGAATGAATGAGTATTCAGCCAACATTTGTTGCTAACACCAAACCAAAATTATTTTATGTGTGTATTTGATGTTTATACACATACACCATGATAAATGAATTTGTTTCTTTTATGTGAAGACAATCAGGATGTTGTTAACTGTTGTATATAGCACAATTACTATATGTAGTGCTAATCTTGAATAATCTTTTGGTTGACAGAAAATAATTTTATAAATTCTTGACTTTTTAAAGTCAGTATACCTCCAAAAGCACTGAGACAACAGGAAAACTGCTTCCTATTGAATTAGGTATAACTAGTAAGTCCTGTAGAAGTGATACGAAGGTTTAGATAAATGGACCTTTTTCTCTTCAAGCCTCTAATTGTGAAGAAAGGGAATATTTGGTGTAGTGAGGTGATTTTATTAGACTTTAGATAAGCAGATTTCATTAAATTCAGAAAGTAACCCTTTTTTATTACGTGGCTAGAGAGTTAAAAACTAAATTACTTCAAAGGGACTGAATTTTCTAAAAATGGATATTTTCTCTAAGCCCAAATACAATTCTGATAAAGAACAAAAGTGTGACTTTGTCAGATGTGTTCTAATCAAGTTTTCAAAAGATATCACAAATGACAAAATAAATGTCATTGTCCTATAATTCTTGTTAGATTAAGCCCAGAAATACCTGAAAATAACAAAGTACTAAAAGACCACAAAATAGATTTTTTTTAAGTTATGTTCAGAGCCTGAAAAAAAAATCAGGAAATGATAAAACCGTTGCTCAGGAAAGATGATGTAATATTAATATGCCACAGAAAGAAGGCAGATCTAATCAACTCTTAGTTCTCTTTTCATCTTTTCTTTTAGAACAATGATTGGGAACTTAATTTTCAGTACTAAAATATTATCTTTGATATAACTAAAATGAATGTTTACTGATAAAAACATGACTTTTTAAAAGCAGAATCCTCCTCTTTACTATATTCTCACAGGGTGGGGGGCCTAACATTTTTCTGAAAGAGAAATCACAGTCCCTGCCCTGTTATGGAACTTGTGACCTAGTTGGGGCCAGATCGAGGTAGGACAGGAAGGCGTAGTTGTAAAACAACTAAGTAAACTTCTGTTTAAGCAAATGCAAGATAAAGTGGTAGGATATAACATACCAAATAAGAGAAAATCCTTACAGGGAAAGGATTAATCTGGGAGAGTTTTATGAAGACAATAAACCTTGAACTCAGCTTTTGAAACAAGTGAAACATTTTTAAAATTTTGATTATTTTTTGATAATTATTTTTCAATTGTAATTGGCATACAATATTATATTAGTTTCAGATGTACAACATACTAATTAGACATTTATATAATTTACAGAATGATCACCCTGATAAATCTAGTACCCACCTAATACCGTACAGTTATTAGAATATTATTGACAATATTCCTTATGCTGTACTTTGCATCTCTGTGACTGTGTTTATAACTGCCAATTTGTACTTTTTACTCCATTCCCCTTATTTACCCACTCCCCCAACTCCCCTCCCATCTAGCAACCATCAAAACGTTCTCTATATCTATGAACTTGTTTCTGTTTTGTTTGTTTACTATTTTGTTCTTTAAATTCCACGTGTAAGTGAAATCATATGGCGTTTGTCTTTCTCTGTCTGACTTACTCCACTCAGCATAATACCCTCTGGTCCATCCATGTTGTTACAGATGGCAAGATTTCATTCTTTTTTTTATGGCTGAGTAATATCCCATCGTATATATGTACCACTTCTTTACCAATTCATCTATTGATGGACATACAGGTTGCCTCCATATCTTGGCTATTGTAAATAATGTTGCGGTGAACAGATGGATGTGCATGTTCCTTTGAAACAGTGTTTTGGGTTTCTTAGGATAAATACTCTGAAGTGGGGTTTCTGGGTTCTTCTTTGTCTCTTGTTATAGCCTTTGTTTTAAAGTCTGTTTTGTCTGATAAAAGTATTGCTACCCCAGCTTTTTTTGTTGTTGTTGTTGTTTCCATTTTCATTAAATATTTTTTCCATTCCTTTACTTTCCATCTGTGTGTGTCTTTTTTTCTATATATACACATTTTATTTGTAGAAATGAAGTCATATTTTTCTGTGACTTTACTAAACAGTATTTTATAGACATGTCTATACTTAGATTTTCTTTTTTTCTTTTTCCCCCCAGCTTTATTGAAGTATAATAGACAATTAGTTGCTCCTATTTACATTATACAATTCAATGAGTTCTTTTCAATTATAGTTGGTATACAATAATATATTCAGTTCAGTTGTACAGCATAGTGATTAGAGATCTATATAATTCACGAAGTGGTCACCCCAATATATCAGATACCCCTTTTCCCCCTTACATATTTTTTTTTTACAACATTGATGACTGTTTTCCTTATGCTACACTTTTTATCTCCATGATTATTTTGTATCTATCCATCTGCACTTCTTAATCCCTTTGCTCTTTTTCACCGTCCCCCACCAACCTCCCTCCCATCTGGCAGCCCTCAAAATATTCTCTGTATCTATAAGTTTGTTTCCATTTTTGTTGTTGTTTATTTTATTCTTTAGATTCCACATGTACATGAAATCATATGGTATTTGTCTATCTGACTTCATTCAGCACAATACCCACTAGGTCCATCAAGGCAATATCTTTTTCTTTCCCCTTCCTTTTAGTCTGCATATGTCTTTTAATCTGAAGTGAGTCTCTTGTAGGCAGCATATGTACGGATCTTATTTTCTTATCCATTCAGCTTCTCTATCTTTTGGTTGGAGCACTTAACTCTTTTTCATTTGAGGTACTTGTTGCTAAATAGGTAATTATTACTATTCTTTATTCATGATTTTGATACATGTTTTTTCTTCTTAAAGAAGTCCCTCCCATCTACGGTCATGTCACCCTGAATAAGCCTGATCCCATCTGATCTCGGAAGCTAAGCAGGGTTAGGCTTAGTTAGTACTTGGATGGGAGACCACCTAGGCAGACCAGGTGTTGTAGGCATAAAAAATAAAAAATAAGGGATTGTAAGCTAACAAGGTCCTTGCAATCTGTGAGGTCAACCAAGGGTTATCTCACCTGAAAAAAGAAAAAAGAAGAAGTAGAAGTCTCTCCAACAATTCCTGTAATACTGGCTTGGTGTTGATGAATTCTTTTAGTATATTTTTGTCTGGTAAGCTCTTTACCTGTCCTTCAACTCTAAGTGATAACGTTGCTGGATAAAGTATTCTTGGTTGTAGATCCTCAGTTTTCAACACTTTGAATATTTTGTGCCAAGCCCTTCTGTCCTACAAAGTTTCTTTTGAGAAATTAGCTCCCAGTCTTATGGGAGCTCCTTTGTAGATAATTAATTGCTTTTCTCTTACTGCTTTTAAGATTCTCTCTTTGTCTTTAAGCTTTGGCATTTTAGTTATGATGTGTCTTTCTGTGGGCCTCTTTGGGTTCATTTTGAGGAGGACTCTCTGAGCTTTTGGGGGTTGTATGTCTATTTGCTATACCAGGTTAAGGAAATTTTCCATCTTATTTCTTCAAATATATATTCAACTTCTTGTTCTCCCTCTTCAGGAACCCCTATGACATGGATGTTGTTACCCATATGCTCCTTAAATTACTATATTCTTGGTTACTTTTTTCTTGCCATTCTGGTTGGGTGTCCTTGGCTTCCCCATCCTCTATATCGGTGGTTCGATCCTCTTCTTCCTTCACTCTGTTGACTCCTCAGATATACTCTTCATCTCAGATAATGTGTTCTTTATTTCTGACTGGTTCCCTTTTATGATTTCCATTTCCATTTTTATGTTTCATCTCTTTGTTAAAGTTCTCACTGAGTTCATTTACACTTCCTTTAATTTCATTGAGTATCTTTATAACCAGTGTTTTGAACTCTGCATCTATTAGATTGCTTAACTCCATTTTTCTTTGATCTATGTTCTATTCTTTCATGTGGTTTGTGCTTTTTGTCTTCCAATTTTGGCTGCCTTTGTGTGTCCGTTTCTATGTACTAATCAAAGCTCCTAAGTCTCCCGGTCTTATTAGCACGACTTTGTGTAGTAGGTGTCCAGCAGAATAGTCCTGAGAGGGGTTCAGCTGCAGGCCAAGTTTAGCCCAGCCTGTGCCCCTCTGGGGCCACCTGTTAAGACTGAGCAAGCAACCCACAGATGCTGTGCTTATAGTCGCCTCAAGAAACCACTCCAGAAACCGAGGCTGCCTCCAATGTGAGTCTAGTTGCTGCTCAGCAAGTGGCACAGGACTAGCCAAGGATACAAATGGATGTGGCTTGGGTAGGGCCACGATTTGGGGGAGGTGGGGTTTCAGGGAATCCTCTGGGCAGAGTGACCTCTGTTATCTAGTTTGGTGATGTCTCAGCTATGGCGGTGCTGCATCTGCACACTGGGACTGGGGAGGGCTCAACAGAGGAACAATGGATACTGCCAGCACTTCTGCCTGGGAGAAAGCCTCGCCTCCAGTCCTCTCTCTGACAACTCAGTGTCCCCCGTAAGACCCCAGAGACCCCTGAGCAGCCAACCCAGTGCTGGTGCCCAGACCAAGCCGGTCCATCACCCTGAAAGTCCAGTTGCGGACATGGCCCCTTTTAAGAGGCAAATACAACTTCCATAGCCTCTGTCTCATTCAGTCTCTGGGGACCGGGCATCCTCTCATCTTTGCTTCTTCCTACCTCCAACTGTTGCAGGGTGCTTTCATATTTCTTTCTCTAGTTGTAGTGCTTTTGTTCATTTAGACGCCCAGGCGACTCTGCTGTATGCTCCGTGTTTTTGTCTCAACTTTGATGTGGTTGCAAGAGGAGATGAGCGAAGCTTCTAACATCTATGCTAATTTACCCGGTTCCCATTCTGTGTGTGTCTTTCAATCTGCAGTGAGTATCTTGTAGTCATCATATATAAGGAAATTATTTTCTTATCCATTCATCTACCCTATCTTTTGATTGGAGCATTTAATCCATTTACATCTAAAGTAATTGTTGATAATATATATAGTTATTGCCATTTTATTATTCATATTTTTGGCCCTTTTTTTCTTCTTCTTCTTCTTAAAGAAGTGCCTTTAACGTTTCTTGTAATACTGATTTAGTGTTGATAAAATCCTTTAGCTTTTTCTTGTCTGGGAAGCTCTTTATCTGTCCTTGGATTCTAAATGATAGCTTTGCTGAGTAGAGTAACCTTGATTGCTAATCCTTGCTTTTTATCACTCTGAATATTTCCTGCCAATCCCTCTGGCATGCAAATTTTCTCCTCAGAAACCAGCTAACAGTCTTACAGGAGCTCCTTTGTAAGTAACTAATTGCTTTTCTCTTGCTGCTTTTAAAATTCAATATTTGTCTTTAACGTTTGGCATTTTAATGATGATGTGTCTTTGTGTAGGCCTTTTTGTGTTCATTTTGTTTGGGACTCTGCACTTCCTGGGCTTGTATGTCTATTTCCTTCCCCAGGTTAGGGAAGTTTTCTGTTATTACTTCTCTGAATAGGTTTTTAATACCTTGCTCTCTCATTTCTGCTTTTGGTACCCCTATGATACAAATGTTGGTTATGCTTGATGTTGTCCCAGGAGCCTGTTAAACTATCCTCATTTTGGGAGGGATTCTTCTTTCTTATTGCTGTTCTGGTTGGGTGTTTTCTGCTACCTTATCTTTTAAATCACTGATTCAGTCATCCGCTTCATGTAATCTACTATGTATTCCCTGTAATGTATTCCTCATTTTAGTTACCATATTTTTTATTTCTGACGGGTTCTTTTTTATATTTTCTATCTCCACTTTTATTTCCTATCATTTAGTTAAAGTTCTCACTGAGTTCATCTGCTCTCCCCTTAAGTTCATTGAGCATCCTTTTAGCCAGTGTTTTGAACTCTACGTCTAGTAAATTGCTTGTCTTCATTTTGTTTAGTTCTTTTTCTGGAGCTTTGTTCTCTTCTTTCATTTGGGACATGTTTTCGTCTCCCCATTTTGGCTGCCTCCCTGTGTTTGTTTCTATGTATTAGGTGAGTCTGCTACATCTCTCGTTCTTAGTAGAATGGCATCATATAGGAGGTGTCCTGTGGGACCCAGTGGCACAGTCTCTGGTTACCTGAGCTTGGTGCTCCAGGAGTATCCCTTGTGTGAGTTGTGTGTACCCTCCTATTGTAGTTGTGGCATGGTTGCTATTGACATGTCAGTGGTAAGGATTGACCCACAGGCTGATTGGTTGTGAGGACTGGCCAGTTACTACAGTGGAGGAGCTGTTGTGCAGGAGCTGACCCTACAGAAGAGTGTGCACAGCTTGAGAAATAAATGAATGACTTAGTACACATGCCCAGTCTGCCCTTTGGGTGTGTCGCCCTCAGATGTGGCCCCAAGTGGTGCTCTGGCTCAGTCCAAATCTGGCCACTAGGCGTACCAGCCCTAGGCCTCTCAAACCCTGGGACATCCTGGCCCTGCTGTAGGCCAAGTTTAGCTGAAGCCTGTCCTCCCACCCCGCTCGCAGGGTACCACCTGGCATGATGAGCCACCAAGCAATCTACACATGGCCGCCACCCATGCCAGGCTGGGAGATACCTCAAGAGGCCAGGCCACAAACTGAGGCCACATAGCAAATGCTGAATAAATATTTGACGAATTATTGAATGAATGAATGAATAAACGAACGAACAAACAAGCAAATATGCCCAAGATCAGTTTATACAACTAATGAGTGCTTAGCTCTAGATTTGACTAACTCTGACTCAGCCTGTACACTAAACAGTGAGGTAAGTGAAAACACTTATCTACAGAAATAAAATGGATCCAGTAAATGAAGTAGTTCAAATAACTGATTAAAACCAGTTTCATTGATGAAATCATAAGAGTAGAGTGTTGAGAATAAGTCAGATCTTTAGAGTCAGAGACTGATTTATATCCTGCTTTCTGTATTAGTCATATTACCTCCTTGAGTGACACACACCTCTTTAGGTCTCAATTTTTGCAGATGCCAAAACTCTGTAAAACGGGATAGTGATCCTCTTCTAAATAGGAAAGTGAGATTAAGAGGAGCAATATGTGGAAAGTACTTAGCACAGGTCTTGACATAGTAATATTCAATAAAATAACTGTAATAATTATTACTAGCAGTTTTGGTCCATTATAAAGAGAAATGATTCAATGAAAACAGTCCAGAAAAATTCAAATCTGGCAGTGGCAGACAAGATGAATTAAAAGACAAGAAGAGAGCAGTGGCAAGAATAGTAGAAAGTGGTTGAAGCATTCTAGATATCAAGTACTGCCTACAAGAGAGCAGTAGTGTGAATGAGACAAAGGCGAGGGGTGTGGAGGCTAATGAATTGGAGAGGCACTGTAAAGGAATAATCAGTCAAAATGTAATGGTAAACTTTGCAGGTGTTTTAATGTCATTTTAGAGAATTCTGAGGTCATTGCCGACAACTCATCATTAGAGTTAGTACTTAAATGTCTTTGGCTTGAAGTTCAAAGCCCAGGAATGATGGTGGTTCTAATTATGACATCTTGAATATATTGGCAAAACTTTTCTTTTCCCTTCTTGCCACCCTACCAAAACCAAAATATTATCAGTTTTTTTCACGTAGTTTTTTGAGATCTAATACAATCTGAGTTGTTTTTTTTTTGTTTTTTTGTTTTTTTTTTCAGATAATTCTCATCTTAAGCAAAGGCTGCTGATTGAAAACCTATTTTCTGTTTTATTTCAGTGCAAGCAGCTACTGACTCAGTCTGTAGACTCCAACAGAGGGAGCAGGAACGTAAAAAGGTAAAAGTAGATCATTTGAATAATGGAGCCTATAACATCAGGGCTTTTATTATCATATTATTAGTAGTTGCTTTTGATAAAATAAATTCCCTTAATTTGTTTTATGCAGTGATTTAAAAAGATTTAAAAATCGCTAATTCATTGAAGATGTGCTGAAGAGGTATGAGCACATGATTGCACCATCCATATTTTTATAATTCAAATTACAGACCTCTTTTCTTTACCTTTTCAACATTTCCACCTTTTCCTTGAAAGTGGTATTTGTCTCATGGAGGACAGAGAATAGGACTTTTACATGGAACAAAAAATACCCACCAGATTGGAAATATAAATCTTTCCTTTGCATCTGAAGCATTGAGTATCTTATGTATATTTCTTCTAGAAAAAGAAGTAGTCATGCTTGTGGATGGGTTATTTAATGAACAGTCATAAGAGTGTGTGAATCACTTGCTGGGTAGTGCTTTGCTTATTTGAATTGTATTTTAACTAAATTCAGATGTGGAAAAACAGCATAAGAATTTAAGTTCCTATGATAATTTGGTGTTTTTACTTTTAAGTTTCATGAAGTATTTTTATAACTTATTCATTGTTTTAAACTAATTAAGCTACACTTATTAAGAAATCTTGAAAATACTAATTCATTCTTGAATACACACCTTTTTGCATATGTGTGTATCAATGAGTGTTACTATCTCCATTTCTCTAAAATTGTTATGGTTAATCCACAGTAATGGCTCAGATTTGACACTGTATAAAAATATAATGGAATGAACCTTGCCAGAGTTTAAATTTCTGCACCCTCTGCTCAAGTTTAAATATTGATATAAAGCTATAAAGTTTAGACATTCAACAATTCAGTGAATCAAGCCTACTGAAAGGACTTGATGTTTAAGCCAGGAATGCTGCCCAAGAGGAGTAGGACTGATTCCAGCAGTCCAGGTCAGGAAGAAGGGTTGATGCTGAGCACACTGATAAAAGTGCAGGGCAGAACCATGGGCAGGAAAATCTGTATCAGAGTAGAGAGCTTGCACAATGTCCAGAGAGCACCGTAAAGGCAGGCAAGGGGGCTTCAATGGGCCATTCCTGGCTGGAAAGCAGATTTTTTTTAGTCCTCTACTTTGCTAGGTGATGCTGGGGGTGAAAGATTTTAGTTTGTTAAGTTTCAGGCAATTCATACACTCAAGAGGTAAAAGTCCAGGGATCCCAAACCACTACTGCTAATATAATGTAGGATAAAGTAAGGGCTATGGTCAGGTTATAAAGGACTTTTACAAAGAATCTTGGCAAAAGGAGTAATTTATTAGGAAGATGGTGGCATTTTAGTCCAGCCTTGATCAGTGAGTAGGAATTCAGTTGATAGAAGATAGAAAGTAAGATACAGGATGAGGGATATCGTGTAAGCAAAGGCAGAAGAGGTGAGAAGTCAGTGGTCTCAGAGAGCTGGTATGTAGAATATCTAAATGGATAGTTCTGAAAATGATTGTGGAGAACCTGATTACTATATTAAAAAATTTGTTGTCGAAGGCACCAGGAGCATTTCTGCATTTGAGAAACAGAAATACCGTTGCTGGCTGTAACATATGCAATTTCTCTTGGCATTCAAAGTAAAAATTAAAAAGATCTGTGCACCATGTTGCCTCTCAAACATGTTGCTATGTGATTTAAGCAGATTCGTGTGAATGTGCACTCACACACGATTGGCCTTTCTAAGATGTTGTCAAAGCAGTTATGATTCTGATAAAATGGCAATTCTTTTCATTCATAAGTAGAACTAACCTAAAATTAAGTTATAATTGGAACGGCTCCTTTTATTACTTTGAACATTTTTCACAGTTGGTGTATATATGGTGTATGTCCCCATATGTAAGTAGGGAAATGACATGATTAGGTTAAAAAAATACATAATTTGGTCTTCTATTTCTGGTTGTTTCTTTTATTAGCTAGCTATATGCCCTTGGAAAAATTCTTGAGCTTCAGGTTCCTCATCTGCAAAATAAATACCTGTTCTACTTAATTAATGGTTTGATATTCTCCTTACCTGGTATATTATATAATTTATATGAAATGGTTTCGCAAATTGTATATCATTCTCCAGATGTAAGGTGGCATTTTTTCCCTGCCAGCTCAATCATTTTTTGAGATACAGGCAGTCACTCTGTGTTTAAGAACCCTGCTACAGCCAATTAGAGTTGGCAAAACCCTTGAGAATCCTGCCCATTCATGATTTTCTAAATTAAAAAATCCTGTCCCATGGTTAAAAAAAAGGGCTCAAGAAGTAATAAAGCCCTTAGAATATTTTAGTCTTAAATATATTTCTTATAGGTATTATGTCAGAGAATGTTACAGAACTATTTTTTTATGGAATACATATTAAAATTACTATTTTAAAATATACTGAAATGTTGTTTCACTAAGAACCGATATAGAGTTTGTGAAACCTACATGCATAAGCAGCCACCTTTATTATTTTTTTCTCAAGATAATTTATTATAGTTAACCAGCTGAAAGTCACACAAAAGTACATTTTACAGACAGAGCTCAGAGAAAGATAAAAATTCTTTATATTCTTCCATGGCAATAAACTTTTAATCTTTATTTCTTTTTCAGTGCTTATCTAGTTAGCAAAACATTCAAAATGTGGCTCTTTAAGGACTCTTTTTTTTTTTAACTGCTGTATCTAGCTTTTGCCAAAACTTTGGCATGGTAGAGGTTTCAGACTACATATATATATATTAAAGGCATAGAGATAAAGTTTAATTTCTTATCTAGCAGATATGTACAAAACAAAATTGACCTCTAGCTGCATTTTGCAATCTAATGTTAATTGTTACCCTTGGTTATAACTTTTGGCTACATTTTGTATAATTGAATGGCTCTCAGAACAAAGAAAGATGGGAGTAGTAATGGAATAAAATAGACTCTTTCCATTAATCATTAATTCTTTTTATGTCAAGACAATTTGTGGAATTCTGTGGGAAGTAAATTATGATAAACGTCATTCATCCAAATCACATTTCCCACAATTGATATCTAGAAGTACATTCAGAACAATAAATGCACATTCCCCAGTTATTTGATATATGTCTTAAAAACTATCCACTAATACAAAGTTGCATTTTGGGTGCTTGTAATGAGAGTAGTGAAATGAAAATACAGTTAGCTTATAAAACTCACTGACTCTTAGAAATAATGGTATCGAGGGAGAGAGCTCATTAATATCTGAATAGTTTAAGCTTAAGTTCTATACACAAGCATCAACTTTTGAAGCCATATTCAACCAAACTAGAGATAATAAAGTAAACATGAATCCTTTGACTCATCTTGTCCACAAATATTTATAAGATTTAGTTATACCCTTGTATAATTTTTTTCATGAGATCGGTGAGAGAACATGGATTATATATTGTTCTTGATAGAATTTGAAAATGCAGAGTAATAGATCAGTACGTAATATTCTATTTAAAATCATTACTGACAGTTATTATTCTGACATTTCTTAATGAAGTAGATACTTTTTCATTTGTCTTTGTAAGGCATATGTAAAATTAAAGGCATGTATATTACTGACAGATGTTCGAAAGGGCCTTTTTGTTCAGAGTTTTCCCTCAGACCAGGGTTTCTCAACCTCTCCACTACTGACATTTTGGACCAGATAATTCTTTGTTATGGAGGCTGGTCTGTGCTTTGTAGGATGTATAGCAGCATCCTTGGCCTCTACCTAGTATGTGCCAGGAGCACATTCCCCTAACCTGTTATGTGATAACCAAAAATCTGGGGAACCGGAGTGTCAGAATAACCTCCCCAGTTGAGAAACACTGACTTTGATTAATGCATGCAGAAATGATTTTTTTTTTTTTAAAGTATCTGAGAAGTATTTAAAGTATTGATTTATAGACCTGCTCCTATTTATGGTTTGGCTTCAGGATGTCTTCTCTTTAAGTTTATCTCTAATAGGATATGTGTAAACCAGTTTAGTACTATTTTCTTCACTATTGTAGGAAGAGACAAAACCATTACAGCTGATTACTTTTTGTATACAGTTGTAGCTCAATAAACTTTCTCTTTATTTTCTTTTAAAGTTGGCATTTTCTAATTTTATCTTAAAAACAAATGTATCTATTTCTTTAAGAATGCAATTGATTTCATTTAGGAAGAACCCTCTGAAACCTAATTTGTCTTTTTTTATTGTGGTAAAATATACATAACATAAAATTTACCATTTTAACCATTTTTCAGTATGCTGTTCTGCAGCATTAAGTACATTCACATTGCTGTACAACCATCACCTCTATCCATTTACATAACTTTTTCATCATATCCAACTGAAACTGTGTACCCATTAAACACTAACTCCCCATTCCCCGTCCCTCACCCCTGGCGACCAGCATTCCACTTTGTCTATGATTTGACTGCCTCTTCTAAGTAGAATTATACAATATTTATCTTTTTCTGTCTAGCTTATTTCTTTAATATAATGTCTTCAAGGTTCATCTGTGTTGCAGTATGTATCAGAATTTCATTCCTGATGGATACATTTTGTGTATCCATTCATCTATCTTTGAATACTTGAGTTGCTTCTACCTTTTGGCTATTGTAACACTATTAACTTGTGTATACAGATATTTGTTCAAATTCCTGCTTTGCATTCTGTTGGGTATATACCCAGAAGTGGACTACTAGATCATATAGTAATTCTATTTTTAATTTTTTTGAGGAACCACCATAGCAGCAGTTAGACCGTTTAGTTGTACTGCAGCAGTTGTACCATTTTATCTTCCCACCAGCAGAACACAAAGGTTCCATTTTCTCCACATCTTTCCTAACACTTGTTATTTTCTGTTTCTTTGGTGTAGCAATTCTAATGGATATCTCATTGTGGTTTTATTTTATATTTCCTTAATGACTAGTGATGCTGAACATTCTTTTTGTGCTTATTGGCCATTTGTATATTTTCTTTGGAGAAATGTCCATTCAGGCCCTTTGCCCATTTTTTAATCAAGTTGTTTGTTTTGTTGTCATTATTGTTGAGTTGTAGGAGTTCTTTATATATTTTGGATATTAACCCCTTATCAGATATATGATTTGCAAATATTTTCTACCATTCTGTGATTACCTTTTCACTTTGTTGATAATGTCCTTTGATACACAAAAGTTTTTATTTTGACGAAGCCTGATTTATCTATTTTTACTTTTGTTGTCTATAGTTTTGGTGTCATAGTCAAGAAATCATTGCCAAATTTAATGTCATGAAGCTTTCTCCCTGTTTTCTTCTAAGACTTTTATAGTTTTAGGTTTTACATTTAGGTCTTTGATCCATTTTGAGTTAATTTTTGTATATGATATAAGGTAAGGACCCAGGTTTGTTTGTTTGTTTGTTTGCTTGTTTGTTTGTTTTTTAATTTGCACGTAGACTCTAGTTTTCCAGGTACCATTTGTTGAAAAGGTTGTCCTTTCCCTATTGAATGGTCTTGGCACCCTTAGTAAATATCATTTGACCTTATATGTGAAGGTTTATTTCTTAACTCTCTATGCTATTCCTTTGTTCTGTATGTCTGCCTTTATCCCAGTACCACATACTGTTTTGATTACAGTAGCTTTTTGGTATGTTTTGAAATCAGGAAATGATTTTTTAAATGTAGGTTTTATTATTATTTTGGTATGGTGAGGCCAACAGATTGGGGATGATTCCCATGGAAAAGTATTTTGTTACTCACAGTTTTCAAGAGGAGGGAGCATGCCATGCTACACAGAACCACATGGGAAAGCGCTGGGATTTGTCAGGAGACAGAGCGAGAAGGGGAAACATGGGCAGGAGTTTTTATTGTGGTTTCCACAGGAAGTAACATGTGAAGCAGAGAAATCATGTTTAGAATTGGCTAGTTTGACAAAGTTCATCAGATTCTGGGGCATAGGGGCTTTCCATAGTTGTCTGGCACCTGGCCCTGGGTGATGAAAATAGGTAGATAGATAGTGGCCCAGAATTTGAGAGTCCAGTAAAGAAGGTGGTTGGGGTTTGGGCTGTGGATTGATTGGCCTGCATATAAAAGGTATGCTCACAGGGGAGTTGTTTACTATATCTAAGAATAGACTGGCTCTGGGAAGGACAGTCTCTTCAGGGTCAACAAGGCCCCAGATGTTAAAACATCATGAACACATGGTCAGTACAGTGTGAGACCTCCAACTTTTTCTCTTTTAAAATTATTTTTGGCTATTTGGTGTCATTTGAAATTTAATATACATTTTAGGATGGATTCTTCTATTTCTGCAAAAAAAATCATTGAGATTTTAATTGGGATTTTATTGAATCTGTAGATCACTTTGGATAGTGTTGACATCTTAAAAGTCTTCCAATCCATGAACATGAGTTGTCTTTCCATTGCTTTGTGTCTTTAATGTCTTTCAGCAACGTTATAGTATTTAGTGTACAAGTCTTTTTTTGCCTCCTTGATTAAATTTATTCCTGATTTTTATTCTTTTTGATACTATTGTAAATAGTATTGTTTTCTTCATTTCCTTTTTGGATTGTTCATTGTTAGTGTATAGAAATGCAACTAATTTTTGAGTGTTGATTTTGTGTCCTTTAAATTTGCTCAATTTATTATTTCTAGCAGGCTTTTTTGCCAGATATGATTATGTTGTCTGTGAACACAGATAATTTTACTTCTTCCTTTTCAGTTTGGATGCTGTGTATTTTCATGCTTAATAGTTCTGGCTAGAACTTCCAATGTTACATTGAATAAAAGATGCAAAAGTGGAATCCTTGTCTTGTTCCTAATACAGGAGGGAAAATTTCAGTTTTTCACCATCAGAGATGATGTTAGCTGTGAGTTTTTCATGTATGGTCTTTATTATGTTGAGATAGTTTCCTACTATTACTAGTTTTTATCATGTATGGCTGTTGAATTTCATCAGGTCTGTTCTCTGCATCATTTGAGATGATTATGTGTTTTTTTTCTTTCATTCTATTTGGTGTATTTTGTCAATTGATTTTCATATGTTGAATCATCCTTGCGTTCCAGGAACAAATCTCACTTGATTATGGCATCTGATCCTTTTAATATGCTGTTGAATTCAGTCTGCTAGTTTTTTGTTTGAGGGCTTTTTATATCAGCATTCATCAGGGATATTGATCTGCAGTTCTCTTTTCTTATAGTGTCTGTGTCTGCCTTGGTAATCACAGAATCCTGGCCTCATAGAGTTAGTTAAGTCCTCCGTCCTCTTCAATTTTTTTGAAATAGTTGAAGAAGGATTAGTGTTAATTCCTCTTTAAGTATTTGGTAGAATTCACTAGTAAAGTAATCTGGTCCTTGCGTGTGATTTGATTTTTAATATCACATGCTTTTTATATCATCTTTGTGCGATTTGATTTTTAATATCACATGCTTTTTATATCATCTTTTGTTAGAAGAAATAAAGAAAACTTGACCAAGATTAGTTGCACTTTGCTTTTAAAGTTAGCATGAGTCCCACATATAAATTCCTGTCAGCACCGAACTGATGAAGAAGGGAAGGCTTCGGTGGTTAGACGCCCAGTTGAAAGAAAATGCACAAGGAGCCAACATGAAAATGAAATGGCAGGCACCAACTTTATAGCGGGGAGCGCGGGCTTCTGCAATAGGAGACCACATGAGCTTTATATATGTCAGAGAACAGTATTCTGCCACACATGCATGATAAACAATAAGTTGAGTTATACTTGCACAAGTTAGGCACAGGCGCCTTACTACATTGATGTAACATTTTATATCCAGAGTTCTATCCCTAGCTGCAAGCCTGGATCACAGCCAGACCTGGGACCCACAATTCCTAAGTGGTTTACAATGCGTGTTTCTAGATTTTTATTCTGCTTATTCAGACATAGTCAGTTTTATAAAGCTCTTAGTTACCTTTGAAATCGGAATGTGAAATACTTATTAGTTTTTGCCATTTTAAAAAACATTAACAATCTTAGAAGATTAATAATTTAATATGTTTAGTTTAAGCAACATTAGATATCAAAAAAAGCAAAAAATAGGATTTTTACTCTTGATTCTACTCTTTTTTTTTCTGTGTGACTTTGGAATGACTTCCATAGGGGCAGTGTACCTGTCATATTTGACACCTAAAATAGATCATTTTTAACACCCCCACCAGACAAAAATTTTTAAATAATAATCCTGGCATTAAAGAATAATGATAAGAAAAAATGCAGTTAGTGTTTTTTTTAACTTCATGTAAAATAATCATACCAGTAAAAAAAGTTTTTTTAATTTAAAGTACTATAACACCAAGAGAAAAAAGAGATTATTAATTTTAAGTACATTAATATAGTTTTTGAAAAATAAGAGGGGAAGACTTATATCTACCTATATATTGGTCAGTTACAATAGTAATAATAATATTCTGGTTTCCTTTTGATTCTTATGCAAATGTGTTAATGACTATCAAATTGATTTTTGCATATGTAACTTAAATAGTATAGACAGATTTATCAATCTATCTTGACTCATAGTTGATTGAAAATACTTTTCATTATAAATAGTTTGGAACAGTTTTAAACATAAGAATAAGACTGAAAGAGCTTCATAAAAATCACTTTACAATAAATGACAAAAATTGTAATACTCTCTTTGTTTCTTTGGAAACTATTATAGTGGCTCCTAATGTCTGCATAGTATAAAAATTTTTAATATTAATAAAAGCATATACAAATTTAAGTACAAAAAATGGTAATATAGAATGATAGATTTGAACTAATTTAGATTTTATGTCTGCAGTTGGTCTATCATTGTTTAAATGAAGTTGGAGAGGCTGAGCATCCAAAGAAAGCTGAAATGATTCCGAGCTACTGGAAATTTATATTTGAAATGAACATGTATAGCTGACTTGAGTTTTGTCCAGGATTGGCTGTGTAACTGGGAGTCCTTTAAACTTCAGTGTAGAATACAAAGTTTATTAAAGATTAAACAATAAAAATATGTTAATTTGTAACATATTAAAATTCAACAGTAACCTCAGCAATTTTTAAGAACTTAGACCAAAGAAAGATTTTTGGTTTAGGAATATTTTATCACTGACATTACCCAGTATTGTCAGTGCCTCGTGGTAATAAAAAAGTCTTCCAGTTGTTGGTGCCATTGATTTAAATTCTGTACAGACAATGTACCCTCTTATTGCTTGCACCCAGGGCAGAGCTCTCCCACCCTCCTGCTGTTGGTATGCCACTAGTACCTATTGTAACATTATTGAAAAAAGAAAGCTTCAGACCATCATATGTAATGTGACTTTATTTTATCATTGTTTAAGAAATATGTTTGTATAAGCATAGGAAAAAATCTGTGAGTACCCCTCAAACTATTAATAATACTAGAAAAAAGGATACTAGGGAAAGGATTGATGTATGTGTAGCAGTAGAGGGCAACAATCACTTTCTCTTAGACTTGTATGAATCTGTTTGAATATAACCGATGAGATAGGATTTTAAATGTATTTTAATTAGAGGAATCCTAATTTCAGACTAAATCTTACACAGAACCCCATTTATTAAACATAAAAGTTTTAAATGTATTTTAATTAGAGGAATCCTAATTTCAGACTAAATCTTACATAGAACCCCATTTATTAAACATAAAAGCAGAATTATTGTGTTTGAAGTAGTGATGTGCATAGGCATGATCTACAGTTAGCTCAGTATTTATAAAAGATTTTTCTTCATTTCTGAGAGTTTGTTTTAGTTGTAAAAAGATTCATTGGCATGTTCACCTAGATCTTTGGATTTTATAACTTCCTAATGTATGAACTGGGATGCATGCTAATGGTAGAATGGTTTCTGTGGAATTGAAGAACTATTTTGGCACTCCAGTAGGGGGTGGGATCTTTGCCGCTTTGGATTAAGCAACAGTTCAGCTCCTTGTTAGTCTATTCTAGTAAAATTATAGCTGTCCAGACTGCATTTCCTTACATTTTGAATAGATATACCCTAAGATAATCTTCATTCCTATTGGCTTAGAATACTTTTTAACTTTCTTGAAGGTGATATGTAAGATGTAGCTAATTAGGGGTTTTTCTATTATATGCAGTAAAACCTGATAGGTAAAGTTGGGTAAATTACATTCAGAATCAGAAGAGCTTTTCATTAATATTGCAATATTTGTAAATAGACTTTGTGGTATCACTTTTTTTTGTTACTTATAAATGTCGTACATAGAGTTCTCAACTAAGTTTCAGGTAAATGTTATTCCAGGTAGTGAGTTTTATTTATATGTGAAGACCACAATATTGTCAATACATGAATGTAAAAACTTTGCTACTTGTTAGGAAGAATGCCAGATTGAATAGCAGTTATTGTTATAAAAGTGGGAGACTAAGGAAAGATAGAGTGACTTCCTGAACTTCTTGGTAAGAAAGAAAGACTAGATTTTCACCTTCTTTCCACCTGGGCTATGAGGCCAAGGAGTGATCTCTTATGTGAAATAGCTACTTTGGATATATGTATCTCTAGTCGTAATATTCTGAAACTATAAAATAGAGATACTGATATTTGGTAACATCTTAATTAAAATCTTTTCTTATAGCAAAATAGTAAATAGTAGAATCATCAAGGAAGATTGACTTGAAAATGGGAACAAGAGGAGGAAACTATTAGTTTTATTTGTGTTGCTTTTATTTGAATCATTACAAGAATCTATTTGTAAAATTAAATTACTAAAACTAAAGAACGAAACAGTTTTATTTGTGTTGAATTATTACAAGAATTTGAATTATTTTTTGAATTATTACAAGAATTCATTTATAAAATTATTACAAGAATTTATTTATAAAATTAAATTACTAAAACTAAAGAACAAAAAACTTAGGGAGGATAAAAAGTGGTTTGATCTGCCTTCCAGATGCTTTGCTTATGATTTATATAATAATAATATTTACCTTTTATTAAGCACCACAGGCACTGAGCTAGGAACTTAGCATGTATTACTTCTGGTCTTCATAAATATTATATATGAATATAAAGCATTATTTTTATCATTTTAAAGTTAAGCTAACTTGCTCAGGTCATGCAACTGGTAACAAGAGAACCATAATTTGAAGTAAGATTTATCTGCCTCCCAATCTTCACTTTTTTCCATTGAGCTGCACTGGATAAAGTGCTGCCCAGTAATAGAAAGTGGAACCAGGGCTGTTGCTTTGTGGTCCAAATCACAGGGTCAGCTGAGCCAATTGTGATGTTTTGATTAAAAAGAAAAGAATAATCCATTAAACAACATCTGAGTATGGATGTTAATATTCTCTGTATTTATTAAAAATTAATTTACAACTAAAGCAAGATACTATTTTGAAGAAGTTTACTTGCATATTTTAGTCTGATGTCTTTTCTCTTAGAATATAATAGTTTTTGCAGAAGTTCCATGAAAAGTTTAGTGAACTCTTCATTTTTTATTCATCTTTTGGAGAATTATAATCCATGAAGCTAAAAAGTTAAAATATAATGTTTCGAATTTTGCTTAACATGCTTCCCAAATTTACTGGATCACAAAATCCCTCCCTAACCCACTCTCCTCAGTAATGCCTGTTTAGATCCTAAGGGTTTGTGGGACTTCAG
The DNA here is from genome assembly GCF_000325575.1 of Pteropus alecto. Classification (NCBI taxonomy): domain Eukaryota; kingdom Metazoa; phylum Chordata; class Mammalia; order Chiroptera; family Pteropodidae; genus Pteropus; species Pteropus alecto. Next base: position 12,898,773 of record NW_006434369.1, read on the forward strand.
GCTCCCTTCAACCTCTTCACTTGAAAAGTCTCCATGCTGAGGAACTTCAGATAAGATTGGCAGAAAAAGCTCTTGCAACAGACTTTTTTTTTTTTTCTATAGTGAAAGGAACTTCTAGTTTCTCTGGAAAGATCTGATTTGTACTTTGTGATAGAAAAGGCATAGGTATTAAAAGACCTAAGTTTGAATCTACTTAGTAGTTGAGTGACCATGGAGAAGTAAATTAGTGTCTTTAAGCTTTCATTTCTTCATCTGTAGAATGAGAATAATATAATCTTAAAATAGGGGTTTTTAGAAGTAGATAAGATATACAAAACGACTAGCAGAAATATGCATTTCGTAGGTACTTAGATCTTGATGGCTTAATCAGCTCTTCATCCTGCTTTTCATCGTGACCCAGATGAGAGAGAAAATAGAACAGCAAGGACATTATGAGCAGCATGAAAAACCGTTTTTATCTTTTTCCTGTTAACTATCTGGTGGCCAGCATCTGAGTTACCAGTATCTAAGTACACCAGGTGCCCTATTTAAAGCGCTGACTTTAGTTGCTTTGTAGTTTGCATCTGTCACAGTTTTTGCTTATTTGTTTTATAGGACTTAGCTTGTATCGAAACTTCTAAAGACATGTATGTAGAATATTTGAGGCAAGGACATAGAGTTATTTTTATACTCTTTCTATTTAGCTCAGTGTTATAAATATTCAAAGATAATTAATAATTGAAATTATACCAAATGTATGCCTTTTTTACTTATACATTGTTTCATCTTTATTGTGGTACTCAAAAGAAAAAATTTTTTCATCCTCATATAGAAATATTAAGGAGCATCTCAAGAACTTAGACATTTGACAACAGATGCTTTTGGTGTTTATTTGCTTTAAGGAACGGAACTGAACCAGAAGAATTTTCTCGCATTCTCTTCCAGTGATTTAATAATGCGTGATTCTTTTTAATATGCCTAAAAAGTCTTTTATATAAGACATGCATTTTAATTTCCTATAATAATGATTCTTTGGCCATATATTCTTTAAACTTGATTTAAAAATTATATGCAGTTAAATGGAATTTGAGAAGAAAAAGAGATATGAAAATTTACTTAAATTGTGTCTGGTTTTGTTATTTAAAGATATTAGACATTTTTGAAATTTCAGAAATGTGAATATCCATGGTCAGTCATAGGAAGAGAATAAACCTTAGCCTTAGATGTTTCTAATATATCATGTTCTTATTGGTCATTAAAAGTGTAATGCAATTTTATCATTGTGACTTTCAAGCTGATTGCTATATTAACCAAATATCAAGAGGTAAAGTAATGTTTGTCTCTTCTGCATAGAAAAATACTTGTCTGGAAAATGTCACGTGACTTTCACATTTTCTTTTCTCAGATTTATAATGACCATTTAATAGCTAATGAAAAACAGCATGTAACCCAGTGGGAGGATTTCATGAAAGAACAATACAACAAACAGGCTGAAGTGGATGAAGAGCACAGAAAAGCTATGGAGAGGCTTAAAGAACAATATGCCGAGATGGAGAAGGACCTAGCAAAATTTTCAACCTTTTAAGAACTTGAACCACAATAATAACAAACCAATGAGAAAACATTGACTTCCCCCAAAAAACTGTTCCCGCCAAACCATTTAGCCTCTGCTTCAAGCTCAACAGTATATTCAGTGGCACTCTTATATCGAAAGAAACTTTTACTGGAGTCTTCATTAAATGTTTAATGGAAGAGTGCTACATTTTTTTCAGTTTTAAGTGCCTATATATGATTGTTTGAAGGGGCAGGAGTAGGAGGGGAAAATGAGATAAATTTACTCTTTGTTAATGAGAATTGGTCTTCTTTTCCATTGATTATCTCAGAACTGTAAGTATAGACTTAGAAAAATAATTAAGTCATTCTTATACAGGGTTAATATTAGTTATTGTGGCTTAGAAAGCATATAAAATAGCTGCCTGTTATAGCCTCTATGGCTATTGGAAAATATATAAAGTGTTATTTCATGAGTAAGCAGACAAAAACAACTGTCCATGAAACAGAGATCACATTTAAGAGAGGTGAGAGTCAAAACCTTGTCTCCACTGTGGCACAGATGGCCATGTTGGTCTTTGAAACGCCTTTTGGGAAAGGTTACAGATTTTGTATTTTGCAGTGCAGCATAATGCCACGTATTTCACTGGATGGCAAGATAGGCTTAAGTTTTGTGGCCTTCCAGCACTTAATGTATTCAGGTTTTAAAACATGCTTAGAAGGAAAACTTACCAAAAATATAGTTGACTTTTAGCCTTTCAAAGAACTGTAATCTTGCCCAGAGTATTTACCTCATTTTTGTGTCTTTTGCTGTGGGTAAGCTTTGTAAGATAAAAATATCTATACCTGTGTCAGCTGTTCAGTGAGTAATTAGCAAAATCTGCCAAGGAGTCCCTCTGGAACCAGAGAAAGATTCTGGTTCTGAGTATACCAGAGGTATTTGTCCACATGGCAAATGATCTGTGTTAAATGTAAGTCCTTTTTAGTGTTTAATATCTGTTCTCATAAGCAAGTGTATTATGATGAAACGTATACCAATTCTATCATCACTGTGATCTTTAAAAAAATCTGTAGTTGATAGTTTAATGGAGGAACTAAGCTGATTTTTTATTTGCCATAAATCTTGAGAAGCAAGATTAAATGCAATAATTTCAAGAGTTTTATGACAAATGAATTTGAGGTATGGATAAATCTTTTAAATATTTTGTATTGCTCTTCAGTAAAGAAAGGCACAAGAAAGAAAATACCCAGCTCTGTCATATTATCTCAGCGTTGCTAGTGCAGAAAGCTAACAATGCTTACTTGTGTAAATTTATGGCTTACTGTCAAAGCTTCATTCTTGGCTGCATGTTGAAAATGTGATTAAAGTTAATAGAGGAGATGAAATAAGTATTTGAGATTTCTTTCAATAACACTGAACTTCTGCCAACTTTCTCCGTCCGCTACTGTAGGCTTGACAGGTTCATCAATCATTCTCTGGTACCTGGACTAAAAAGAGCACTTGCTGACACTAAGGCATGTTGGAATTTTCTTAATTCTCTTTCAGTGAATGTGGGGAAAAATACTTCTAAAAATATCCCACACATGAAAAGGGAGGGGAACTTAAATGTACCATAGGCTGTATTTGGAATGTTATTAATTGCCACTGCACATTTGAACAGATGCTGTAACCAAGAAATCAGGACTGTTTGAGCAAGAATGTACTTTTAACTGTGGTTACTCAACTTGTGCAACAAGGATTTCTGATAGCGTTTGTTCATCTCATATGAATAATAAATACCGTATGACTTTGTATATGTTATCTAAGGATCTAATGGACTTCAAACACCAAAAAGAATTAATGGGCTTTTGACCTTTAAATGTGAAGATACTAACTTCTTTCTTTGTAACTTCGTTAGCTATTCAGTATAACTTTGAAAAGAGCGGAAATGGTTTGTTTTCCTTTTAATATTTTTAGTAATGAACACTTTCACTTATATTTCCCAGTTTCTAGATCACTTTTGATATGTATTATATACATATATATATATATATAAACTTTTTACCTAGTAATTTCTTAATTTGTAATATATCTGCTGTTTATGATGTTGAGCAGAGATAATGCTCAACATCTGTATAGCTCATAGAATTCTGTGACAAAATAATGTTTTGTCAATTTAAAGTGCTATAGAAATATTTGTTTATAAGTTCTAAGTATTTTCAATTTTTTATTGATTTTTTGACATATGTGTGGGTTTTGTTTCATATCCTAACAAGTAGATTTTTAAATTCTGTTCTTATTGATTGCTGCTTTACTGGGATTGTAGTCACAGAATAGGTTCATATAAAATCGATATGTTGAAATTTGTTTAGATTTGCCTTATGACTTAAAATATGGTCAGTTTTTATAAATGTTTCATTAGTTGAAAGTATACATATTTTCAAGTCATCGGGTGTCCATTAGACCAAACTTGTTAATTGTGTTGTTCAATCTGTCTTTGTTTTACTATTGTTTTTCCTTCTTAATCTTGCAGATTCTGAGATGTGTTTAAATTTCCTAATCTAGTGGATTTTTAAGTTCTGTGTAATTCTGTCAGTTTTTGTTTTGTGTGTTTTGAAGCTTTGTTATTCAGTACACACACATTTAGAATTATCATCCAAGCTTAGAATTGAGTATTTATAGTCATAGCCTCTATTTCTAATAATGTTTTTATTTCATTTTATATTGCTTTGAAATCTATGCTTTAAAAAATATATATACATCTATATGTGTGTGTATATATGTATGTGCGTATATATGTGTGTGTGTGTGTGTGTGTGTGTGTGTGTATATATATATATACACATCTATATGTATACACCACACCAGCTGGTTAGTATTTATGTGGTTTATAGTTCTTTATCTTCCTGTTGAACCTTTCTGCTATGTTTTAGATGTGTCTCAAAAACTGTAACTAGAATTTTTTTCTTTTTATCTGATTATCTTTTACTTGGAGAGTTTAATCCTTCTGCATTTGTGGACCATATTAATATATTAGGGTTTATTTATACCATCTTATTGTGCTTTTTGTCCTGCCTTTTATGTTTCCTCACTGCCTTTATGTTTTTTGTTTTGTTTTGCCTTCTTTCAGATTGATTAAGTTTGTTTTGTTTTTCCATTTCCTGTACTAGTTTAGGAGGTAAAAACTCAATTTTTATTTTATAGTGCGTAGTTAACTTAAAATCTAAAGTTAATATATTTACTCTTTCTAAATATAAGAGGCTTTTGAACAGTCTGATTTTCTCCCCTCAACTTACTAATTAATGTCTAGAATTTTAGTTTTATCTCAGTTTAACTGCAGAAATAGTTACACAGTTAGTATTTGTTTAGACTTACTTATAGGTTTACCACTTTTATTATCCTTGAAAGTTAGCTGGGTATACAATTCTAGATTGACAGTTATTTTTTCTCATTGTTTAATGGTATTATTCAGTTGTCTTCTTACTGTCATTGTTGCTTCTGAAATGCTAGTTGTTGGCGTGATCAGCTCTCATTTGTATCTAATCTGTCTTTTCTCTCATTATATTTAAGGTCTTTATCTTTGGTATTACACAGTCAAATGTCATTATACTACAGTGTGTCCAGCTATGGATTTCTTTTCATTATCATATTTAGATTCATTGACCTTCTTGAATCTGAGAATTAGTGCCTTTCATAAACTCTAAAAAATTCTCAACTTTTATCTTTTTGAATATAGTGCTTCCCCCATTCTCTCTATTTTTTACTTTAGGAAATCAAATTATACTATGTTTTACTGTCTCATTGTTTTCCATCTCTTTATTTTTGATTCATATTTTCTATCTCTTTGTCTCTATGTGTTGAATTCTGGATAATTCTTTAAATCTGTTGTTCATTTCACTAATTCTGTCTTCTCATTGTCTCTAACCTATTTAACCTATCAAATTTTTAATTACAGTTATAATTTTTTCATTTCCAGAAGTATTGTTTGTTTTTTTCTCAAACTTTGCTGGTCATTTGGGGTAGTTGCATTATTCACTCTTTTTCTTTTCTTTAAACATATTAAATATACTTTTTTGTGTGTGGATCTGACTCTAAGTTTATTTGTTGTTTTGTCTCAAACAAGTTTATAGTGACTTGTTTTCTAATGTGATCATTGATTTTGATTGTGGGTTAATATTCATCTGAACTTTATTTTGGAGTAATTTTTGTTTAAAGTATGTTGCTACATATATTTCTATTTCTAGTACCACCAGTTTGTTTCTTGTGGCACTTCAAAGTCAGTTTTCACCTAGAATTTCCTGCCTCTCCCTCCCATTTTTAGCTCATGCACGCTCACATACACTTAGAGGTGATGTGAATTTCATCCTTAAACATACGAGTGTTGGGCTGTGATAAGGTATTCCTAGAGGAGATTTTTGTCTCCCTTCACAGCTCTAGTTCAAGTAAAGAGGAGGATAAACTTTAGATGTTTTCCTAATTTACTCACTGAGAGTGGTGCCCTGGTTCATCAATTCTACTGCTCATCCAGCTCAGTCTCTGTTAAGAACCGAATTGTGTCCCTCAAAATTCACATGTTGAAACCCTAACTCCCAATGTGACTGCATTTGGAGATAGGGCCTTTAAGGAGGTAATTGAAATCATAAGGGTGGGGCCCTAATCTATTAACACTGGTGTCCTTATAAGAAGAGGAAGAGACAACAGAGGACTCTCTCTCTCCACACAGTCTCAGAGAAAAGGTCACAGCAAAAAGGTGGCCATCTGTAACTGGGAAGAGAGACCCCATCAGAAATGGAATTTTCTAGCACCTTGATCTTGCACATCTTCCCTCCAGAACTGTTAAAAGGTAAATTTTGTTCGTTTGTTTCTGCTATGCCATCCATGGTATTTTACTGTGGCAGCCAGAGCAGACTAATACAGACCCAGATCATGATTCTTTCCCCAATGTAGACATGGCTCCTTAAAACTGGAGTCCTTCTGGCTGCAGGGAAGGAGAGATGCCTTTATTATAGGACAATTACAAGTTCTAGAGCTAAATTACCCTATGGAATTTCAGTTTTCCATATCTGTTTTTGTTTTTATTAATTTGTCAGAAACTCAGGCATGGATCAAAACTATAGTTTGTGTGTGTGTGTGTGTGTGTGTGTGTGTGTGTGTGTATACTACTTTGTTCTGTAGCTAGTGAGAATTCTCTGTATAGAAAGGGCTTGTTAGACAAGTATATGCTGATTTTATTATATGAAAATTTCTCCCCCTAAAACATGACTGTATTCTAATATAAAAGATAACTTTTTTTTCAAATATTGTACCAAATATTTTCCATTTGATTGTTTCTTATTACTATCTGTGAGCTAATTCGATTATTTCTATTACTTGTATGGATTCTTTTTACTATTGGTGAGCTAATGAAAGTGATTAAGAGTATGGTAGTCTGTTCTAAACCTACATAACTGTTATCTGAATACTTTGTTTTGGATTCTTTTTTTTTTTTTTTTTTAAAAAGGACATTATTGTATGTTACAATGTCCCAGGTCCCTCTTATGGATGTGTAGATAGAAGTACTAGATCTGTGGTATTAGACCTAAAGTAACATGAAAATCTGGAGGAGTCACAGATGCTTCCCAGATACATTGTGAATTCTCCTCTGCTCCTGTAACACATAGGCTTTCTATCTGAATACTTCTATTTACTTTCTAAACTGTTTCCTAATATACATGTGTTTCAATATATTGGGTTCTGATTGCATTGCAAATTAAAAAATAGAGAGTTTTATTGCTTTGGAATTTAGAGGCTCTTCTCTGCCATTTGGAGCTCTAAATCTGTATCTCAGGATAAAAAAAATACTAGAAAAATATTTTAAACATTAATTCAGTCAAAATATTTGACCTCCCATTATAGAAAATATATTTCCTACTAGATTTTTCTTAATTCTTCAGAAAGGTTTTATAATTATTTTATTAATTTTCAACTCCAATAAAATGTGAATATTAATGTTTTATTGTCTTAGTGCAACTCAAAGTCATACAATGAAAGAAAAATCAAAATCAGTTATATTACTTAAACCTTGCTCTTCCTTTTCTTCTCATTTTTTAAATTTTAGCTTCTGAAAACAGTGCTTTCTTGTGATTTGTCTTGCAATATTAGCAAAGAAATATTTTCTCTGACTTCTTATATTTATGTTCCCTAAACAAGAAAAGAAACATAGATTTTCAAATATAATGCACTCCACAGAGCAATAAATTAATAAAAACGCTAACATTTGATACTCACAAAATCAATTTAAGGTTAATAAACACAATACTTCTATTTGTATAAAACAGCTTACAGCTTGCAGTTTTATAGTGTACTTTTTAGTGCTTTATATGTAATCTTTATCCTAAAACCAAGATAAAAATTAAATTAAGATTAAATTTCATATCATTTACTCTATCAGACATATTGCTGCTGGCCCAACATTAGGTGAGCAAAACACTATAGTCTCTATATTTTTACCATTTTACTCTTTAATGGTAAAAATATAGAGACTATAGTGTTTTGCTCACCTAATGTTGGGCCAGCAGCAATATATCTGATAGAGTAAATGATATGAAAATCCATAGTATAGATGTAGCCACAAATTTTTCTTTATATAGTTTTTTAAATAAAGAATGCTCCATGTACTCCAAACATTAATGTCAATATGTGAAATTTCAGTTTTCTTAAATATTCTGAATTATTAAAGGTATTTGCTACTGTTTCAGATTTACAGGATGGTCAAGCTGTGCCACAGGATAAAATATAACATGAGTGTCATTCAGGGAGAGACCAGTGTATGGTTCTAGTCACTGAGAACAGCATGTACCAGGTTCAAGTGCTCTAGTGTTTACTTAAAGAGGAGAGAGAATACTGAAGATCCAGCCCCTTGCAATGTATCCAGCCCTCATGGCCAGTAGATCCACTTCACAGCCAACCTTGGCAATACTATACTTTTCAAAAGTTGAATTGGATGCAGAATATGTGGTTTCCATTAATCTTTGGGATAACTGTTCCCCCACTTCACCCCAGCCCCCGCCCCTTAAACTTAAAAAAGAAAATAAAGTTTGATTGAGACCAAGTGGGTATAAAAGAGTTAGCCTCTGTAGAAATATTATCATTTATGAGTGAAAAATTGCCTATAAGAGAAGTCAGTCTCATCTATAAATAGAGACAGTTTTACTTATGTATAGAAAACCCTATATACTTCAAAAGACTGTTAGAATTAATAAACACAGTAAAGTTGCAGGATACAAAATCAACATGTAGAAATCTGTTGTGTTTCAGTATAGTAACAACAAGCTATCAAAAAGAAATTAAGAAAACAATCCCATTTAAAATCACATTAAAAAGAATAAAATCGGAATAAATTTAACCAAAGAGGTGAAAGGGTTCGTACGCTGAAGGCTACGACACTGATGAAAGAAATTGAACAAGAAACAAATAAGTGGAAAGTATTCCATGCTCATGGGTTGGAAGAATTCATATTGTTAAAATGTCCACACTACCCAAAACAATCTACAAATTCAATGTAATCCCTATCAGAATTCTGATGGCATTTACAGAAGTAGAACAAACAGTCCTAAAATTTGTACAGAACCCAAAAGATCCCAAATAGCCTAATAAATCTTGAGGAAAAAAAGCTGGAGGCATCACACTTCTTGATTTCAAACAATACTACAAAGCTATAGTAACCAAAACATTATGATATTAGCATAAAAACAGACATACCAACCAATAGAACAGAGCCCAGAAATAAACTCATGCATATATGGCAATTAATTTATGACAAAGGAATCAAGACTGTACAATGGGGAAAGGACAGTTTCTTCAATAAATGGTGCCAGGAAAAGTAGCTACATACAAGAGATAGAAACTGGGCCCCTATCTTACACCTTACACAAAACCAATTCAAAATTGATTAAAGACTTGAATGTAAGATTTGAAACCATAAAACTAGAAGAAAAGATAGAGAGTAAGCTCCTTAACATTGGTCTTGACAATAGTTTTTGTTGTTGCAAAGGCAACAAAAGCAAAAATAGTAGGACAACAACAAACTAAAAAGCTGCTGAACAGCAAAGGAAACCAACAAAATTGAAAAGGCAACATACAGAATGGGGGACATATTTGCAAGTCATATATCTGAGGAAGTTTTAATATCCAAAAATATAAAGTACTCGAAAAACTCAACAGCGAAAAAGCAGTCCAATTGCAAGATGGGCAGAGGAACTGAATAGACTTTTTTCCAAAGAAGACATATGAAATGGCCATCAAGTGCTCAACATTACTAATCATCAGGGAAATGGCCAATCAAAACCACAGCGAGATATCATTATGTACCTGTTAGAAAGACTGTCATCAAAAAGACAAAAGATAACTAGTGTTGGCAAGAATGTGGAGTAAAGGGAACCCTTGTGCACTGTCGTGGGAATGTAAATTTGTGCAGCCACTATGGAAAACAGTATGGAGAGTTCTCAAAAAATTAAAAATAGAACTATATGATCCAGCAATTTCATTTCTGGGTATGTATCCAAAGGAAAGAAAATCACTATCTGGAAGAGTTACATATCCAATGTTCATTGCAACATTATTTATAATACCAAGACATGGAAACAACCTAAGTGTCTATGGATGGATGAATGGATAAAGAAAATGTGGTATGTAGTAATAAACTTAAGAAAGGATGCGAAAGACCTGTACACTGAAAATCACAAGACATTGTTGAAAGAAATTAAGACACCAAGAAATAGAAAGATATTCCATGTTCATGGATTCAATCAACATAGTTAAAATGGCCATATTACGTAAAGCAATATAAAGATTTAAAGCAATCTCATCAAAATCTCAATGGCATTTTTCAAAGAAATGAGACAAAAAAAAAATCATCATTAGTTATGAGGGAAATGCAAATCAAAACCACAATGAGATACCACCTCACCCCTGTTAGAATGACCATTATCAATAAGACAAGTAACAAGTGTTGGAGAGGATGTGGAGAAAAAAAGAACCCTCATACACTTTTGGTGGGAAGGTAAATTTGTACAGCCACTGTGGAAAACAGTATGGAGTTTGCTCAGACAATTAAGGATAGAGCTAGTTTATGACCCAGCAATCCCTCGTCTGGGTATCCACCTGCTATATTTGAAAACATTTATTCCTAAAAATATATGTACCTTTATGTTCATTACCGCATTATACATAGTAGCCCAGACATGAAAACAACCTAAGTGTCCTTCGATGGATGATTGGATAAATAAGATGTGGTACATATGTACAATAGAATATTGTTCAGCCATAAGAAAGGATGAAATACTGGCATTTATGACAACATGGGTGGATCTTGGGAGTGTTACGTTAAGCAAAATAAGTCAAGTGGAAAAAGACAAAAACCATATGATTTTACCCATACATAGGATATAAAACAAAGCCAACAAATGAACAAACAAAACAAACTCGTAGACACAAATAACAGAAGAATGGTTACCCGAGGAGAAGGGGAGTGGAGGGAAGATTAAGAGGATAAAGGGAGTCAAATATATGGTAGCAGAGGGATACTAGACTTTGGGTGGTGAACACACAATGCAGTATACAGATGATGTATTATAGAATTGTACATTTGAAATTTATGTCACCCTATAAATTTAATTAAAAAATAAAATGTGTATATGCAATGGAATATTAGCCATAAAAAAAAGGAAATCCTGCCATTTGTGATGACGGATGGACATTAAAGGCATTATGGGCATTATACTAAGTGAAATTCAGAGAAAGACAAATACTGCACAATCTCACTTATATGTGGAATCTCAAAAACAACCAGTCAGACTCATAGAAACCGCAAATAGATTGGTGCCAGATATAAGATTAATAAGGTCTGGGGATATAATGTCCACCATGATGATCATAGTAAACAATACTGTGTTATATAATTGAAAGTTGCTAAGACAGTGGATTTTAAAAGTTCTCATTGCAAGAAAAAAATAACTATATGAGGTGATAGATGTTAACTTATTGTAGTGATCATTTCACAATATATACATATATCAAATCATCATATTGTACACCTTAAACTAATACAATGTTTATGTCAATTATATGTCAGTAATAACTGTGAGAAAAAAGTCAATGTATAAGATTAGCTAGATTATGTTTAAAAGTTTTCCTATTACGTCATAGATCTAATTCTTTGACTTCTATAAAATTGCCCATATTGCTAAAATTATACTTTTTCAAAGAAATAATTCTGCAGATGTTTTTAAGATTTAATATAATGTATTTCCTTATAGAATTTGTTGAGAATTTGAAAAGAAAGCCACAAGAAAAATCATTTTTAAAGTACTCTGAAATGCTTAAGCAGCTTTTTTGGAAATTTTATCTTTTTAAAGATAATAGTTCATAAAATTATAATGAGATCAGTATCACCAAAAAAAATTATATGGCCAATTCTGTATTAAATAAATTTGTTTTACAACTTAATTATCAAGTCTTAAATCATCCAAAAACTTTATTAAAGTAGAAAGTATTAATATGTAATTTTATTAAGAAAAATTTTAACACTAAAGAATCTGTCCTTGGAACCTAAAATTTATAGCTAAAAACCAGCAGGTGTCACTGTGATAAAAGATTTTTTTTCCCCCTCTAAGCCGTTCTGTGTAGATGGGTGCATACCACCTATATAGAAAGTTATATAAGAGATAAAAAACTTAAGTTATATCCCTGAATAAAAATACCAAAATGTAGAAAAGCCTGTATAATACCTAGAGGATTGATAGTACGTTTGAGAATTTTATTTTTTCCTGACTTCATGTCTCAAATGTACAGGTTCTTTTATTATATAATTGATGTGAGAGTTTTATTGACAATAAAAAGCCTCTCAATAATGTTTTAGACTTTATACTGAAGTAGAGAATAGTGCACAATTCATTGAGTTACAACTTGTAACCAAATTAAATCAAGAAACAGCATTTCCAGTAAAGTTTTCAAAGGGATTTTGAAAAACTTTGGTCCTTTCCTCCAAATTAAGATAGAGTTATAATTTCTAAATTAATTTTTAGAGACAAAAATATGGTAATTGGTGGAAAATAATAATAGGAATTAAAGAGCTAGTTGTCAGGATATTTTTTTCCACCTAGTATGGAAACCAAAGTAGACCTTAGTAAGCATTCATCCATTGGAACCTTGTGCTGTTTCTGGATTCTGTTCTGAGAGGAACAATCAATAATAGCACTCCATCTTAAAGAAATTTATAATAGAGTCATGCACATGTAATAATAAAATAGAAAAACCAAGATCATAATATTACATATTAAAAACTATGATATACAAAGCAAGCAGTTTATGATTAAAATAAGTGAATTCCAAGTAGGAACTATCTTTGCGAATTATAATCAGAGAATTATTCATAATAAAGGTAAAACTTGAACTCACTAGGGTTTAGAGACTGATAAGGATGGCAAAATACCCGATTTAGTTTAGTTCAATAAGCATTTATGGAACACCTGTGTTTCACTCACTTTGTATTCCTGGACAGATCCTAAGGACAAAAAAAGGTAAATAAAGCTTGATTTCTGCCCTTGTTTATCAAAAACCCAGATGGAAATACTGGCAAATTCAAACGATAATTAATAAATTTCTTTGATGTTGAAAACAGTGGTAGATAAGACTGGAAATTGGAAAGTGCGCTGCTTTGAGAGTCAAAAGACCTAGATTTTAGTCATGCTTCTGTCACTAAATTTACACGGGAACTTAAACGTATCACTTAGGCAATTTCTATACCATTTCCAACTTTAATAATTTGTGCTTATTCTATAGGTAATGAGACTATTAGAGTGAGTGGTGTGATGAGGAAAGTTACTCTATAGACTAAGATATATGGGGAAATTACTACCCTGCACATGGATTTTTGAGAATGTAGCTGAAAATAGCAATTTCTAGTCTAGACAGGGCAGGCTAGAGATGAAGCTCTTGGTTTAGAATTTAAGATAGTGGGAATTTTTAACATCCATATGTAGATATGTCTATGTACTGATATATTACTTATGACAATTACTATCACAACTTCAGATTTAGGTACTCAGCCCTGTTACCTTTTCATATATGTTCATAATTGTTAACCCAAGTGACTGAATCTTTGCTTTTGAGAATACTTATCACTATAAATTAGGAAAATCAAAAAGATATTAAGATATCAAGGATATCTTTGTCTTTTACATAAATATTTTGCTTTTATATAATTAGTGAGAAAATATTATGGGATTTTATTAAGCAGCTACCTCTATTTAAGGAGTTCCCATTTCCTTTCCTGGAAGACTGAATTGTTCATGAACAAAGAATGTGTTTTATACTATTTTATATCCCATGCCTAGAACGTGTGCATGTATTTATAAAAGAAAATTCTCTCTATATTATAGGGCTAGTCATGAGTTTGACTGAGGAAAATTTGAATTATCATACTGTTTACATGACATTCGTGTTTTGAAGTGATTGAATTTGAAGGCAAATATTTAATGAATGTTTCATTATTTTTAGTCTATACCATCAGGTTTCTAGTCTATCATCACCTAATTTATAATATTTGCTATTTCAAAGCTTTTGAGGTAAACTGTACATGGTGTAAATAGATACTTGAAATCTTATCTTTTTGAAAAAAATTACTCCCAATTAACAAATGTATATATTTTGCTAAAAATTTAGGTCATCTATTTAGAACTTGTAATCAATCTCCAGATGGAAACAGTGACATACATAGTGATTAGCCTCTTAGCTAGCCCACAAAGACAATCATGTCTCAAAACATTATAGTACCAGTAGACGCAGTAGTATATAATGCTTTGAACTAGTAATCGGCCACTATATTTAATGATTTTTTTTTTGAGATGTGTATCCAGAGTTTCAATTTATAGGACCTGGAATGTACCCTCTGCTGTTACCCCGAAAGTCATGTTGCCAGGTAGGAATAAGGGAAACAGAATCCCTTAGTTCCTGAAGAAAGGATTCCACGGTTTAGGCCAAATCCTTCTTTATCCTCAGTCCAGCCTTCCACCAGTCTACTTCTCTTTTTGTTGTTACACTTACTGTCTCAAAAGAGAAAGTTCTCTATCTCACTTACAAATGAAGTCTCACAGTTTCTCTCTTATCTAGTGCTGAAGAGATTTTGAAGATTTTTATATGATTTGTTGAGAATAAGAAGTAGATAAGAGAAGAGAACACTACCAAACACACGGACACATTTTTAAATGTACTTAGGTGACAATGGTAGTTCTTTAAAGCAGCGGTCCCCAACCTTTTTGGCACCAGGGACCGGTGGTCCTATGAGAATCTAATGCCTGATGATTTGAGGTGGAGCTGAGGTGGTGATGCTAGTGCTGGGGAGTGGCTGCAAATACAGATAAAGCTTCGCTTGCTGGCCCACCACCCACCTGCTGTGCAGCCTGGTTCCTAACAAGCCAAGACTGGTACCAGTCTGTGGCCCAGGAGTTGGGGATCCCAGCTTTAAACCCATCGCTGGATAAAGGTATTGCAATTTGCAGATTCAGTGAGCTTCCATAACATTTTTTCTCCTTGGTTCTCTAAGTATGGGATGTTCTGTGAGGTGACTGAGTTGGCCGTGAGGTTGCTGCCTACAGGCTTTCACTGGGACTGGAGAAATGATAATAAGGGTGTAAAGCAGCCCCCAAGGGTTTATGTTCATTTCTTTTTCCCCCCTTATCCAGGCTCGTCCTGACATCAGAGACCTGGGTTACCATGAAGTGAGTTAGGGCATTGTTGGAGATTCCAGGTTCCGATGGTGTCTGCAATCATAAGAGTGTAACAAAACACCTTTCTCTCTTAAGAATCTAATATATATATGTACATCTCTTGTACTGGTCTTGGGTTTACTGTCTTATAATCTCATGTAGATCTTTTATTAAGGACACAGAGTAGACCATACTCGAGTCCTGGAATCTGTGGACATTATTAATATTAATCACCTGAGAAAGTGGTGATTCTTAGAGAGGATCTGATGAGTGTGAGAATCTTCTCTCTTCTCCTTTTCCCTCCCCTTTCTTACCTGGACTTTCAGAATTCTAGACACACTTGATAATACTCCCAGGGGATGGGAGTTAAGAGAGCCTCTGCCACAGGGAGGTAGTCATGCAGTCATCTTTGTAAGAGTGCCTGAGTCAAAGATAGTGAGTTATGCTTTATAAACCAGATTATCTAGTTATATTTTGTGGCTTTTTCTATTATGTAACCCCTAAATCCTCAGTGAAACCTGTTTAAGTGTTCCAACATGATCTCAGTTATGTGGAGGGAATTAAGGAAGGAGCTATCCTCAACATTAAATACATGGTGGTGATAGCGGCGACAGATCTCCAAGGAGAGGGCGAGTGTTGTACCTATGAGGTCTAGTTACCATTCTCCAGGTAGTTTCATCTCCATCGCCCACCTAGAAACATATATATATGATCTTAGTAAAGAAAAGTGCAAGTTCCCTTTTTAAGTGTTAGGGAAAGGAAAACTCAAGTCTATAGAAACTGAAAAGTAAGAGGCAATACTCTTTTCACCTGGATTTCTTCACAGCTGATTTTTTTAAAGTGTACTATTAAAGAACTGAGGTATTTCTAAATAGCTTAATTCTATATATACCACCCTTGAACTTTGAATGACAAAGCTGGGCATAGGTATTCCATAGAAATGTTTTCCTTTTTATGGAAGAATCATGTAGCAACATGGCATATTCTTCAAGAGAAAAATAAAACCTCTCTACAACAACTGTAGGAAACTAATGTTAAATACTAATAGGGATTCTAACTAGCAAGTTTTCAGTACATCTCAGAGGTGATATGACCATTGTATAACTGAATCAGAAGTATCTGAGAACCATGAGAGAGAGCATAGCTAATGGGAGCAGAGCATCCCCTTGGAGTTCAAATTTCTCCTCTGTAACTTATTAACTATGTGACCATGGACAAGTTACTTAACCTCTCTGTGCCTCAGTTTCCTCATCTGTAAAACAGTAGTAGTAAAAGTACCAAAACTTACCATACAAGTTTGTTTTGAGGATTAAATGAGTTAACTTACGCAGTGTATTAAAAATAGCCTGTTATATAAGTACTATATTTAATGTTTGCTTTTATGACATTGTTATCATCATCGTCATTAACAACTATTATAGGTGTACATTTGGGAATTTATTCTTTGTAAGACATCCACAAAAAGGTTGATAGATCATGGTCATAAGTACTTTAAACTTCTTAAAATGAAGTCCATAGCAGTTCCCCTTGGAGCACTTAGCTGGATTAGACTGCTTTCTATGATCTTAAAATACATATTAAAGCCAAAGAAATACTAGTTTTGTAAATCCTTAGATGGCACACCCATACAGCTGGTACCACAAATGATGTCACATTTTGGGAAGATCAGCTAATATATTCCATGGAATCAAAGGTACTTCTCAGGATAAAATGTGTTTTACTTCTAGTTCCCAGGCTGGACTTTGATTCAGACCCAAATTAGAGAAAAATCTAGCCTTTGAAATAGGTCTCTGCTAAACCCATTTTGATAATTTACTGATGTTATTACCACATTTAGTAATTTGGGTAAAATTTCTCATTTCTCAAAACAAGTTTTGCTTACACCCTTTCAAAAGAATGTTATTGGTATGTGGGTAGGTTGTCTGGAGCCAGCCTCTTATCTAGAGACCAGATTCAAAAAGTCTGAGTTCAGCGAAGTGACTTAGACTGCATGCTTTTGTTTTGTTTTGTTTAATAAGCATTTATGGGTCTTGCTAAAACACAGTGCTACCCCATCTAGGAACAATGCCGCACGTATCATTTCCTGAAATAATGGAGTTGGAAGGCAATTATCTACTCACAAAACAGGCTGAAACAACAGTTCCTGATATTCTTCTAAAATACTTTAACTTCCCAAGGAATCCGGAAAAAATAATTCCATGAGACAGTGTTGTGAATGAAAGTATGACATTTTAGTTTCCTTCACTGGAATCCAGTACCAGCAGTAACAAATTACTACCTACTCGGCGTTACTGAGAGGGGCTCTTGCCAGAGAGTTGTTTGTCTTTACTTTGGGAACACCGTACTGCTTTAGAGTCTCTTGTGACATGTTGGCCTTGAGTTCCTTTTCACGTTTGGGAACCATCCCAGAGATTACCTGCAGCTTCTGGAACTATGCTTATATATGACATTGTTTTCCTTTTACGCCTGAAAAGAATCTGGGACTTCTGGTTCAGACATTCCAGATAAGAAATGTACACTTTCTAGAAGGAATGAATATCCATTTCATCAAAACATGTTTTCAAGTAGGTGAGAGAGCTTTTTGAACCCACGGCTCCTGTATCATCAATGTAGGTTGTAGGCATTCGTAATAAGAGCTGTCTTCCCCACGATCCATAACAATCTGGACATTGCCAAGGTAGCATAATGATGTTCATGGCAAAAAATAGAAATTAGGAGGACTTCTAACATTTACACATTACCTTCTGGAATTCTCATCTGAAAGAAAACTGGCACAATATGTTATTTCATCAGGACACACACACAAGTTTTCTTCTTCATGTGCCATGAGAAAATTGGGAATAGTCATCTGGACATTGAGCCAATTATAAAGCTGTTTGGAAACTTCCAGCAGATTGCCTGTCTCAAATTTCATCTGAATATTTGACTTTATGTTTACATATCCTCTCTACTAAATAGGGGGTATAATATATTGTGTGTAAGTGTCACAGGGAGTGACATTTAGCAGAATGAAGAGAAACTTGAGATAGTGTAACATTATTTAGGGAGGTTGTGTAAGCTGTCTCCGGAAGTTTTTCACAGAAAGGTAGACTATTTTCAGTCTGGCTCTTTTGGGTATTCATAAATCTTCTCCCTGTCTATAATGTTAGGTATTGATTTAGAGTCTTGTTATCCTGATCCATCAGTCAAATTGTTTGACATTTTTCTCTAATGAAATATGTAACTTTTAGAAGTGTAGTTGAAATTTGCATTTAAAATTATTCATTTCTGATTGTATCAGAAATTGACTATTCTTTGGAAATAGTGGAAATAGCTATATCGAGGTTTTCTTCCTTTAAGATATCTTTCCATTTAGTCTGGCCCTTACTTAGCTGGTTGGCAGCCTGTCTCTGGTTCCTCATGGCCGTATGTCCACATTAGAGAATTCCTTACCATTTGACATTGTTTCCTTTTAACTCCCACTGACGTTTTTTCAAGCCAAGACACTCAAATTGAGAAGCTATCGATGGAAGTGGGTCAATATGTTTAATTAAAAAGCTAATAAGTGAAATTAAGAACATTTCAAGAAGAGCGTATGACAAAAGCTAAAAGTAAAAGTAGGGCTTGTGCCACTGCATGGTAATGGACAGCAGGTAGGCCATATGCAGTTCTGGGAGTTGTGGCTAAAGTAGTCTTTCTGGATGAAAGAGGGTCAGACCCAGGGACTCAGCACTTTGTTTCTTCTGTGGAGTATGCTGGAGCCAGGTTTCTGTGGTCTTAGGCCTAGTTTAAGAACTCAGAAGGAACTGTGTCTGGAGCCTTAAATCAGTTGTCTTTGTTGTTTTGGCTCTAGTTTGTATCAGTGGAATTGTTTTTGGCTTCTTGCCTTGGCTCACTCCCAGGACTGGCTTAACAATAGTTAGCCAGTTCTATAAATTCCAGCTACCTTAATAGTCTTTATGACTACCTCAGAGGGGAATCACCAGCTATAATAATCCACACATCTATGTAGCACTTAAAATCCTAATGATGGCCATATATGTTTAAGGAAGGGTACTATTAATGTTTTCTAGTATCAACATTATTTCCTTTGTAATATCGCTATTTAGTAAGATATATTATATCTTTTTAAAACCAAGAGTTTGTTAGCCTTCAACAACTAGATATATCACAGGTTCTAGGTACCTAAACAAACTAAGCACATAAAGCAGGAAAGTTAAAGAGTTTGTTCCTCATTTTCAAGTCATTATTACCCATGCTGGATAAATGATGAATTATGAAACTGTATGTACCGTAACACCTTTTTATAAGTATTGTAAAATATAGAATTAAATTTTTTCTAAACCAAGATCTATCCAGGGGGCTATATCACTAATCCAGTCAATATTCATTTGGTTCTTAATGTACTTTGCAAAGTATAGGGGACGTAAATGAAGTATAATGTGTGAATACTGCCTATGACAAACTTTAGGTGAAAAAACAAAGGCTAACTTAAATGACATAATTGGAAAACAATTTAAAACTAAATTTTAGAACTCTTGGATTATATAGGAGGAAGAAATCTCTGTAGGCTGAAATAGTTTATTCTGTCTTCCAAGGATCCTTCATGGAAGAGGCAGACGTAAGAGGTGAGTGGAAAATAGACAATTATGGAGTTTCTTTTGAAATCCAGACTCTTTGATAGTAGAAGATTTAGTAAATTGACTATACTTCTCAAAGGACTTGACATCTCTGATTTTATATTCCATCTTTCCACATTTTTTCATCTTCACCTGATAACATGTGTCCAATTTTAATACAATAATATCCAACCTTCTTCCTTAGCAATATAGCCTAGTGGTTATACCTAATAGGTCTTATAATGATCTCCAAAGGTTAATATCTGAAGATTAAAACAAAACAAAACAAAAAACCCCAAAAACACGTGGTATGTATTAGCTGAATGGTTCCTGAGCTAATCCTTTGGTTATTAAACTAAAAACTATCATCCTATCAGTATTGCATATCAAAGTAGCCTGAGTCTGGCAAATTATTAATAATTATTGTTATGTTCAGCTAGTAGCTGGAATTAAAACATAAAGGAATTGTGATAATAATTATTATTATATCAGATTAGGAAAGGGTATATCACAATAATTAAGAATTTAGAAGTGGAACCAGGCCACCATGGGATTGAGTGCTGACCTTACTCCTTGCTAGCTGAATGAACTTGGCATGTAACTTCACCCTCCCCAACCCTCAGCTTCCTTGTTTGGTTGCTGCAAGGTTTAGGTGGGATAATATTTGTGTCAATGGTATCTGGCACTTTAAACATGCTCAGTAAATGTTAATTAGTACTTAAAGTTGTATCATACATTATAGTTTACCAAAAAAAAACCTCACGTATTTATTTTATTTGAATCTGTCAGTCCTGTGAAGTAGGCAGAAAAGGTGTTGTTATTCTCATCTGACATTAAGAACTGCAGTTCAAAGAGGTGTTAAGTAGCTTAACTAAAGTTAATTAATGACAAATATAGGACTCAAAATCTGGTACTCTTTCCTCTAGATTTTTCAGCTGCACGTTATCAAAAAAAAAAAAAAAAAGACAGTGGCAGGGAACCCTGACTTTCATGAATTTAAGAGTAGGTCACCGATAGCAGTAGTTTCCAAGTGCCAGTCCAGACAGTGAAAATATATGACAGTTTTCTTGTTTGTCATTCAGATTCTCAGGCTAGATAGTGAAATGAGAAAATGAGGATCAATGTAGTTAGTTTTTCATATATGAGCAAACTACTAAAAACATATCCATCGATATGGAACTGGTTAAATAAATTACAGTACATTCAAGTTAGAATACTATGAAGCAATAAAAAAGGATGAAGTAGCACTATTTATGATCAAATGGGATGATCTCCAAGATATATTGTTATGTGAAAATTCATTTTTAATGAAGGAAATGCACACATACATGAGTTTGGATATTTCTGGAGCACACACCAGCAGCTGGTAAAAGTGACTGGCTTAGAGGTAGGGACTGGAGAGACAGGGGTCTGCAGTAGGAGAAATACTTACTTTTCCTACTTATTGAAAGGCTTATATAATTTTAATCAGGTCCTTGTGATACTTATTCAATTTTTTAAAAATCTATTTCAAAGGAGAAGTTACTTTTAAAAATTACTATGCAATATGAGAAAAAGAGGTGAGAGGATATTTAGATTAAACTGTCTAAATGAAAGGGGATAATGCAAAATGAACAGAGTTTTCTTTTTGCCTGTTCTCTAATGTGAGAACAAGGGAGCACCTGATGGAGTTAAGAACTGGTAAATCAATAAATCAAAGGAAATAGCTTTTCACACAGTATGTGGCCAGTCTAAAGAATTTACCACCACAGGCAGTCATAGAATCAAATATTGTAGCTGGATTTTTTTGAGGGGAAGTCTGGTCACCTATGTCCAGTCATAACATTTGTAGTTATGCAAGAAAAGATAAGGATAATCAAATCTGATGGCGCAGGATGTAAGCCGATCATTGCAAAGGAAGGAATTTCTCCCCAATCTCCCTTCTTTTTTGGCTTTTCCAAAGCCTCAGAATAACATTACACAATTAGCTAGGTCTGCTTTGAAGAATTGACAGTACTTCCTCTGAATCATTAGGTATTATTCATGGCCCAGGGAGGAATTCCAGAGCTGCCAGGGCAGCAAAGCTCATAACTCTTTTTTTGCACCCAGAGTGATGGCCCCTTCAGTTCAGAGTTAAGCATTTTGGCAGGGCAGCCCTCCTGCTGCAGCACTACTCCTGCCATTCTCAGGAAAGAACATGTACAAAGGGAAATAATGGGTTTCAGTTCTTCTCCTGTGGAGCTGGCAATCTTGTATAAGCAACAAACCATAGATTATTGAGGGAGGGACTGATCGGATATGCAGGAAGTCATTTATGCTTTTTTCTCTTTCTCTTTCCTTCTTTGGCTCCAACTAGTAATGAATCCCTTCCACTAGGAGGTAGACAGAAGACATAAACCAGCACTTAGCAATCTCATTTAGCCCCAGTTACAGGTTTGACATTGTTATTAGTCTCGTTTATCCATATGACTCAAGAAATACTGCACCTGTGTACCTCTTACGTTTTAAGATCAAAAGTAGAATATATCAAATTGACTTGGATTTGAGCAAGTAAATGGAGTGTAGAATAGTGTACTATGTCAGTGTGAGCAAGGTAAGTTGCACTTAACAAAATCCATTGCAGAATGACTCCATTCTGTCCCTTCCATGTGTTGTCAAAAGCAACCCTTTAAGTGTCTAACCACAGGAATG
The DNA here is from genome assembly GCF_000325575.1 of Pteropus alecto. Lineage (NCBI taxonomy): Eukaryota > Metazoa > Chordata > Mammalia > Chiroptera > Pteropodidae > Pteropus > Pteropus alecto. The sequence goes on from NW_006434369.1 coordinate 12,921,296, forward strand.
AGAGGACCCTACTGTTAAAAGGGATTTCTCCCATATTATGGAATCCAGTAGCAGGCAGACCAGGTATTTGTTAAATGTGCCAGATGACTGTGCTTCCCTTTCTCAATGTTTTGCTTTCCAGAGCCTTTTCTGTCATCTAGCAGCTGGATGACATGTAGACAACAATTAGTGCTCTCAGGCCCATCTGGTGCTGGACGCAAGGGCACAGCATCTGCGTGTCTCACAGGTAGGATTCAAAACAGTCAGTCATCCAAACACCCAAAAGCAGGTGAAGGTTTGTTTCCATCATTATTATTTGGCTTAATTACATGCTAGAAAGTTCCAACTGAATTTAAAAAAAAAAAAAATCTCTCATTACATTTATTTACAGTCATGCACCACTTAACAAGAGGGGTATATTCTGAGAAATACGTCGTTAGGTGATTTTGTTGTTGTGCGAACATCATAGAGTGCACTTACACAAACCTAGATAGTATAGCCAGCTGTACTATATAGCTATGTGTATAGCCTGTTGCTCTGTAGCAAACATAATTTTCCCTCTTTCCTTCTGGGTTCTTGGCTGAGACATCTCAGTGATAAATGACAGATTAATAGCAGAAAAACAAATAAGAGTTTAATAACATGTATATAAATGGGAAAACCCTGAAAAACTGAGCAACTGGCCAAAATGTCAAAAGCCACCACCTAAATTACCATCTTTAGCTGAAGACAAAAGATGTTTGGGGTAGGGAGAGGTTACCAGGAAAGACACAGTAAGCAAGGGTAAAGTTGCTATAAAGATTTAAATCCTTGTCTTCTCCTTTGATAAAAGTTTCTAGAGATAAGATCAACCCTGTCTTCTTGCTATAGGGAGTGAGACACCCTTACAAATGGAGATCTCCCTTACAAACATAAATATCTTTTACAAAGAATAACTTCTACTTGGTTTTCAGAGCTTTTCCAATGTCTATTGTTTCTTAAAATTAACAAATCTAAAATAATCCTTATGGAAAATAGACATATTTGGAGGTGACAGATATTGTTCCCCTACAGCTCCTAGGCTACAAACCTGAACAGCATGTTACTGTACTGAATACTGTAGGCAGTTGTAACAAAGATAAGTATTTGTGCAATGTGTTGCACTAAAATGTCGTGAAGGCTAAGATATCATTAGGCAATAGAAGTTCTTTAGTTCCTTTAAAATTTTATGAGATAACCATCTTATATGCACTCTTTCATTGACCAAAATGTTATCATGAGACACATGATTGTAATTCCTTCATGTGCTATCCAAACTCATCTCAATCCCAACTTTTAGCCCATTGAGGAGACGCATTCAATTTCCAGCATTGTCCAGTATAATATTCCGTGGTGATGGAAAAGTTCTGTGTCTGTGCTGTTCAGTGTGGTAGCCACTACCACATGTGACTACAGAGCACTTAGAATGTGCTAGGGTGACTGAGGAACTGAGTGTTTAATATCATTTTATTTTAATTAACTTGTACACAACACAACAATGGCATCTGAGCTTTAGCATTTTTTATGTCTCCAGCCCATTCTGACATTAGCCTCCAGACAAATATGTAAAAATGATGTAGTCATTCTCTTCCTTCCTGGGCAGAAAGCATTGGCTCTCTTTTTTGTCATTAAAATTTAAAAGCAATACTAAGATCCATTTTGCTGTTTTCACACAGCTTTAGGAAAGGTGATACAGTCTTGTCACCATGCAAAGGCTGCTGTTGTTAACTGAGAACCTATGCTCATACCTAATACCTGAATGGCAATCTCAACGAATAACAGCAGTGATGCCTCTTTTACTAAGTGGAATAACCTTGAGTAAAAATCTAAAAATCTAATGTCTGCATAGCCAAGAGCAACATAGGGTACTGGGAAATTCCATCAGTATGCCCAGCAACTTCTTGGCAAGCAGGAACCATGTCTTTTATCTGTTTCCTTAGTTCCTAGCATCAATTTTAATAAGTGCTTCTCAAATGAGTGAATTAATATATGAATAGGCAAATTAATATGGCTCAGAAATGATGCTGGTCAAAGAAGTCTCTCATTAAAGCATGTAGCACCCTAATAGGTATCTTTATTAGCAGTATGTTATGGAAACTCACAATACAAGTAATAATGTTTGGACTTATAAAAACACTACAAACTCATCTATGACTAGTTTGAGTACTGTACAGAATAAATGGAATTCTACATTTATAAAATCTATGAGTCCAGAAAAAAATTTCTATTTTTCATAAAAGTTTTGCTTCTATTTGACTTTATTTTTTACAATGGCTTTCATCCCTTCCTGGCCATTCCTTTTCATTTTGACTTGTTTTTTACCACTGCACTGACAAACATGGCATAGTCAGCTGCCTTCCTTCCATTATCCCTGCCATTAATATGGTCAAGTGTATGAAATTACTTTGTCACCTAAAGCACAGAGTCATTCTCCAGAGAAATCCCAACTCCTTTTGCAGGTAACAAGAGCCACACTTTTCTGCTTTAAGGTGCTTTCACAGGATAACCTCTTTTCCTAGCCTCCTGTCCACTTTTTTCCTTGTTCTCATCAAAACAATCCATCAGTTTTTTCACCTGATCAACTTGTCCCTGCCTGTAAGCCTTTTGCTTTCAGGTTGTACCTAATGACTTGGATGTCCCATTATCTCAAGTGCTCTTGCTTCATTTCCTTCTTAGTATCAAAACATACTTGAAATCCCAACTCATGTAGATGCTTTCTCAATCAGCAAAACCAGGTGTGTTAAGGAAGAAAGAACTCAGAGCTCTAGGAAATGTGATAATTAATTTAAAACTTTCCTTGTGCCACTAGCTGGATGTATGATCTTGAGTAAATTCCTCAACCTGCTTGGGGTCATTCACTACCTCTATTAAATGTGGAGAGAGGAGTTTAGGCAATGCAAGTGATCCCTCCACACTCTAAAATCTGTGGGATTAAGGTACATCATTTGCTCCCTACCATCCTGTCAAAACCCACAATAATGATATGCTCCAACTATCAATTAATGCTGCAAATGTTTTCTGTAATTAATTAGAAAAAATTGTGCACTTAATTTATATAAAATGTACTATGTGTACTGCTTTGCTATTAGCATAACACCATGAATGTATGAGTATGTAATATGTGATGGTAATAAAACATTTATGGTGGAGATTTGCTTCTGTTAATGGCAAACCAGTCAATTCATATCAATCCTCCATAGAGAACAGTTTTTTAAATTGATTGAATACATGGAGTACCACCAGGTTAGTGAATAATTATAGTGTGCCAAAATCTGGGAAAATAAAGAATTACAGAGAAGTGAGCATCTGGGCCTACTTGTTCCTTAGGGACATCTACCTGAGAGACTGAAAAGCAGAGAAGAGTTTTTGACAAACTCATAGGCCAAAAACTGAATTTGAGGTCTGTCCTGGCAGGAGTCTGATACCTCAACAACTTGGATTGGAAAGGCTACACCACGGGAGGAAGTATGGACAGAAATAGACCATCCCTCACAGACGCTACAATTCAAGGACTCACAGGGGATCTAGATAATGGCATTATCTTACACAGACTTTAAAATAACTGATTGATATATTTAAGACAGGATTTAAAGCAGATTAGATATAGCTGAAGCAAGAGCTAGTGGGGTGAAAGAAAAATCTTAAGAAAATATCCAGAATGAAGCATAGAAAAATAAAAGTTAAGTAAATACAGAAGGTAGCAGGGGATATAATGAAAATGAAAAATTTAATATGTACATTTGGAATCCAGGAAGGAAAGAAGAGAGAAAAGGAGACAGAAACAATATTTGAAGAGATAATGGCTGAGAATTTTTCAAAATTGATGAAAGACATAAAGCTATAGAGTCAAAAATCATTATAAATCTCAAGCAAGACAAAATATAAAAATATATATATATATAATAAAATTTTACTGAAAAGCAAAGACAAAGAGAAATCTTTAGAGTAATGAAAAGAAAGGGGAGCAAATTATCCTCAAAGGATCAACAAAAAGACTATCTTCTTTCCAAAAATAAAAAACAGTAGAATAAAATCTTAAAATTTGGAAATCTATGCCCACCAAAAACAACCTTCAAAAATGACAAGGAAATAAAGACATTTTCAGATGAACAACTTAGAAATTCATTACAAGCAGACTGAAATAAAGGAAGCACCAAAGAGTGTTCTTTAGGCAAAATAAAAATGATTCCAATTGCTTACAGATGGAGTAAGAAATAAAGAGCAAATAAATGAAGTAAATAAATAAATTTTGTCCAAGTAAATATTGTTCTTTATAAAGCGATATTAATACTTATTTTGGGAATTAAAAATACATAGAAAGATTTTTTTTTTTAATTTCAACAGCAACCAAGAGGGATATAAATGAAAGTATTCCAAGGTCTCTTGCATTTAGAAGTAAAAGTATTAATGATATTAGCTTTTGTAATTTCTGCTGTTAAAAGAATAGTAAAAAATTGGAAACTGCCACATTAATGGGAGAAATGTATTTTAAAATAATTTTTAAGTATTTTAAAAGTATTTTTTAAAAAATCCAAAGAAAGCAAGAGTGAAGAGGGAAAAAAGAGAACCTAGAACAGGCAAGATAAGCATAAAGCTGTTAAGAATGTAGTAGATTCTAAAACAAATATTTATTAAGAAATATCTTAAATGTATAGTGACAAAGTGCTTCAATTAAAATATAAATATTGATAGCTGAGTTTATTTTTTAAATAATTTTATGTTTTTATAAGAGATACATTAAATTATGAGAACACAGAAAGAATTAAAGTGAATGGAAAAGACATATTGTGAAAGTACTATCCAAAAAAAACTGGTAACTAAATTAATCTCAGAGGAAGGACACTGAGAAAAAAAAATATTTAATTTACCAATAAAGCATAAGAATTCTAAATTTGTAGCACATATCATAGCTTCCTCAATAATTGACTGAAAAGGCATTTAAAAATCAGTAAAATTTCAGAAGATTTGAATAAGACAATTAACAAGCTTGATCAAATTACACAGAACAGGGCTCCCACTGTTACACAATATGCAAAATTGTTTCACAGTTTATGAAAAGTGACCACATGCTGGGTCATAAAGCAAGTCTCAACAAATTTTAAAATATTAAGATCATACAGACTGTGCTCTGATAACTCAGAATTAAGCTATGAATTAATAATTTAAAAAGTATTATTAGAAATAACTCAGATATATCTCTAAATAAGTCCTTGGTCAATGGAGAAATCACAATGGAAGTCAGAAAATATTGTAAACTGGAAGAGAATGTAAGTATGACATTGAAATTTTGGGGGGTGCAACTAAAGCCATGCTTAAAGGAAAAGTTTAGGGGTGCAACTAAAGCCATGCTTAAAGGAATCAGTTTCCTGAGCACTCCTCTCCAGAAGTTAGAGCAAGATAGCAAATAAAACCTAAAGGAAGTAGAAAGAAGGACTGCATAGCTGAGATGAATTAATAAAATAGAAGACAAATATAGAGAGCACCTACAAAGCACAAAGTTATTTATTTGAAAAGGCTAATAAAACTGATAAACCCCCAGTGAGAGTGATCAGGTAAAAAGCGACGGCACAAATAACTGATATCAGGAATGCGAAGGGCAACATCACTTCAGAGCCTACAGACATTATAAATAGGGTCTTATGTACAACTATATGCCAATAAATGTTGAAACATAGATAAATAGAAAAATACAACTTAAAACCAGCCTGAGAAGTAATAGAAAATCTAAACAGTTCCATAAGTATTAAAAAAAAATTGAATACATAATTAAAGATCATTTATGCAGAAAAACTTCAGGGTTAAATGCTTTACCAGTGAATTCTTTCAAACATTTATTATTTCATAGTTTATGTGAGTCATATACATAAGGTGTGGCTTACCCAAGTGCCTTTGGTTCAGGGTTTCAACAGCTGCACACTTGGTTGGGGCTGCAGTCTCATTTGAAGATTTGATTGGTGGAATACACTTCTAAACTCACTCATGTGGTTGTTGACAGGCCTCAGTTCCTCACAGGCTATTTACTGAGAGCCTTAGGTTCCTCAGTGGCTGTTGGCCAGAGGCCACACTTAGTTCCTTACCGCATGGGCCTCTCCATAGGGCAGTTCACAACATGGCAGCTGGCTTTCTTCAGAGTGAGCAAATAAGGGTGAGCAAACAATACTGAAGCCACGGTCTTTTTGTTACCTAATCTTAGAAGTGTCATCCCATCACCTCTGCTATACTCTATTCTTAGAAGTGAGTCGCTAAATTTAGCCCACACTAAATGGGAGGGAATTATACAAGGGCACAAATAATAGGGTGATGGGATTTGGGAGGACCATCTGAGAGGCTATCACAGTAATCTTATATACACTCTTCCAAAGATTAATAAAAGAGAGAACACGTGGCAATATGTTTTAAGGACCAGCTTAAGTTTCACACTAAATTCCGACAAGGATGTTACTAGAAAGGAAAATTATAGGCAAACTCGTCATGAACATGCATGTAAAAATTAAATAATATATTAACAAATTGAATGTAGCGCTAGTAAATTAAGAGAACACATCATAACCAAGTTGGGTTTATCCTAGGAATTCAACGTTGGATTAAGATTTGAAAATCAATTAGATAACTGTAACAGAATAGAGACTCCAGAAATAGACCCACGTATATATGGACAATTGATTAATGAACAGGGCGATATTACAGAGCAGTGAGATAAGTATAGTCTTTTCAATCGTTGGTTCAGGGTGAGTTGAATATCCATGTGGAAGAGTAAAAGTTAGCCTTTAATTCCAGGTGAACTGCAGGTTTAAATACAAAAAGTAAAATTATTAAGCTTATAGAAAGTAATTTAGGAGCGTATCTTCATGAACTTAGAAAGGGGAGGATTTCTTACATAAGACACTAAAAACTTTAATCACAAATGACAAGACTGATATCTTGGTCTTCCTTAAAATTTGAAACTGTTTGTTATCAAACAATAACATTAGGAAAGTGGAAAGGCAAGTCACAGAATGGGAGAACATATTTATAACATCTATAACAAAAGATTTGTAGCCAAACAATAAGAAAACATCATAAAGCTCAATAGAAAAGATGAGCAACAAATATGAGTAGTCAGCTCATAAAAGAGAATATCCAAATGACCAATAAACATATGAAAAGGTGCTCAATCTCATTAGTCACGGGAAAGTGCAGATTAAACCACAATGCGCTACTATTACACACACAATAGAATACCTACAATTTTAAAGATTGACAATACCAAGTGTTGATTATAAGTGAAGCAATGGAAATTTACATAGTGCAGGTGGGAATATAAATTAACACATTTGGAAAAAGTTGGGCATTATCTGTGAAAGCTGAACCTAGATCTGCTCAAAGACCTAGCGAGTCCACTCCCAACAGAAATGCGTGTCCATGTGTACCAGAAGACTTTATAACAGCATGTTCTCTAAGAGCCCAAACTGGAAAGAACCCAAATATTCATCAGCAACAGAATGGATAAATAAATAGTGGTATGTTCATACAATGGAATATTATGCACTTCCCTCCAAATGGACTAACAGCTTGTTGAGTGAAACAAGCTAGATGTAAAATTATACATACTATATAATTCCATTTATATAATGTTAAAAATTGTAAACCTAACATCTGTTGGTGATAGAAGTCAAAATAGTGGTTATCCTTAGGGATATGGGAGCATGTAGTGATTGGGAGGGGGCTCAAGGTGACGCTTCTGGGCTGTTGGCTATTTTCTAATTCTTGACCTAGGTGATAGTTATAGAGGAGTATTCTCTCTAGATTAGTGGTCCCCACCCTTTTTGGCACCTGGGACCGGTGCTCCTATGAGAATCTAATACCTGATGATCTGAGGTGGAGCTGAGGCTGTGATGCTAGTGCTGGGGAGCAGCAGCAAATGCAGATGAAGCTTCACTCACTTGCCTGTTGCACACCTCCTGCTGTGCAGCCCTATTCCTAACAGGCCACAAACTGGTACCAATCCACGGCCCAGGGGTTGGGGACCCCTGCTCTAGATGATTCATTGGATTGCACAATGTTTTAAAAAGATAAAAACCTATGATTATGGTTATTCAAACTAGGACTTATCATTTACTAAACTCTAGTCTAAATGTTAGCACTGGAAAGATGAATCAGAGTGTCTGGTTTCCATGAATGGAGAGTCTAGCTGCGGACAATGACTTATAGACAAATTGCTGTGACATAATAATGTGCTGAGTGCCATCAAGGATCGATATATAGAATAAAATTAGGGCCAGCCTTGCCTCATAAGAGCATCTAAAAGTGCAGGCATGTTCACTGAGCCACTAAAAAGATAATGAGAAAAACCAACACTTATTCAATTTTACATTAGTACTAAAGACCAGTAATAAGACTGCAGGGAGAATGTTCTGCTGCTAGTAGGCATGACTGAAAATAGAATCGAAGGAGAAGTTCTTCTTGTTAATCTTAAACTCTAAGACTGGGTCTTAAATATTCTTTAGAATGGACTTATTCTATATATTTGCAAGTAGCCAAGCACTAAAAGAAGTAAATAATGAAATTAAACATTGTGCAAATCTTTAGGAGAATACATGAGCACCTCTGTTCACACTGTGCTCTCCAGATGCCAACGCTTCCCAAAGCACGGCAAGAAACATACATCTGCTCCATGGCTTTATAGTTGTCTGTCTGCTCACACTGCTCACATTACTACTGCCATCCCCACATGCAAGCCAGCACACACCCTAGCCTAGATGATTCTCCAAGTGGGTGGGCAACTCATCACTAAACTGACATTTCAAAGAAGCACCATGATCCTACTACAAGCACACCTCTGTTGTGCATGGAACACAGGGCCTGTATCATCTGTTGATGAGTCTGTCTCTCATATGCATGTTGTTGTCCCCTTTGCCTAGCACAGTGGCTGGCATCCCATGAGTACTGAATAAATGTTTGTTGAAACCACATTAAAGAAAAGCCCAGGTGGTAAGCAGCCCTAAGAGTGCAGCTGTGGCATCAAGAGACCTTATCTTTAGCTCTATTAGAGTATGGAATGGCAAGGGGACCATTTATCATCCAAGTAAAGACACTTTTGAGCATGAAAACAGGTGTTATTAATACATATGCCAGGGTAAAACCAGAATTTTCTGGAGGAAACTGGGAGATATGGTCATTCTCATAACTCTGTCACCACAGGACTATTATAAGATGTACCTGAGTCACCCTAGGAAGTCCCATCTCTCCCGTGATACCAATGCCATGTGACTTTAGAGTGTCTGGTATACACAGCACCACTCTTGTCCATTCTAGATCTCTGTGAGGAATGTGGGAATGGGGCAGGCTTCCTCCCCCTGCATTTCCTCAAGAATTCTAATCGAGACACCACATTTTCTAGGTCGAACTCTCATGTGGGCCCTCTGGGTTCCTGCTAAATTATCGGAGCCTGGTGTTTGGCCCATGTATGACCCAAGCAGACGCTGAGAGGTTCTTGTGGCCAGTGTTTAGTTTCCAGCATCCTGCTGTGTTTTCAGGGAATACATGATGTGCAAGGTACAATATGCTCTTACTCTTCCTGAGCTTCTGCTTCAGAGACAGAACCTTCCCCAAAACAAGGTTTCTCTACTGCTTCTCTGTCTACTTAGGAGAAAGCTTGCCATTTTTATCTCACTGCTGACACTTCTGAGGCCACGGTCAGGATGGTTTCCTGATTGCATGGGGCTAAATTGAAAAGACAATAAATATCTTGGTAGACTGGGGCCTTCCTAGAATATGGAGTCTGACAAAAGAGGAGATGAATGATGAAGATATAAATTTGCAATTAAAGAAAACAGTACCCCCAGCACCAAAAAATACTTTCCATGCTATGTAAGTAATACATAAACATTACAGCTGATTAACGTTTGATAAACTATTAACTTCCCCATTTCTTTGATAGGAAGGCTGTGAAGTGAGATAAAGCAGGGGTGCATTATGGAGGACAAACATCTCAGCATCCAATAAACCTCAAAATGTTTCTTTTTTTGTTTTCAAGACTGGTTGCTATTTCCTCCGTGACTCTTGTTTATTAACGTGTTGACTCATCTAGAGTCAAGCGCCTTGTTTCCACACCAGAGAGATGGACTTGCACATCTGCCAAGTGGAGTCGGAGGGAGAGATAACAGCCAGCGACAACAATAGTCTTCCTCAGTCCGTCAGCCAAAAACTCTTGGCAGAGTGGGCTGAGAATAACTTATCATCAGTGCCCTGAAAGATCTGAAGTTCTGGAAGCATAGAGTGGTTGTTTGCCAGACAGAGATAACAGGCAGGATGCGACAGAGAGCCAGACACACTCTGGAAGTCAGAGCTACACCTGGCAGGCACTGAAAAGGAAAAAAGGATGAAGCAGCCAATTAGCACATGGCTTCCTGGTTTCCCAGTCCTTGCTGTCAACAAAAGCAAGTGTTCTTAAGTTCGCCAAAAGGATTGAGTTTATTCCTAGGTCGTGTAAAGAATACTTAATGGTTTATGCCACAGGCAAGAATTTCCATGGCTATGATTTTTTTTTTAATTTTTAGAATTATAGTTGACTTACGATATTATATTAGGTTTAGGTGTATGTCATAGTGATTAGACATTTATATGCCTTATTAAGCAATCACTCCAGTAAGTCTTGCACCCACCTGGCACCATACATAGTTATTACAATATTACTGTCTATGTTCCCTGTGCTGTACTATACATCCTTGTGACTATTTTTATTACTGACAGTTTGTACTTCTTAATCCCTTCACCTTTTTCACCCATCCCTCCACCCCCTTACATCTGGCCACCATCAGTTTGTTCTCTGTATCTGTGGGTTTGTTCCTGTTTTATTTCATTTGTTCATTTATTTCATTTCTTAGATTTCATATGTAACTGAAATCATATAGTATTTGCCTTTCTCTGTCAGACTTATTTCACTTAGCATAGTATCCTGTTGGTCTATCCATGTAGTAGCAAATTTTAATATTTCATTCTTTTTTTATGATTGAGTAATATTCCATTGTGTGTCTGTACCACATCTTCTTTATCAATTTGTCTATTGATAGATACTTAGGTTGCTTCCATATCTTGGCTATTGCAAATAATGCTACAATGAATATTGGGGTGCATATATCTTTTTTGAATTGGTGTTTTTAATTTCTTTGGGTAAATACCCAGAAGTGGGATTGCTAGCTCATATAATAGTCCTATTTTTAATTTTTTTTGAGGAATCTTCATAAGTGAATTTTAAAAAAATAATGCAAGAAACTCATTTTAAAGAGAGCATCTGTTCATTTTTAGTTGCTCTTGTTAAAAAACATATGATCATCTTATCAATGGTTGACCCATCTTTCACTCTCAAAAGGTAGCCTTGGTAACTTAGAGAGGCAGTCGAAGATATCTCACAGATTGGACCTGCTTATTCTGAGCCACCCAAAGAGCATCTGAAACTAGTATTAACTCTTCTACTTACAAAATTTGCCTTTAGATGCAAGCTTTGTGGGCTTCTTCAACTCAAGTTATTAGATGCATGAAGCAGGCATCACCCTTGACATTTTCCATTGTAAATTTGTGATAAAAATGTCCTTCATTGTCTCAAAGAACTTTTTAGAGTAATGTCTAAAACAGTGATAAAGGAATGATTGTTTTAGTAATAAGTTCAATACTATACTATAAATTACTTAAACTACAAAGTATTACACAAATCAGGTACAGCATGTTATTATTAATAACCATTATTAATTTGATGGCTGTGAAGAGCGAAGAATCTGAATTCTGTTTCATTAGTTTTCGAAGTCACAGAACTTGTCCTTCAATAGTGCAATAGTGACTTAAAGCAAATGTCATAGCCTGCTTACTAGAGTTATTAGAATTTTGATACATAATTGATGTTTACACAGTGATTTAAGATTCCATCATAATGTTCCAATGTCAACACTAGCTAATTTAATTACAATGTGTATAAATACAGTACATTTTCACCCCTCACCTAACTCTTACTCCCATTCTGACAATTATTATAAACCATTCAGTATCATCTCCAGAAGTATTTATCAAGTATCAATCATGGCATTGTGCTAGGTCACCTAAAAAAACAAAAAAAAACAAAAAACGCCCCCTAGATTTTATAGTACTTCTTTTTCTTAATATATGGATAGATTTGGTTTTATATGTTGGCCATTTAAATCCCCTGAAGATGGAGATCTCAGCAGAGTGTGAATCTTACCTCAGTAATAGCCAGTTTTACTGCTTATCACATTTTTACTGCCTATCACAAATATGCCTAATATATTTTCAGTAAGATTTTGACAAGTGAAGGCAAAGCTTAGCTCTAGATTGCTTAGGTTTGGGTAATGACCACTCTCTCAGTCACAGTGTTTTTGTCTTTAGTCTCTTGTGATTAGCCATCTGATCACAATAGTATCCAGTTTCTTTCACTGAGCTGTTCACTATTTAATATAGACTACTTAGAGAAATTTTAATATCAGAAAGGCATACATTTGACTTCTTGTTATGAGGGGATTTTAATGCACAGAGCCCTAAACATGAAATTCTGAATTTTGTGGCTCTGCCTCCCGTGGGCCAGCCATCTGGAGGGAAGGTGGGAAGCAATACAGTGATCCAGAAGCCCGAGGGTTGTCTTAAGTCATCTTCTCCATATAGCAAAACAAGACCTAGTGGGGGAACAATACCTGCTCATTCTTGGAAGGCCTCCAGTTTAAATATATAGATGAGACAAAGCTGGCTTCTGTTAGCATAGAATTTTTTAATATGTGATTAGTAAAATTCAGTAAATGTAGAAAATTAAGTATTTTCCTATTTTGAGAATTCAGTAAATGTAGAAAATTAAGTATTTTTCTATTTTGAGAATGCTTATTATGGAATGAAATAAATCCTTGTCTTATCTTAGCCACTTTACCCCCAATCTAGACATTTTATTATATTCAGTAATGTTTTGAGACAGTAATATTTTAGAACAGAAAATAGATTTAGGGAAAATCATCTGAAAGTTAAATAGAAGCAAGACCATCTTAATTATACTATATTACCATATTTTTTTCAAACCTAAGATGCACTTTATTATTTTTTTATGTCACCATTTCTGAAATGGATAATATTGTACAATATATATTTAATGTGGTAGTGTTACTTTCCTTCCCCCTTTCCTCCAAAAGTCTGTTATTAACTCATCATCATAAAAATCAGTAGCATCTTAGAATTATAGAAATAAAAAAGCCAAGAATTAGGCAGAGAAAATTTTTCTACATTTTCGTAGTTTGTAATTTTATACATTGAAGTTTAAAGATTAAGTGGTTGTCCTTAAAGAAGTGTCGCATAGCAGGGTGGTCGTCCTACTCTGTATTTCTTGGGTAAAATGTAAGCAAAATCATTACCCATTATGATATTTAGAACTTCTTAGTTATTGTCCATTAATGACTCAGAATGATGAGAAATAAAATAAAATATAAAATTCAATAATGTTTCCATTTGGAGCTAAAAATCCCTTTATACCTTAGCAACTTTGTGTAATACATGTGTTCATACTACAGGCAATGTGTAAATGCTCCATTTCCACCCCAAGTGGATGTCCTGCCACACAGTTCTGACACCAGCTACCTGGGGTTAACCTCACACTCTGTAGGTTAAAGAGCTCAGTCTCACAAAACTGCTCATACTGCAGACAACAGTCAAAAGTCTCGGGGGCACCCACATTTCTGATTAACTGAGTATACATTTAAGGGTTCCCATGACCTTCTCAGGTTTGATAACTTGCTAGAATAACTCCTAGGACTCATGAAAGCGCTGTACTTATTAGAATTTTATTATAGTGGATACAAATCATGACCAGCTAAGTAGAGGAGACATACATGGAAAAGTTCTGGATACAGAGGTTAGTGGAATCTGGATGTGCAATTTTGTATAAAGTTTTTATTTGTGTCTATGGTTACCTTTCTACTGGCTTACTCGCAGGGTGCTGCAGTCTCTGAAAGATGTCTTGCTGCCATCCGCAGTTCAGCAAATACAAAATTATGCTTAGCTTCTTTCCCCCAAATTAGTTTGTCCTAAATTGTCCATAATGGTTAATAGAAACCACTGTCCTCCTGAACATTAAAACTCCAAATTTCAGATTCACCCTTCCTTCAGTTTTTAAGATTTCCTGTAAATCTTGTCTGATCACACTATTTAGATCACTTTTCAGCCTTTTTAAACCTAGGCCCCCAGATAATGAGTTGAAAAATCTAAAAAAAAAAAAAAAAAAAAAAAAAAAAAAAAAAATGCAGTTAAAATATAGACCATGTTAAACTCCACACACTTCCCCACTTTGCCCTTCCTCCCAGAGATTCTGGTATGTTCCCTCTGGTTGAGAATTTCTGGGCTAGATTGTAGTTGAATCACAAATATGACTTTAGTCATCCTCAGCGCTTCTGAGTCAAAGATCATTAATATTTCAAGGGAACCTGGGATGGGGCTTGATAGCCTGGGTGTGGCAGGGAGAGTTGACAGGCAGTACGTGATTTCAAGTTGCGAACAAGCTAAATTTTTTCCCTCTCCTTTTCGTTTCCTTGCTATTCTATTCTATACATCCCACAAATCAAAATTTCCTAACCCACTTCTTTAGTGCATCCATTCACTCATTTGACCCTTCATTTATTCATTCATTCAATATACTCTTGAGTGCCTTTTCTGGGCCAGGCTCTGTTCCTATACCAAGATAGAGCAGTGTTTAACAAAACACAATCTCTGGACTCTGGGAGAGTTCAGTCTGGAGGCAGGGGCAACAGGTAAGTAAACATATACAAGAAAACTTCAGAGTATGATAAGTGCTGTGAAAATAATATTAAAATAAGTGAAGATGGTAGAGTGTGATGGTGGTAGTTTGTAGCTTAGGTTGAGTGTTCAGGAAAGGCCTTTCTGAGGAAGTAGCATTTGAGCCAAAACCTAATGATCTGAGCTTTGTCTCCTGTTTCCCAGAGGCAGCCATGTAAAAGGGAGGGGGAAGAGAGAATTCTAGGACTACCCTGAATGGAAGCTAGGGGTATGTGGTAGTTGAGAACATGGAATATGGGGACAAATAGACCTGCCTTAGCACCACAAAGGACGATTTGATCTTAACTCTGAAATTAGAGAAATTGGGCCAAAGTTTGTTCAGCTTGAGTTTGCTCTTAGTTCAACTCTGAGAGAGCCCTAGCATTCTTTCCTGGAAGTTCAGTGTGATTAAAACAAAAAAGCAAAAACAAAAAAACCATGTGATCAAAGTGCTACATCCTCCTGCATTGCTTCCCTTAGTGTCTCCAAAAGAGCTTCCAGGAGTCCATATTGGTTTCCTGCTAAAGTGAGAGCTCAAGAATGAACCTCTCTGCATCTGCTCTTTTAGATTCCATGGCTCACTCTTTCTCCCTCTCCTCCCTCCTCTCTGTCCATAAATAAACCTTCCTTCTGTTTATTTAGGGTAGTGAGTGAGTCTCTATTTTCATGGCACACAAGGTCACAGTCAGCCTAAGGGCCCTCCTTGAGGTATCCTGCATTCAGGAATTTTGGTGGGAGTGCAACTCTAGGGAGTAATAAGAACAAGCAGGGCAGTGACAGTGAAATGTGTAGAATGTTTGGGGGATAGGGAGCACTCTGCAGGCGTATGTTGCCTTTTCATAAGCAGGCAGCCCCTAGATGACTGAATGCCTTATTATTAAGTCATGTAGGGAGGGGAAAAATCGCTTTTGGACTGAAACCAAATATGGGAACTTTCAACACCAGAGGCAGATTTCTCAGAATATTTCATAAGGAGTTCTATTTTAAGTTTCAAGTCAATATAATATCCAGCTTGAAGATACACTTTTGTTGTAGTTCTTAACTGTAACTCATTTGAAATACAGGCATAGCAATTTCCAGTCATCTGCTTCAACTCATTAGGACATGATATGTTTAATCCAAATTTATGTAATAGATTATAAAATTCTCTTTGTACATACTTGTGTCTAGAAGGTCTGGAAATCCATTTTGGCTTCCTGTTCTTTTCCCTCTCCCTGACTCATGCTCACTATCCTCCACCACCCTGGGCCACCACCCTGTGTGGTCTGGTAAGAATATCTTTTCTTTCTTCCCTATCATTCTGTTCTCTGAAGAATAGAAGTGGAAAGAAACAGAAATTAAAAGAACTTTTTCTCCAGTGTTTCCTATGGATGAGCTGGAGTTCTTTTCAGTTGGTTTACCTGCTAGCTGCTGCTTAGCTGATGGCTCTACCCAGTGTGAATCCACAGAGAAAGAAAGTCAACAGAATATCTATGCTATAACCGATTTTGTAAAGATTTCATTAAACATCAGAAATAACCTGCTCATTGATAATTAAGTTCAAAGTGGCCCATAGAGAGCATACTACATTCAAAAGAATATCTAGTTTGGTGCAAGAAATGGAAACAAACAAGTCAGCAATTCCCAAGGCTCTCCATCAATGGTGCCTTAAGCCTCTGAGAACCCAGAGGCCTCGGGGGTTCATTAGTTCCTGAAGCTCTGTTCCAATATTGAACAGCTCTGACTGTCACAGTCTTTCTTTTATTGAGCTGAAATTTCTCTGTACCCTCTTAGAATAGCTCTGTGTCTGGTAGGGGGCATATGGAATAGGCCCAATTTTTCTTTTGGTTGAAAACACCATCCTGTCTTATCTTTAAGTTAAACATATTGATTTAAGTGAATAATTTTCATATAAAGTTTTTTCAGTCCCCTTGCCAATCTCCTTTTTCTCCTCCTGAATTCTTTCTAATTCTTCCCTGTCTCTCTTGCGCTGTTGTGGTCTAAAACTCTTCCTTCAGTGCCCTCTCACTTCTTGCTTTCATCTCCCTCTTTGCTTCCATCATGAAGTCTTTTGGCCCCGTTTCCTCTGATGAAACACTGGGATGATATCCACTAGATGCTACCCCCACCTTTTATATTTGGTTTTGTGGCTCTACTCCTTTTTTTAAAAACCACTTATATTCCTAAAAACATTGATGATGTGTAGGTGTGAATTTGAATATGTATTCTTGGTACAATTTGTAATTCATATGTATAACTCTCTATGTATACCTAGGAAAGATAGACTATAGGATAGTCTGTCCTTCCAGACAGAACTCATCCAAGTGTCCTGAGATACTAATAATAGCATTATGTATTTAAGTTGAGTGCATTTGATAACAGCCACTGCTCTGAAAGCTTAACATGGATATTCTCATGTAAATTAACTCTCACAAATTTACAAGGTAGATGAAGTTAAAGCATGGAAGGAACATACAGCTTGTCCAAGGCTCCACAGCTAGTGAGGCAGAGCCAGGATTAGAATCCACCTTCACATTGATTTTGTGTCCTACAACTTTGCTGTATTTGTTTATTGTTTCTAATAATTTTTTTGTGGAGTCTATAGGATTTTCTATATAAAGAATCATGTCATCTATAAAAAGCAAGTTTGACTTCTTTATTAGCATTTTGGATGCTTTTATTTCTTTTTCTTGTCTGACTACTCTAGATAGGACTTCCAATACTATATTGAATAATAATGGTGAGAGTGAACATTTTGTCTTGTTGCTGATCTCAGAGGAAAAGTTTTCGGTTTTTCACCATTAAGTATGATGTCAGCTGAGGATTTGTCATAGATGGCCTTTATTATGTTGAGTTGAGGTACTTTCCTTCTAAACCCATTTTATTAAGTATTTTAATCATAAGTGGATGCCATATCTCATCAAATGCTTTTTCTGCATCTATTAATATGATCATGTGATTTTTATCCTTTATTTTGTTTAAGCGATGTATCACATTGATTAATTTGCAGGTGTTGAACCATCCTTGCACCCTGGAATGAACTCCACTTGATCGTGATGTATAATCTTTTTAATGTATTGTTGTATTTGATTTGCTGGTATTTTGTTTAGGATTTTTACACCTGTACTCATCAGAAATATTGGTCTGTAATTTTCTTTTTGTGTGTTATCCTCACCAGGATTTGGTATCAAGGTAATGTTGGCCTCATGAGTTAAGAAGTATTTCCTTTTCATTTTTTTAGAAGAGTTTGAGAATCAATGTGCAAAAATCCATTGCATTCCTATGTACTAACAATGAAATTTCAGAAAAAGAATTGAAAAAACAAAACAATTCCTTTTGCAATTACAACAACAATAAAAAAGAACCTGGTATTAAACTTAACGAAGGATGTGAAGGACCTACACACTAAAAACCACAGACGTTATTAAAATAAATTGAAGATACAAAGAAAGGAAAGATATTTTGTATTCATGGGTTGGAAGAATCAACATAATTAAAATGGCTATATTGCCCAAAGCAATATACAGATATAATGCAATCCCCATCAAAATCCCAATGGCCTTTTTAAAGAAATAGAACAAAAAGTCACTATATTTTCATGGAATCACAAAAGATCCCAAATAGCCAAAACAATCCCGAAGAATAAGAACAAAGCTGGAGATATCATACTCCCTGACTTCATATTATACTACAAAGCAACAATAAACAAAATAACATGTTATTGGCAGAAGAACAGACACACGGAGCAATGGAATAGAATTGAGAACCCAGAAATAAACCCATATGTATATGGGTAACTAATTTTTGACAAAAAGCCAAAAACATACAATGGAGAAAAGAAAGCCTCTTCAATAAATGGTGTTGAGAAACTTAGAAAACCACTCGCAAAAGAATAAAACTAGACTGCTGTCACCATACACCAAAATTAACTCAGAATGGATCAAAGACCTAAATATAAGAGCTGAAACAATAAATCACATGAAAGGAAGAATAGGTACTAAACTCATGGATCTTGGTTTTTAGAGAGGATTTTATGAATTTGACTTCAAAGGCAAGTAAGTAAAAGCAAAAATAAATAAATGGGACTACATAAACCTTCTGCACAGCAAAATAAATAAATAAATAAATGGGACTACATAAAGCTTCTGCACAGCAAAAGAAAACATCAACAAGACAGAGGCATCCAACTGAATGGGAGAAGATATTTGCAAACAATGCATCTGATAATAGGCTAATATCCAAAATACATAAAGAACTCATACAACTCAATGACAGAAACAAACAATCCAATTTAAAAATGGGCAGAGAACCTAAACAGACACTTCTTTCAAGAAGACATACGAACAGCCAACAGACATGAAAAGATGCTCAACTTCACTAGCTATAAGGGAAATGCAAATCAAACTCACAACATGATACCATCTTACTACTGTTAAAATGGCCTTTATCAATAAGACAGGAAATAGCAAGTGTTGGAGAGGATGTGGAGAAAAAGGAACCCTCATACACTGCTGGTGGGAATGTAAATTTGTACAGCCACTATGAAAAACAGTATAGAGTTTCCTTAATCAATTAAAAATAGAGCTTCTGGATATCTGCCTCCTGAAGTGTCCTTCAATAGATGATTGGATAAAGAAGATGTGGTACACAGATACAGAGAATAAACTGGTGATTGCCAGAGGAAAGCGGGGTCAGGGGTGAAATAAGTGAAGGGATGAAGAAGAACAAATTAGTAGTTACAAAACAGTCACAGGCATGGGGAGTACAGCATAGGGAACATAGTCAATATTACTATATTAACTATGTATAGTGCCAGATGGGTACTAGAGTAATCGGAGGTATCACTTTGTAAGTTATATAAGTGTCTAACCATTGTACTGTATACCTGAAACTAATGTAAAATAAAAAAGAATATGTACACAAAAAAAGATGTGGTACATATATACAAACAGAATATTACTCAGTCATAAGAAAAGATGAAATATTGTTTGCAATAAAATAGGCTAAAAGAAATGTCAGACAGAAAAAGTTGAGAGCCATATGATTTCACTTATATGTGGGATATAAAACTGAAAGCAACAAATGAACAAGACAAACAAACAAAAATTCATAGACACAGGCAACCGTTTAGTGGTTATCAGAGGGAAAAGCTAGGAGTGGGGGGTGTAGATAAGGGTAAAGGGGGTCAAATACATGGTGAGGAAAGATTCGACTTTGGGTGGTAAATAAATACACAATACAATATACAGATGATATATTATTGAATTGTACACTTGAAACCTGTGTAATTTTAATAACCAATGTCACCCCAATAAATTTAATTTTTTAAAAAAAGGAAAAAAGAATTCACCTTCACAACCACTGTGATATCCTGCAGCTGCCTCTCTGTTCTTTGACATGGTGTATAATATAAATACTTGTTGATTTACTACTAATAAAATTACTCAAAACTTAACCTGTCTTCCAATTTTGCCCATGTCGAGTGTTTATCTAAATAGTTTTAAGCAAACATTCAAAGTATTTTTAAAGCTAATTCGCTGGGTAAAGATCCAAGGATTTGGATATATGAGGACAAGTGTTTATTTCTTCGCATTTGTTCTCTTAACAAGGTTTGCAGTGTAATTATCAAAATTGTGTAAATTTTTTTTCTGCTAGATGAGCTGTAACAGAGTGATTACTTTTTGTGTTTTTTTTTTAATAAAGTTTATTGAGGTATAATTTGCATACAATAAATGTGTACATTTAACCGATTGATGAGTATTGACAAATATATAAATCCATGTTAACACCACCTCAGTCAAGGTACAGAATATTTCCATTAAACCATAAAATTGGCTTGCACTCCTTTTTGCAAATGGTCTCCTCTTTCCTCCACCCAAAGGCAACCACTAATCTAATTTTATCACTCAGACTGATTTCTATCACTAGAATCTCACATAAGTAGAATCATACATGCATAAATGGAATCTCTTATAACTGGCTTCTTCCTCTCAACCTATTGTTTCTTTTGAACCATTAATGCTGTTCTGTGTATTAGTTCATTCCTTTTTATTGTTGAGTAGCATTTTACTGTATGAAGATACCGCAACGTTTATCCATTCACTCACTGATAGACATTTGAGTTGTTTCTACTTTTTGGCTAATATGAATAAAGTTGTGTAAATATTCAGAGGCAAGTCTTTTGTGGACATATAATTTCATTTCTCTTTTGTAAAAACTTAGGTCACGTGTGCAGTGCATGTTTAACTTCCAAACGGTTTTCCAAAGTGGTTGTATTATTTTATAATCCCACCAGCGGTATGTGAGATTTTTAGTTCTTCCACATCCCTGTCAACACTTGATATTGGTACATGTTTTATTTTCAGCTTTTCTAGGGAGTGGGTAATGGTATCTCTTTGTGGTTTTAAGTTGTGTTTCCCAGATGACTAAAAATGTTGAGTATATTTTCCTGTTATTTTTGGTTGTTTTGGAGGAAGAATATCTGTCTTTTTAGTTTTAGCCCCACCCTTTTTTGGTGATGTTTGTCTTGTTATTGAGTAGTAACGGTTTTTATATATTCTAAACAGAAGTCCTTTGTCAGATTAATTTGTTACAAATATTTTCTTCTGGTTTGTGGTTTGCCTTTATTTTGTCAACAATGTATTTTTATTTTATTTTTGCATTAACATGTTTTTATTTGAATTGAAAAAGTCATACTTTTTAAAGCAAAATAAGTCTCATTTGACTATGTTATTTTATTTTTTATTGTATTGTATTGTATTTTTTGATGTATAAGATTGACTCTGCCAATTAGATTATGTGGTGGGCAATTTCTTTAAATTTTTTTAAAAAATGTTTCTGTCTTTATTGAAATATAATAGACAATTAATTGCTCGTATTTACATTGTACAATTCAATGAATTTTTCAATTATAGTTGGCATACAGTAATAGATCAGTTTCAGTTGCACAGCAGAGTGATCAGAGATTCATATAACTCATAAAGCAATCACCCCAGTAAATCTAGTACCCCACTTCCTCTTTCCTTATTTTTATAACATTATTAACCATCTTCCCCATGCTACACTTTACCTCTACATGTCTATTTTGCGACTATCCACTATTTTGCCATTCCCCCAAGCCCCCTCCCATCTAGTAGCCCTCAAAATATTCTCTGTATCTGTGAGTATATTTCTGCTTTTATTGTTGTTTATTTTGTTCTTTAGATTCCACATGTACATGAAATCATGAGATATTTATTTGTCTTTCTCCATCTGACTCATTTCATTCAGCACAATACTGTCTAGGTCCATCAAGGCAATATCTTTTTCCATCCTTTTCCTTTTAGTCTGTGTCTGTCTTTTAACCTAAAGTGAGTCTCTTGTAGGAGGCATATGTAGGGGTCTTGTTTTCTTATCCATTCAGTCACACTATCTTTTGGTCGAAGCACTTAATTCTTTTCCATTTGAGGTACTTGTTGATGGGAACATAGTTATTACCATTCTTTATTCCTGTTTTCGATACATGTTTTTTCTTCTTAAAGAAGTCCCTCCAACATTTCTTGTAATACTGGCTTGGTATTCATAAATTCCTTTAGCTTTTTTTTGCCTGGGAAGCTCTTTATCTGTCTTTCGACTCTAAAAGATAGCTTTGCTTGATAAAGTATTCTTGGTTGTAGATCCTGAGTTTTCATCATGTCGAATATTTTGTGCCAAGCCCTTCTGTCTTGCATAGTTTCTTTTGAGAAATCAGCTGCCAGTCTTATGGGTGCTCCCTTGTAGGTAATTAACTGCTTTTCTCTTGCAGGTTTTAACTTTCTCTCTTTGTCTTTAACCTTTGGCATTTTAATTATAACATGTCTTGGCATGGGCTTCTTTGGGTTCCTCTTTTTTGGGACTCTCTGAGCTTCCTAGGGTTGTATGTCTATTTCCTTCACCAGATGAAGAAAGTTCTTCATAATTATTTCTTCAAATAGATTTTCAATGTCTTGTTTTCCTTCAGGCACCTCTATGACATGGATATTTTTACATTTAATAGTGCCCATAGACTGCTTAAATTATTATCATATTTTTGGATTTCTTGCCACTCCAATTGGGTGTCCTTGTATTGGTCGTTCAATCCTCTTCTTTATTCCCTCTGTTTATTCCATTTAATATACTTCTCATCTCAGATGTGTTCTTCATTTCTGACTGATTCCTTTTTATAATTTCCATTTTTATGTTTTTTTAATCTCTTTGTTAAAGTTCTTACTGAATTTTTCTATACTTCCTCTAAGTTTATTGAGGGTCTTTATAACCAGTGTTTTGAACTCTGCATCTGTTAGATTGCTTAACTCCTGTATTCCTGGAGCTTTGTTCTGTTCTCTCATATGGTTTCTACTTCTTTGTCTTCCCATTTTGGCTGCCTTTCTGTGTCTGTTTCTATGACTAATCAAAGCTCCTAAGTCTCCCGGTCTTATTAACATGGCTATGTGTGGTAGGTGTCCAGTGGCACAGTCCTGAGAGGTGTTCAGCTGCAGACCAAGTTTAGCCCTAGCCTGTGCCCCTCCAGAGCCACCTGTTAAGATTCAGAAAGCAATCCACAAATGCTGTGCTTATAGTTGCCTCAAGAGGCCACACCAGAAACTGTGGTCAGCTGCCACCAGTGTGAGTCTTGGTGCTGCTCAGCAAGGAGCATCTGACTCGCTGAGGATACACCTGGATGTGGCTTGGGTGGGGCCATGAGTTGGGAGAGGCAGAGTTTCAGGAAATCCTCTGGGAGGAGCAACCTTCGTTATCCAGTTTGATGACTTCCCTACAATGGCAATGCTGAGTCCGCACACTGTGTGAGGGGAGGGCTCAATAATGGAACAAATGGATATTGTCAGCACTTCTGTACTGAACGAGCCCTGCCTCTAGCCCTCACTCCGACAACTCAGTGTCCCCCTGTAAGTCCCTGGTTCCTTCAGAGCAGCCCAACTGGGCACTGGTGCTCAGAGCGAGCAGGTCCATCACCGTGAAAGTCCACTTGTGGACAAGGCCCCTTTAAGAGGCATCTGCAGCTTCCGGCTGCCGCTACCGCAGCCTCTGTCCCACTCAGCTGCTCTGACCTGACAGTGTCGTGTCTGCTCCCCCTCCTACCTTCTAGAGTTGCAGGTTGATTAATTATTTCTCTCCCTAGTTGTAGTGCTTTTGTTCCTCTAGATCTCAGGCGACTTTCCTTGCTATTGGCTCCTTGTTTCTGTCACAACTTTGATTTAGTCACAAGAGGGATAAACAGAGCCTCTATCATCTAAGCCGTTTTTTGGGAGGGACCCAATTTCTGTAAATTGAGTAAACTTAAATCAGCAGCTGAAAAAGTCTTTTTCCCAGCTTTATTGACACATAACATTGTGTAAGTTTAAAGTGTACAAAGTGTTGATTTGATACATTTATAAATCAGAAATGACTATCACTACAGTATTAGCTACCACATCCATCCTGTCACATAGTAACTGTTTTCTTTTTTGTGATAAGAACACTTAATATCTACGTTCTTAGCAGCATTCAGGTATAGGATACAACATTATTAGCTATAATCACTATGCTGTACATTAGATCCCCAAACATGTTAATCTTATAACTAGAAATTTGTATCCTTTTGACCAATATCTTTCCATCTCCCTCACCCCACAACTCTTGGTAACTATCACTCTACTCTCCGTTTCTCTGAATTTGTCCATTTTAGATTCCACATAGAAATGATATATACAGTATTTTTTCCCTTTCTCTGACTTATTTCATTTAGCATCATTCATTCAGGTTGTTGCAAAAGGCAGGATATCCTTCTTTCTTGTGGCTGAATAATATTTTACTGTATATCCAGTCATAAATATTTTGACTATTGCGAGCAATGAACACGAGAGTGCAGATATCTCTACAAGATCCTGATTTCAATTCCTTTGGATATATACCCTTTATTCCATAATGTGTTGAATTTCATTGACTGATTTTTTAATGTAAAATCTTTCCTCCCTGAGAAAACTCTCACTTAGTCATAATGCATCACCCTTTTTATATATTTTTGGATTTGATTTGTTAATATTTTGTTAAGAATTTTTGCATCTACGTTTACGAGTGATATTTTGTTCTGTAATCCTTTTATTTTATGAATTATCCTTGTTAGTGTTAGGAAACTCTTATATTTTCTGAAAAAGTTTATTTAAGCATATTATTATTTCTCCCTTAAATATTTGCCAGAATCCACCAGACACATCCAGGCCTGGTGCTGTCTTTATGGGAAGATAATAATAATGATGGCGATGATGATGATAATGAGGATGACTCAATTTCTTTATAGATGATGATTCCTTTTTTTATAGATGTAGGACTATTTAGAATTCCCATTTCTTCTTGAGTCAGTTTTACTAAGTTTGTGTTGTTCAACAATATAACAGCTATTCTCTGTTAAGCCTTATGTAGTATGACTCAGTACCTGTGCAGCCTAGCCTTTAGCAAAGGACTTGCAGGGAACTCTCACTCAGATTTTTACCCACATACCTCCCCTATCCCCTGAGCAGCTCCTTCTTCTCTTGTGCCTTTTCGCCCATATATTCCAGCAACTTTAACAGTTCTAAACTCTAATCTCTGCCTCCTCAGCTCAGTTGAACTGTCATGCAATGTTTGGACTCTAGCTCTGCACCACAATTAGGAAATTGTCTGTAGCAAACAGCCAGAGCAATCAAGGGACACACCCCACATATTTCCCTTCTTTCAGGGATTACAGTCTTGTACTACCTTGTGTCCAGTGCCAGAAAAAACTTGCTTCATGTATTTTGTTCAGTTTCATAATGGTTTACAGTCTGATACTAAGTACTCTATTATGGCCGCAGGTAGATATCACTTTTTGTGTTTGTAAAAATAAACTTTAATAGTGAAGATGTCCAAACTTCTATACATAGAATATGTGGCCTCTCATGACCTGGCTTGTCTACACTGTCTATCCCTCCGATCTTTTCACTTGACACACTGCTAAGCACTTTATGCTTCAGACAAACTACACTACTTAGTGTTACTCTCTTTACCAAACACACCCACAAATGAGACTATTGTGCTTGCTCCTCAGAGTTCTTGGATGTTACACACACACACACACACACACACACACACACACACACACACACACACATTGTTGCCTCAAATGTTCCCTTCCACTCTCTTAGTTAACTCATGGTTTTCCTTCAGAACTTATGGTGACCCCATGACTGGATCACGTGGCCCTCTTTTTCTTCTCTATGGTTACTGCCATCTTAGCATTCAGCATAGCAAATTAGGTTTGTCTGTTCATTCTTTTTTTGCCTCTTCCACTTGTGGATAGCAACCCTTATTTATCTTTAAACAAATTAACACAAAGAAGGTTCTTATTAAATACTTGCAGAGTAACCAATGTAATACTATTAATGGGTACTTTAACTTATGGCATATTTTTTAGTGTTCCACTGTTTAAAATAATAGCTTTATTAATCTATTTCAGTGTGCCAGACTATAAAAATAAACTAGGGTCCTATATGCCTAACTCCTACCCATCCATGAATCTCGGTGAAGCAGCATCTCGAGGGAGTGGGGGAAAAAGAGTAATGGTGGTGTCCCATAGACCAGACTTTATAGCAGCATGGAGTGAGATAATTCATGACTTTTTACTTTTATGTTCTTGGTTTATTTGATATTTTGATTCATCATCTTGAGGCTGGTTTTTCTTTGCTCTGACAGGTCATCTGAGAATCTGGCCACAGAGGTACTTCTGCAGGACTCCTAGTGCCCCATGTTCCATGGCAGCCTCACACTGCATCTTTCATTGCTCTAAGGCTTCTGCAATGGCTGATTTCCCTTGCTGGTGAACAGACGTCTGACATCTGAACATTAGGTTGTAATAATCTGGGGACTCCTTATGTTTGCATTTCATTTTAGTGTCCCTAATTTTTCCTCATACTTCCATCTGAGAGGAGATAATTTCTTTCTTGGGTGAATTATTTTCTCATTTATGTGAACAAATAATTCCAAAAGGACATTTGTATGATAGTCCGAAATATAGACTCTGATATTGAGACTAAAACTTTCTTAGGATTGTGACTTCTACCTGAAAAGAGTGACTTAATTGGTCAAAGCCTCTGCTTGAGAGATCTTGACTCTCTAGAGCTCCAATGTTGAGTCCTGGTACTTAAAAGCAACTTTAACCAGCTACTGCCTTTCTTCTAAGGACTGTGGTGCCTTCTTTTGTACCTTAAAGCCACCAGCATTTATATGGGTGAACACAATCATCTGAAAAAGAACTCACAACTTTAACTAATACTCAAGACTAAACTTCATGGAAATTGAAGTTAATTTCATTAGCGCTAGGCAAACCAGTCTGTTCCTTTACTATCTGTTTTACAGTAATAACAATAATTTTCTATTTGCTTTATATATATGAATAAAAGCTTTCAATTTTCTGTATTAGGGGACATTTTCTGTACTAAAGATTTTTTTTTTCTTTATGAGTTGGATAAAATTCACCAGTAGAAATATCAGAGCATTTGAGAGAATTCTTTGATGACTTTCTAAATTTCTTTCCTGATATTTAGTTTGTTCAAAATTTCATTGATTTGAAAAACCTTTTTTTTCCCAGAAATGTTTTCTATTTCAAGTTTATTGAACATGTAAGCATGCAGTTATATAGACACTCCTCTGACAATTGTAGTGAATTTTCTGATTATTTTTAGAAATTGATCAGGGAGTTTTATGATTGTTTTAACATGTTATTTGGCCAGGAAACCCAGAAATCTCCAAATCCAGCTGTGGCCTAACCAGCCCTCTTTTCTGAAGGAACTCCAATAGAAATTTAAGAACAGGAAACAATAGCAAAATGAAACAATGGAAAGCAGAGTTTAATTTCATCAGGGACTTTAGCTTGGCACTGCAGGGTTGAATGGCAGTAGGCTGGGCTGGGTCTGGATTGCACAGCCATGTTCTGGGTAATTGAGAATGGGTAGAACCAGAGCAAATGTCTCAACAGCCCACTCTAGTGATCCAGAAGAAAAGGATATAAAAGACAGAGCAAGACAGAGCACATTTGCCCCAGTGACTACTACTGAGGTGTCTTAGGCTATCTGCTCAGGGATGTTTCTGACAGGCCAGTAGTTTCCTGACCATTGCCACAATGGAGAAAATATAGAGGAGAAAAATAACAGCGTGGAGTGAGATAATTCATGATACAGCTGCAAAAAGTAGGGACTGGCATATGGGGGAGAGGCAGGGGGGCAATGAAGGAGTGTACAAGTGATAAATTGGGGGAAATAAGCATTCCTGAATTGTACATTTTATTTTAGTATTTTCAATTAGTACAACTTTATTATTATGCATTTTACTGTTGACAGATTTTAATGATAACATTATGGTGGAAGAACAATCACTTCTCAGCCCTGTCAGTTGCTAGCTTGCTCCTGAGTCACCGTCATGTATATATGCTAAATGAAATAGACACTCACTTTCAAGCGAGGCCAGAAAAGGGACAGAGATTTAGGAGATACATCATTTTCTCTAATACTTTCTTCTTTTCTTCATTTTTATATTCTTTATTATATCTGGTTCAAATATGATTTATTATGGATGATATTGTACATGATTTAGGTTTCTTTCCTCCCTATGCAATTCTAAGGTGACAAAGTGGATATTCTGCTTTTAATTCATCTTTATAAGACGAGAAGAAGTGCCAAATAAGATTTTCTGTTGCTTTATATGGCCTAAACTGAATTTAAATAAATAAATAAATAAATTTTAAATATTATCAATACTCGTACAACAAACAATTCTACAAAAAAAGTAGACTAATGATCTAATCTCCATTATTCCGCCTTATGTTATTATTTAAAATTTCATAAAATGGGTTAGCTAAAAAAATAATTAGTGTTTTTCCTAAAGTTATCTACCCCATACGTTCTCTTACACAATTATTTCAATTGCCAGATTTATTCTCTATGTATTTAACTATTTGAGAGTGCTTTATCTTTGTACATAAATTGATAGGTGTCATAGACATCATTAATTACAGCATTTTAGTCTTATATAGCAAATATACATTTATATTTTAATTGACTGATAGAATTTCAATCTATAAAGTATACAAAAAGTCTCATCTCAGTTTCATTAAGTGAATATTCAGATAATAACAATAAATTGGACTGGCATGTCTTATTGTAAATTGGTGTCATGCTAATTAGAAATTTGGTACACATGGTCATTGATCATTCTCAAGTTAAGGAAAACTAAAAATGAAGTAGAATTCAACTATCTGGACTTTCATATGCCCCAGGGCAAAGCTGAAGCAGAATAGCAGATTTATGCCACACTGAAAGCTGCAGCTAAAATTTGGTGCATCATTATATTTATTTATACTTTTTCTTTCTTGTTCTAAATTATAATTATGGTGTTATATTCCATTTTATCACTTGTTATTTGGAATAATGTTCTTTGGAATTTCCAAATAGTTCTTTTCTAACTAAAATTTTCTTAATTTTATCATATTATGATCAAATAATGCATACTTTTATCTAAAGGATTTATTTTTATATTTTATATATTTCTTATGGACATAATCTGTTGAACTTTATGAATTGAGCTGGAAAGGCTAATGATTGGTTTTGTGAGATTTTCTGTGTATTTTTAAAAACAATATTTCCTATGTATGTTTTGATGCTGCATTATTCATGTATAAAAAGTTCATTCCACTGTTTTCTACCTATGTGACCATGGCAAGTTGCTTGAATTCTTTGAGCTTTAGTTTCCTTTTTTATAATCTAGAATGGTAAGGCTCAACTTTGTGTAATATTTATTGGAGGATTAAATGAAATAATTTATGTAAAGGGAAAACTGCACATTTAGTAGTAGTAGTAATTACATCTTCTTTATATATTATACATTTTATCAATGGAATTTTACCTGGTGTCAAAATAGGATTGTTTTATTTATTTATTTATTTATTTTTACCATAGAAGGTGTTTTTTTATTTTTTTATTTTATTTTTTAAATTTAATGATTTATTTTTTTACATTGCACACTTAATGGACTACAGTATAATATAAATATAACATTTATATGCACTGGGAAACCAAAAATTTGTGTGACTCACTTTCTTGCAATATTCACTTTATTGTGGTGGTTTGAAACCAAATCTGCAATATCTCTGAGGTATGCCAGTAACAATAATAAACATAATGGACCCATACTCTAACAAATACAGTTAAAAAACATATAGTCTTGCCATCAGATATGACATTTTCAGATACTTTATATTGAAAGATTTAATTATTACATAAAATTAGATCTAAAGAAACAAATAGCTTTTGTTTAACATAGTTGATTGACTACAGGTATATTTCCTCTCACCCAAAACCCTATTACAATGACAGGAAAAGAATAAAAAATGAAATAACTCACAAAGACAAAGAAAGCATAAAAAGCAAGATTTCTCCCTATTTCCATGATATATGGGAGTAATTAAAAAGAAAAAAGCTTGTCTATGGCCATGCCACTCTGAACACGCA
>NW_006434369.1:12953040-12978935 GCF_000325575.1 Pteropus alecto
TGACAATCTGGCTTCTTTGTTTCCTAGTTAGATGCCTTTTATTTCTTTCTCTTGTCTAATTGCACTCACTAGGAAGTCGCATATTATATTGAATAACAGTGGCGATAGTGGACAGCCTCGCCTTGTTCTTGATCTTAGAGGGAAGGTTTTTAGTTTTTCACCATTAAGGATAATGTTGGCTGAGGGTTTGTCATATATGGCCTTTATTATGTTAAGGTACTTTCCTTCTATACCGATTTTGTTAAGCGTTTTGATCATGAATGGATGCTGTATCTTGTCAAAGGCTTTTTCTGCATCTATTTATATGATCATATGATTCTTATTTTTTAATTTGTTTATGTGGTCTATCACATTAATTGAGTTGTGTATGTTGAACCATTCCTGTGCCTCTGGAATGAAAAAATTGTTTAACGTCACCATATCATTGACCCCTTTTACCCCATCTACCTCCCTCCTCCTCTCTCCCCTCCTCAATTAGTATTATTGTCTGCTTTCTTTTGGTTTCAGTACACCTGAAATATCATTCCCTTTTGTTTTGTCTAATTTTTTTATTGTGGTAAGATATTCATAACATAAAATTTATTATTTTAACAATTTTTAATTACATAAGTCATTGACATTAAGTACATTTACACTGTTGTACAACCATCACCACCATCCATCTCCAGAACTTTTTCATCATCCCAAACAGAAAATCTGTACCCATTAAACACCAAGTTCCCACTCTACTCTCCAACCAGTCCCTGGAAATCTTTTTTCTACTTTCTGTATCTGTGAATTTGCCTTTTCTAAGTATCTCATAGAATATTTGTTCTTTTGTGTCTATTTCACTTAGCATAATGTTTTCAGGGGTCATTCATGATGTAGCATGTATCAAAATTTCTTTTTATTGATGAATAATATTTCATTGTATGTATATTTATGTTTTGCTTATCTATTCATCTGTCAATGTACACTAAGGTTGTTTCCACTTTTTAGCTATTGTGAATTATGCTGCTATGGACACTGGTGTACAAGTATCTATTTGAGTTCCTGCTTTCAATTTTTGCGGTATATACCTAGAGGTAGAATTGCTGGATCATATTGCTGGAACATATAAAGTTTTATGTTTAACTTTTTGAGTAACTGCCAAACTGTTTTCACAGTAACTATTCCATCCTTTAGTTTTAACAGTTCTGTGTGGACCTGTTTTAGTTGTATCTCTTATAGGTAGTATATAGTTGACTTTTACTTTTTAACTCCAAACTCTCTTTGATCTTAACTATACCAGTAATTTGGCAGGATATACTCTTTTTATTTTATTAGGGCTTGACTTTAAGTCTTTTTAAAATTATTCTCTGATCTTTATTTTCTAACTCTAAAGTTAAATAATTTCAAAGGTGCTTTTTGACCTACTCTCTTTCCTACAACTCCTTTGTTAAGATTTGAAGTTTAAATTATTTGTGCTTCTTCATTATTACTCTATTTACTCTCACCTCAAATCCCAATCTTCTTTAATATAATCAAGAATTTGAAATTGAAATTTTTGTTATTTTTTAGTTTTATGGGTATATACATGTTACTTTTCAAATGCTATAATATGCTATGTTTCACTTTTGCCTTGAGTTTAGCAACCATATTTATGACAATGTTTTTCAAAACTCTATTTTAATTGCCTTTATTGCTTATAGCTAATGCTTTTAGTCTCTAGTTGTCATCTTTTTTTTTTGTCTGTTTCATCTTTTAGTCAACTAAATAGACTATATATCCAAGTAATATTTTTTAAGAGGGAGGGCAATGTATGTTCAAATCAGAGGTAGCTTTACCAGATGCTCATAAGTTTAAGCTTTAGGTCTTCTCACTTGTAGTGCCCCTGCCTATACCCCATCCCTAAAGTTAAATTCATAATACTACATATTTAAAAGAAGTTCTCCACATGGTTTTAGTTTTAGACTCCACAAAGCCTGTATCTGCCCTTGATTCTTATTCATTAATCTCTGAGTATATGCATCTGTCTCTTTCATGTAGAAAAGACTTAGAGAGCTAAAGTCAAAAACTAATTAGATTTTTTAATCTTTCTGGGAAATATCTTTTTCCTATCTGGAATTTATGCGAGTTTTTTTTTTTATTCTTGTAATTCAAAAATTTTGCTAGGCTATGTGAGCCCCACCCACCACCAATCCCTGCTCTGGGTTTTTTTTCCAGTTGTTATTGTCTGAAGTAGAATAATCAGAGTATTGGGCCAGTTTTAGAGTCCAGATTTCTATTCTGGGTTCCAGAGAGTGGAATAGGAAAGACATTTTGGCCTAGCTTCCTCCAAATGTGGTAGAGCTACCATAATTTATAAGAAGCACAAGTTATTTTTCTCCATAGTTCCACTATGCTCATAATTTGTGGCAAGATCAGCCAGACTGTGTTCTTAAATAACAGTTTTATTGACATATAATTCACATACCATGTAACTCACCCTTTTAAAGTGTACAATTCAATATTTTTTGTATATTCACTGATATGTGCAGCTATTACCACAATCAATTTTAGAACATTTTCATCACCTCAAAAGGAAAACCTGTACTCCTTAGCTATTACCCCCCATCTATTTGTAACCCTAGTCCCTAAGCAACCGCTAATCTACTTTCTATATCTATAGATTTGCCTTTTTTGGACATTTTATATAAGTGATATAATATAACATGCAGTCTTTTGTGACTGACTCCTTTCACATAATGTTTTCAAGAGTCATCCGTGTTGTAACTTATATTAATACTTCATTCCTCTTTTGGTCAAATAAGATTCCATCATATGAATATTACCACATTTTGTTTATTGATTTTTCGGTTAACAGATATTTGAGTTGTTTCCACCTTTTGGCTATTATGAATAATGCTGCTATAAGTGTTTGTGTAAAAGCTCTTGTGGACACGTGTTTCCATTTCTTTTGGATAGATACCTAGGATGGAATTTCAGAGTTTTATTCTAAATCTATGTTGAACCATTTGAGAAACTACCACACTGTTTTCCAAAATATCAGCATATTTTATGTTTGCACCAGCACTTAGGAGGTTTCTGATTTCTCTACATCCTTGTCTATACTTGTTATAATCTGACTTTTTGTTTATGGAGATTCTTGTGGGTGTGAAGTGGTATCTCATTGTGGTTTTGATTTACTGGCGACTAATGATGTTCAGCATCTTCACATGCGTTTATTGGCCATTTATATATCTTCTTTAGAGTAATGTCTATTCACATACTTTGCCCATTTTTAAATGGATTGTTTGTCTTTTTATTGAGTTATAAGAGTTCTTTATGTATTCTGGATACTAATCCCTTTTTAAATATATAATTTGCAAATATTTTCTCCCATTCTTTGTGTCAGATTTACACCTTTCTGATATTGTCCTTCGAGGATTTTTTTTATTTTGACAAAGTCTTATTTATATATATTTTTTGTTGTTGCTTGTACTCTTGGGGTCATATCTAAGAACCATTGCTTAATTCAAGGTTATGAAGATTTATGCCTATGCTTTCCTCTAAGTGTTTTATATTTTTAGCTCATATGTCTTTGTCATTTTGAGTTAGTTCTTTTATATGGTGTGAGGTAAGGGTACAAATTTATTCTTTTGTGTGTGGAAATCTAGCTTTCCCATTGCCATTTGTTGAAAAATTATTCTTTTCCTCCTTGAATTGTCTTGGAACCCTCACCAAAAATTAATTGACCTTAAATAAAATGGGTTATTCCGGACTCTCTATTCTGTTTCAGTTGATCCATATGTATGATCTTAAGCCAGTATTACACAGCCTTGATTTCTGTAGCTCTGATAATTTTTGGAATCAAGAAGTGTTAGTCTTCCTACTTTTTTTCTTTTAATTATTATTATTGGGTTATTTGGGGCTCCCAGCAATTCCCTATAAACTTTAGGATAAGCTCGTGTATTTCTTCAGAAAAGCCAGCTGCAATTTTAATAGGGATTGCATTCAATCTATAGATAATTCAAGGAGTACTGGCATTTTACCAATAATAATTCATGAACACAGATGCCTTTCCATACAATTAGGTCTTTTAAAATTTATTTCAGCAATATTTTGTCATTAGTTGTAATAGTTTTTTTAAAGATTCTTTAGCAATTTCTATATGCAAGATCAGTTAGTTTTACTTCTTTCTTTCTATCCAGATGCCTATTATTTTATTTTCTCACCTAACTGACATGGCTAGAACTTCCAGTTCAATACTGGATACAAGTGGTGAGAATAGACATCCTTGTCTTGTTCCTGATCCTAGGGGAGAGGTTTCCAGTCTCTTACCATTAAGTATGATGTTTGTTGTGAGTTTTTCACAAATGCCCTTTATTGGACTTCAGAAGTTCCTATCTATTATTCTTAGTTTGTTGAGTGTTATTATCATGAAAAGGTGTTGAAATTTGTCAGTTGATTTTTCTGGTTCTATTGAGATGATCATATGATTATGTTCTTTGTTCTATTAATATGTTGCATTACATTGATTGATTTTTTATATTTTGAATCAATCTTTCATTACTGAGATAAATCTCACTTTATCATGGTATACCATCTAATTTATATGTTGCT
The DNA here is from genome assembly GCF_000325575.1 of Pteropus alecto. Classification (NCBI taxonomy): domain Eukaryota; kingdom Metazoa; phylum Chordata; class Mammalia; order Chiroptera; family Pteropodidae; genus Pteropus; species Pteropus alecto. The sequence goes on from NW_006434369.1 coordinate 12,957,604, forward strand.
GGATTTGATGTGCTAATATTTTCTTGAGTATTTTTGCATCCATATTCATAAGAGATATTAGTCTAGTTTTCTTTTCTTGTGGTATGTTTTTCTGTTTTACTCTCATCTATTTTTTGAAAGTGTTTGTGAAGAATTGATATTAAATCTTCTTTAAAGATTTGTCTGAATTCACTTGTATAGACGTTTTATCCTGAGCTTTTCTTTGTGGTTAAAATGTAGGTATGCCATTTTCTATTTTTTAAAATATATTTTATGTCATTTTTGTTTCTCTATTCCTCCATTATTACCTCCTTTTATGTTAAATAAATATTTTCTAATTTGCCATTTTTAATCATTTTTCTCATCTTTTATTTTATACATCATTTCCTTAGTAATTACATCTTAACTTATTGAACAATCTTGCTCAGATTAATAGCAATTGAATTTTAATAATATTTCTTTTCTTGTATATTTTATAAAATGTTTCTCCTCCACAACTGCATTCCCCCCTCCTCCTTTATGCTATTATTTTCATATACATTACATCTTTATACAGTATATGCCCATCCACACAGATATATAATTACTGCTTTATTCAGTGTCTTTTAAATCAAATAGGAGAAAGAAGTTATAAAAAATACATTTATACTATCTTTTATATTTATCTATGTAGTTAGCTTTACTAATACTCTTTTATTTCTCCATATGGATTCAAGTTACTCTCTAATTAGCTCTGCTAGTGACAGTTCTCTCAGTTTTTGTTTATCTGGGAGTATCTTCACTTCTCCTTCATTTGGAATGATAGTTTTGCTGGAAATAGAATTCTTTGTTGATTTTTTTTTTTCTTTAGTACATTGAAATGGCATCCTACTGCTTTCTGGCCTTGGTTTCTGATGAAAAATCAGAGCTCTTAATCTTATTGAGGTTCATTTGTACATAATGAGTCATTTTTTTCTTGGTACTTTCAAAAGTGTCTCTTTGACTTTGCTTTCAACAGTTTGATTATGTTGTATCTAGGTGTTTGTCCTACTTGCTGTTTGTTGAACTTCTTAGTTGTGTATATTAATGTTTTTCATCAAATTTAGGAAGTTTGGGTACAACATTTCTTCAATTATTCTTTCTGCATTTCTCTCTCTCCTTTCCTTCTAGGAATCCCATTATACATATGTTGATGAATTCAGTGGTGTCCTAGAGGTCTCTGAGGCTCTATTTTTCTTCATTCTTTTTTCTTGTGTTGCTCAGACTGGATAACCTCAATTAACCTAACTTCAAGTTCATTAATTCTTTCTTCTGCCTGCTTATATCACCTGTTGAACACTCTAGACACTTTTAAATTTTAGTTAATATACTTTTCAGCTTCAGAATTTCTATTTGGTTCTTTTTATAATTTCTAACTCTTTATTGATATTCTCCATTTGGTGAAACAGTGTGATATCATTCTCATACTTTGCATAGTGTTTAGACATGATTGTCTTCCTTGATCATATTTAAAATAGCTGACTTAAAGTCCTTGCCAGGTAAGTCTAAAGCTAGGCTTCCTGAGGCACAGGTTTTATTGTTTGCTTTTCTCCCCCTGTGTATGGTCCACATTCTTGTTTCTTTTTATGCCATATATTTTTTAGCGTGGTGTTTTAAATAGTATAATATTGCAACTTTAGAAAACCAGTTTTCCTCCCTCCCTAGCGTTTGTCGTTTTTTGCTGTTTATTTAATGACTTTTCTGAATTAATTCAATAAAGTCTATATTCTTTGTTGCATGTGATCACTGAAGTCTCTTCAGTTAGTTTAGCAGTCAGCTAGTAATTAGACAAATATTTTTTAAACACTTGAAACCAATAAGTCTCTCATTCCTTGCCGACAGTCTCTGTGTGCATGTTAGGCATGCCTTCAACATTCAACTAGGCAGTTGACAACTTTGCTTTAGGCTTCACTGCTTGCTTTCACAGAGCTTCAAAGTTATCCAGAAATGAGAGCTCAGTTCTTTTCTGAGCATGCACACAATCTTCTAGAGTCCCAAGAATTTGTTGGAGATTTTCAAAACTGCATATGGACATCTCATTCTCCAGCTTTTCCTTCTTCACTGTTTATGTCAACCTGTTATTTGCCCCAACTGTTATCACAAATTCAGGCTGCAATATTAAACAGCCATTGATTTTTTTCAACAAATGCCCTCAGAGGGGGAAACTGTTTGTACTTGGTGAGCTCTGAGTCAGAACAAATGAAGGCAAGTTCTCTGAAGATTTCTAAGGAACTTCCAGGTAGGTCAAATAATGACCATTCTCTAAAAATGAGGCTTTAGTGGAGCTCCAACCCCATCTGCTTCCTCCAGTGGCTGCAGCTTCTAATTTTCACTGTGATTGTGGGATTCTTGGTTTACACGGCTACTGCAGAGGCTGGTAGAAAAGAATGAGTACATGGCAAGTTCAAATACCTCAAAATTTGCTATCATAACCAAACTTCAGGCTTTGAAAAAAATGCTCCTCATATTTTTACAACCCTTTAGTTAATTTTCAGAGTTGGAAAAAGCTGATTTGGAAAAATTTGGGGTGTTCTCATTGCTTTTATGGAGGGATTTGGTCTTCAGGGTTTTTTACTCCACCAGTCTCACCCACGTCACCCCCTTTAAAATCTTTATCAGATTATATCACAGCCTCCTTAAAATCCTCCTAAAGGCTTCTCTTTATAGTTAAAACGCCAGTCTCTCACTGGCATGATTTTACCCCTGCTGCCCTTCTGATCTCACATCCTATCATTCTTGCTACTCTCACTATATACCCTCTCTGTGCTTTTTTCTATTCCTCGAATACACCAGTCTGGTCAATACATCTTTCCAGTCATTCATGTCTCAGCTCACTGTCATTTCCTCACAGAGGCTGTGATTTCCCCACCCTACCCTCACGCTCTTTATTATAATACCCTGGTTTATTTTATTTATAACAGCACTATCTGAAAAAGATCTCGTACTTTATTTTTTAATTGTATTTAGTTCTCTTTCTCACTTGACTGTAAAATCCATAGAGCCAAAGCCTTGTCCGCTTTCTTCTCTGCCATATTCTACTGCTTGGAAAACTTTTTGGCATATAGATAGGTGTTCATTGTTGAATGAATTAAGAGCTAAATTCACATTTATATGCAACAAAAAGAGACCTACTGCAGTTCTTAAAGAGCATTAGAACTTTGTTTTTCTCCCTAAAATTTTTCAAATCTTGAACAGTATTCTGGCTGTTAAAATGAAGTTAATAAGCTTTCTGTTTAAAGATGGTTTTTACAATTGTTTTATAAACTAGTTATAGTCTACATTAGTTATGCCCAATACACATAGTTAATCCCTTTTCAATCCTGGCCTTATAGCTTAAGACCTCTTTTTATGTTAGGATTCAATTCTGTATATTATGCAACCCCAAAGATCATTTTTCTTCTCTTAACACTAGAAAAACTTTACAAGTGATTCTGAAGACTTTCAGTCCCCTTAGTGGGAGACCATAAGATATGAAAGGAAATGAAACTATAATAAGCTGTAGAAGGTAAGACCTGTGGAAGTTTTGGTTATAAATTAGGCTCTTTAGCATAGAAATTTATTCTTCATGCTAACACTGAATATACTTAGTGCTAAATTATTCTCACAGAGTAACCAAACCAAATCTGTATTTAATATAAGAAAATTTTCAAACTTTCCCTAAAATCTGAGAACCTTTCCTTTTATGGCACTCTTTGCAGAGATGAAATCTGTGAAATTATTGTGAGTCCTTTATTAGTGTCCTAGTGGTGAGTACACTGAGGTGTGGCCTGATGACTCATTCTGTGTAACTAACTCCACTCTATCCAGGAACTGAGCCGTATCCATAAATGTAAGAGATCCAGCACCAGATGTCAAAAAGTCAATGTTTATTTAGAAAAAGAAATACGTCATTGAGTGATTAACTCCTCGAAGCAATAGTTAAATTTTTAAATCATCTGGATTTATTTTAAAGTGCCATTTTTCTCCTTTGTAGATAGGATTATTTACTTGGGTTTTTAAGGAGAAAACAACATGGGCACCTGTTAATATCAACAGCTTCCTTTTTATGGTTAGTCTGTAAAATTAACCTGGGAAGTTCAGCAGTTAATAGTTTCCTACTCTGAGAGGAGCTTTTGAACTTTTCCAGGATCGTACCTGGGTGGATTCCACTCAAGTATATACTCCTGGAAGCAGAGAGTAACCTGTATACATGGAAGGGTGCTGGAAACCATGTGGCAGTGAATAAGGTAGACAGGTTATAAGAAAACTTTCATTGAAGGAATATGCGGCCTTCCAAATTTTTATTATTTAAAAAGGAGAGCAAAAGTTAGCCCTATCCTTTCATTGTAGACAAGTTGCAGAATATCTCATTGACTTGGCACACACCAGGATGAGAGGCCCCCTAGCGAACTTGCTTGCTTGGTTACAGCATGATGCTAACAGGTTCCAATGAAGCTGTCTGATTTGCTTGGTTCAGGGGAAGAGAATCAAACCCAAGGTCACAAGCATTACCCTTGGTCATTCCCCTTAACCAAAATTATTTAAAATTTTGTTATATAATTATGTTCTTTGTTCTACAGAAGGAGACAATGGTAAACAGCCCATGGAAGTCACTTTCAAAATGCTATCCTCTTGGTTTGTCCAAGTTCCAAGTTTATTTCTAAAGAGAAAGGTTTTTCGTTTATTGGTTTTTTTTATATATAAATGAAGGTATTCTAATGGATGCATAAATGGAGAATTATACAGATTGTACAAAATATATTTAAACATCAGTTAGCCTGCTCGTTTAACCAATATGGAGTATGTGTTTGGGACCAGGTTCTAAGAATACAAAAGCCAGTAAGAAATAATTCCTGCCATCAAAAAACTTATAATGTACTTAATACCCAGTTTTGGTTATTTGGAATACACAAAATTTGGGGGAGGAAAACAATAATATGAAGTCACATGAAATTCAAGTATTCTGACACAATTCTATACGTAAGCTTTTAATTTTTTTTCTTATTAAAAATATCAACCCATTTCTCTTGAAAATAAATAGTATATATTTTTGAAATATTATTTCTGATAAACAGAATAACAGATAGTAATATGCAGCCATACAGCACTTACTGACATTTCAGCCAATGATGGACCATGTATAAGATGATGGTCCTGTAAGATTATAATGGAACTAAAAAATTCCTACTGCCTAGTGACATAGCCGTCCTAACATTGTAGCACAATGTATTACTCACATGTCTGTAGTGATGGTGGTGTAAACCACCCTACTGTCTGCCAGTCATATAAAAGTACATATGAACAGTACATAATACTTGATAATGATAATAAACACCTATGTTACTGATTTATGTATTTACTATACATTTTATCATTACTATGGAGAGTAGTCTTTCTACTTACAAAAAAAACAGTGTGCTGTCAAACAGTATGCCATATTACTCTGGCAGCAGATTATACATCTCATGTTTACTGTGTGTCTTGATTGCATTATTTTCTTTTTTGTTTGATTTAATCTCATGTTGTTTTATAAATTTAGTGCAGCCTAAGTATACAGTGTTTATAAAGTCTACAGCAGTGCACAATAACGTCCTGGCCTTCATATTCACTCAGCCCTCACTCACTGACTCACCCAGAGCAACTTCCAGTCCTGCAAGCTCCATTCTTGGTAAGCACCTTGTACAGGTGTGCCATTTTTATCTTTTCTACTGTATTTTTACTGAACCTTTTCTATGTTCAGAGAGACAAATACTTACCATTGTGTTACAATTTCCTACAGTATTCAATAAAGTAACATGCTGTACAGGTTTGCAGCCTAAAAGCAATAGACTATACCTTTTAGCCTAGGTATGTGGTAGGCTGTACCATTTAGGTTTGTGTAAGAGCGCTCTATGATGTTTACTCAGTGAAGAAATCACCTAATGATGCATTTCTCAAAAGGTATCTCCATCATTAAGCAGCACATGGACTTTATACAAATTAGTTCCACATACCTTTGAAAAGGAATCTAAATCGAGTATCCTATTTAAGACTATAGTTCTGGGGAGTAGTAATTCTTATTTGTTTTACATTCTTACATATTTATTGTAAAAAAATTTAGAATACACAAACCCAAAAGAAGAAAATAAGATTATCCATAAGCCTATCACACAGAAATAACCAGATACCACTCAGATATATGGTTCAGAATATGTCTTTCAACCATTTATTATGTAAATAATAACGAACATTTGTTGTATACATAACAATTAAAATATGGATGTGGTTCCATAGTGTAGCAGTTAGCATGTCTGCTTTACATGCAGAAGGTCCTGGGTTCATACTCCAGGGGAGCCATGGTCCATGGTCTATAGCCATGCCACCCTGAACAAGCTGGATGTCTGATCTCAGAAGCTAAGCAGGGTTGGGCCTGTTTAGTATTTGGATGGGAGACCACCTAGGAAGACTAGTTGCTGTAGGCATAAATAATAATAAATAATAAGTAATAATAAATAAATAAATAAATAAATAAATAAATAAATGAAATCTTAACATACTGCTAAGCCTTTCACAGGCAGTGTCTCATTTAAGAAATGGGCTTAGGCTCTGCATGTGTTTTGTGGCAGTTTTTAATTTAATATATTGTGTGATAATCTCTTTTCATTAAATATTCTACTAAGGCATAATTTTAGTTTTAATTATAGATGTATTGAATCAAATTTTAAAAAGTTTTTTTAATTTTTTGGCTGTTATAATAAATGCTAATGATGAGCATCTGCTGTTTATAATAGCAAACAAAACAAAGAAAACCCATCAGCAAGAAAATATTTAGTGACCTCTAAAATTATTTCCTTAGAATAATTCTTAGAAATAGTTCTGAAAACAAGTGTTTGAACAGTTTTACATCTTTTAATAAATATTGCCACGAGAATATTTTTTGCTTTCAATATCTATATTTCCATAACATAATAGACTTAATGACAATCTGATATTTTTCCATACCGTAAACAATCATTCCTTTAAGACACAGAGTGAACTATGTTACTCCTCTTGGGCTGTCCCTTCAGCAGCTGCAGGTTTTGAGTTGCAAAACCTTGGGATACTTTATTGGGCTCCTGGTACCTACTTATCACACTGGGAGAGGTGATGCAATTGCCTTTCAGCTCAAAGAAATGAATTCAAGTAAGTTTGTGTAAGTTTAAATGCCTAAAGAAGGTTTTTATAGGTTAAAACCTATACTGCAACTTTTTTCTAGCCCCCTCCTATCACCATAACTTCTAAGTTCTAAGACATGTGGCTGAAGAATTCTTAAGAAATATTAGAAGGAGGGGTAAGTGTAGCTCAGCAATGTGGTTATATTTGAATTTGGAGATTGCATCTGATCGTATACCCTTCTAGGCTCTGCACATGTTGGGGCATACAGCATCCACCATCAGCCCTGGAAAAGTTCCCAGAAGATTCTTGATGCTCTCAATATTGGCACCAAAGAGACTGCTTAGATCCTCTATAAGTCTTTGTCAGTATTCTGCAACAATCAATAAAATAAATACAAAGATCATATGTACACGTATGTCAAATAGGGGGGGACATTAAGAGGTCAGCTCTAGTATACCCTTAACACAAAAGGAGAGTCTATTAATCTTTTAAGATTAAAGAAAATGCCACTCGGTTAAATATTGGAGAACTGTGAGCATTTCATCTAGGGAGACAAAAAGAATAATAGTGGTCAAGACAAATTTGACCTGAAACCTCTCCCCAACTCACATGCTTTCCAGTTCCCTCATTGGTTTGGGTTTTATTATGAAATTTTCTCTCAGGTATCATTTGGTACTATATTTGTGACTTCATTTTGTCCCTTAGAGAAAATGGTGTAATGTAATTGGAAACTTTAAAAAATATTTTCTCATATAAATACCAAGCTCACAAGTTAAAAAACAAAACAAAACCCTAATTATTTGAGTCTCTCCCCACCCCCACCCAATAAACAATTAGACTCAGGTGTGAATTCTATGGAAAAGAAATTAACTGGTAAATGATTGGTGACAGTAGTTCCTTCTTTGCAAAATCAAACTATAAAAAACCGTTAAATATCACTTGCACACCAGTGGGCTTATCACTACTTTGAAATATTCAACCATATTTCCTTTGTTAGTTTAGAAGGTGGGAAAGTAGTTGCATATTTACTTTGGTCTGGTGTGGGTGCTAGTGGAGAGTTCAATTTTGTTCCACATTTATATTACTTAAAAGTCATTTATAATGGGCTTCCTGAGTTCATATTCTACTGACACATTTCAAAGAAGCACTTAGAGCCAGTCCAGAATAGTTTCTTAGGTGGAAGCATATTTAAGGCTAAAAAAACTTCTTGTACCATCAATGGTACCTTCAATAAATGTCATTTGACAAGTTTGTGGTTTAAAAATGAATTTTTTGCCTTGAGATAGAAATAAAATCATGAATTTAATTTAAAGTGGGACACTTTTGTGGTTTCTGTAGAGTTAGCTAAGCCCAAGGGAATACAATTCCTGGTATAATATTTTAAGTCTCAATATTATACATTGAGTTATAAATATTGATGTTGCTTTTCAAACAGGTTTTCCATTAGAAGTATGACTTTTTCAAATTTGCCTTCTCCTTCACTATGGTTTTATTGCTTTCATTGTATCATATGTTGGAATATACCTTCGATTTTATAAGGAAAGTTAATAATAATAAAATAAGAATAAACTTATTTTCTAACTTTCAAAAAAGAGCCGTATTCTATAAAATGAGAAATGACTTGGCTGGTGTGAAACCTATCAAAATATAATGTAGATTAATATGGTATTTAGTATTTAGCAGTATTGTTTACTGGATTTAGTGGTCTTAACCTTATTGTTGTTTATAGCATGTATATACATATACATATGTGTGTAAATATACATATATATGTATATGTACATATATAAAATTATTCTTAAAATTAGGAACAATATATTTTTTAAAAACCCGATTCTTATATATTCAACAAGAGCACTTATTACTCATATACTAAACACTTATATGCCAAGTTCTTACAAATAATTGTCTTCTGTTAGAAATGTTAGTAACTGTGAAAAAAAGTTTTCATCATGTTCTTTTCAGGAGCAATTAAATATTCAATTATAAAATATTGGCTTTAGTTATTTATGAATGCTTCCATTTTTGAAAACCTTACTAAGGGTTTTCATGATACACAGAAATGCTAAATATAGGATTTCCAAATTCTTAATGATGCCCTCTTATTATTTTAGCTCTGTGTGTGTGTGTCTTGCCTTTCCTTCAACTCTTTCATTTCTCCCTACAAGTTCCTATTGTGTGGCTAGATTATGAGAAATTAGATGCCTTCAAATATACCCAGTGGCGTTGTAGTTCTCCCTTCTCTGATGGATTTTCCTTTCAGAGTCACTTAGTAAAAGATGCCAATACTTGGCTATATTAAAACTAGAACTTCCAAGAAACATTTGGGTAATTGAAAGATTAGAATTAGAATTTTAGATGGAGGCAGGGTGACCAGCTACCTGGAACCTAGCTCTCCCTTGAGCATATCTCTCGCCTGTAGCACTTGAAAGCTGCTTATTCTCCCATGCAACATTCCACAGGCACAGGAGATGGGGTGGGTGTCTTGCCTGCTTCTCAGTGCTCTTTCTCACAGGAAAAAAAGACGTATACTAGAAGTAGCTCTTCCACCAAGCAAAAGCCCTTTTCTCTTTTGAAACGGAAGAAGTGCCACCTTTGTCATTAATTCACAAATCTCTGTGAAGGGTGCTGGAATTGTGAAATGAAAAAATAAAACTATGACATCTTTGTCTAGGGAGGGAGACAGACAATCAACAGCTAATAATTGGTGAATATTGTCTGAGAGTTGTGAAGAGGTAGACTTAGACAACAGAGAAGTTTCTGCTTCACTGGGAAGGGCAGAAAATCAGGGAATGTTCCTGGAGGGAATCAACACCTGAGTCTCACTGAAGGACCTGGCCATATAAAAAGAGGAATTGTAGACACAGTGCCCAGCCTGGACAAAGATCTGGACAAGAGAGAGAATTCATCCACCAATGCTTCAGTTCTCAGGAGTGAGGGCATGAAGTTGGGAATGGTAAGAGATGCATGAGGCAGAGGTCAGAGATTAGGAATTTGGATTTCATCTTGGCAAAGTGGGAACCCCTGATTACCTTTTAGCAAGAATGTGATGCGATACAGTTTGCATTTGAATTTAAAGGATTGGCATTGAGCAAGACTAAATGGTGGGAGCTTGGTTAAAGGAAGCATGCAACCAGCAAAATCAGGCCAAAGAAGCTGAAGAGCCCAGCTAAGGTAATAAACTCATAGTCTGGAGAGAAGAGAAAAAGTGATGAGAACTAGTGAGAAGGTTGGATGAGTGAGCCTGGAGCTGACTGGGTGAGAGTTTTACTGAGTCCTCTGCTTGTGGAATATTGGTGACTCTTCCCAGCTCGGGCCTCACAGACAACTTCTCTTCCCTTCTGCCCTATTCCTTTCTCTCTCTTTCCCATCTTTTTCAATCTAGAAACTTTAGAATCCTACTTAACTCCTTTCTCTCCCTCGGCCCCCACTCCCTCCTAGTCACCATATTGTAATGATATTACTGAGAGTTTGTCAAATCTGGCTCCTTTCTCTCAAGCTCCCATCACTGCTCTGACTCAGACCTTAATTTATTTCTTTATACCTCCCTTTTTGTTCACACTGGTTAGCACTAAGAATGATTAGAGATGGGAGAAAGTAAAACTCATTCTACCTAGCTAATTTCAATTCTTTGAAGACGTGATTTAAGCAAAGAACTAACAACATTTGGAGAGATATTTTTTAATTTTTTAAATTATAATTGGAGAGATATTTTTTAAGTAACAATTTAATCTGCCTTTTTCATTTTAATAAGAGTTGATTAAATAACAGAATTACAACTTTTTCTAGAGCACACTGAATTAGATAAATAGTAGGTCTTCCTCTAAAAATACAAATAAACTATCTGTTCCTTCTTGTTCCCTTTTTCTCCAAGTAAAAGCTAACATATTTCAATGAGGAACAAAACATTTTTAAAAATTTACTTCTATTATATAGCAAAGTGATTGTACATTCTGAAAAAAAATGATGACAAAGGATTACTCTTGGTTACGGCAAATATCTGATTCAAATACTATATACCATTTCATTTATTCTAAAGCATAAAAAAAACTTCTTAAGAACACTGTAGCTAATACTATTCCTCCATTGTTTTCCTGTAGGCAGGACAAATTCATTAAGAGTTTACGCCAAATAACGTGGCGTAGCTCCGATACTAGATCTAGTTAATAAGCACTAATCACCATTTAATAGACTGCATTTGATACCAGATTAATAAAATAAACTCTCATCTCTCATAATAACCTTTTGTCTCTGAGACCTTTCTCTACTTGCCTCAAGGATATTATGCTTGAAGATTTTTATTCAGAATCTCTCCAGAAAACTTCCTTGAGAAAGGCTTTCTGTATTGCTGAACAGATGTATTTCTGGAATGAGAAGGCACAGACTATAAGCCATAGAAACCACACATAGAAGAAAAATGAGAAAGCCTATTACTTCTTAGAATTTAGCTTAACGACAAACATACAGACAAAATATGAAGTTAATTGCACTTTGTTGAAAGTTATGATACAAATATGATCATGGGAAAGGTGACTTTAAAGGACCAAAATTGGTGAGTTGCACACATCTGTAAGAAAACAACAGTAATTTTAGAGCAAATGAAATGGCAAGTTAAGGTGTTACAATAGGAATAGGATGGGACATTATTGTAATCTGACAAGTCTCTGTTGGTGAAGTGCCAGACACTCCCAGACTAAACTGAAGCAAGGGTAGGGAGTGTGTGTGAGTTGGGGGGGGGTGTCTCCAGAAACCTGGGAGACTCAGCCTACCTTGACCCAAGGATCAAGGGAGAAGATGGAGGTGAAGACACTTTGTGAAACAATCTTATAAAGATAAGGTGTTGCTCTGTGCTTTGGCGTGTGCCTGTGTGGTTTCCAGAAGGCCAGGGAGTCCTGTGAAAAGAAAAACGACATGAGAAGGAAAGTCATTTGGAGGACTTTTGCTTTAGCTCTATTGTTGGACTTTTAAGTAATGAGCTTGTATTAATAGATTACTTGTAATATTTTAAAAATTGGAAGAGTACAGAAATACACTATGGTATTTATTAAGAGAAATATTTTAGTAGTTATAGAAATTTAATGTAAAAGAAGCAACTAATTTGTTTTTCTCTTTGAATATATGTCCATCATCCTTCATTATCCTAAAATTTAAAAAACATTGGAAACAAAGAATTTTTTACATAAGTTTTCAGCAAACTTATATGATGGTAAACCATAACGTTAGGCTTGTCCTTTAATCCTTTACTTACACTTTTTGTAAATATACACATTGATAATATGCTATGTAATACAAGAACCATTTTATTAACTTTTGAACATCTGAAAAATTCTGATATATCCTGACTCTAGAGGTTTCATATAAGGAATAGGGTACCTGAATATGCATATTGAATTCATGAGTAAAACAAATACTCTACTCTTTCTAAAGATGTAGTCAGTATAAACCCAAGTGCCTTAGATCTGGTAACTTTTTCAAGGGTATAATGTAATACAACAAATGTTTACTGAATTGGTACTTTGAGGGGGAATATCAAGATTAACGATATCCTTATCTTTAGAGGCATTATAGTGGGGAATGCATTTTCACTTAAATTTAAAACAAATTACATTAAAACCAATGCTGTAACAGGACTATAATTAGAGAGCAGAGATGGGTTAGAGCCCAGGACCCCTGTGGAAGGCAAAGTCTGGACTCTTTGGGGAATGGTGAGAGAGAAGATTATCTAAAGTCCCGATGTTTTAATTTCTTTTACTTTCTAAGTAATACTTTGTGTTGTTGACGCTTTTTCTGTGAGACCTAAGAGGTCCTATGGAATCAGCATTTCCAAAAACTTCCCCAGGGTCATGAGACACATGAAAGCACGAACACTGGGAAATGGCAACCCAGTTATTTAGAATTATTATGAGAATTATTGTCAGGAGTCTTCCCAACCAGAGGTGGCGCTGTTGCAGAGGGGCTGTTTCACCCAAATCTGGGGTTTAGGAATTACAGTTGTCCCTGAAAGAGTGATGTTAAAGTCTCACTTTTTTGGTGGTAGATATTGAAACATACTGATTGTAAACCCCAGGAAAGAGTAGTGGAGAGTGAAGAAAGAAACCGATGATTAAAACATGGCCAAAACATAATTTAAATCAAGTTTTCTACTAAATCCTTAATGTGCTAGACCAAGACCTGAAGGCAAGTAAACGAGAAACATAGATTTTTTTTTTTCCCACTCGTAAGGCCTCATTTGTGTCAAGGGTATCTTATAGTTTGGGTGCCATTTGTTCCTTTGAAATTGCTTTTCGTTTTTAATTTCTACTTTTATGATTACCAGCATATAGTATATCCAAAATGATGGTGACACTAGAGCTGCTGGTAGAAGCAGCACCTAGTCATTTATTGAAGGTGTATGTCCTTTAATGGAAGAGAATTTTAACGTAAAAAAAATGTCCAGCATTCCATCAAACACGCGAGAGCAGCTGCAGAATCAGAAGGGAGGAAACACTCTCTTTTTAACCCATGACAACTTCAACATGTATGTGGCATGTATGAGCTCTGGCGGCCTGACTAAAAATCCCCAGTGATGAGTGTATAGCAGGGAAAATTGCGTAAAGACTAAGAGCACAATAGTATATGTAGTAATTTAAACCTCAGCCTCCAGAGTCCCAAGTTGTGAGAGCTCTAATGGGAAGGGCTCTAAAACACACATAATTCCACACAGAGGGAGCCATTGATCATGGCTCTGGGGAAAGCTAATAGCTTGTTGTCATGGTCATAATTTCATTGTAGTGGCAGTTGCCAAACCAAAAAGGAAAATGGAGAAGGGTATTATTTACATGAAAATATTTTCTCCCAAATACATAAAACTTGTCAACTTAGTTGGTGTATTCCTCCTAGTGTATGCCCTCTTCTAGGCTGTCAAACTCATATGATTTGTGGGTGGCAAGATGATGTCATCTGTATTCAGCAACTCGTAGTAATTTCCACTCCCAGCCCCACTCAAAGGTTGAGATTATTGCAGTAAAAGGGATCTGAGCTTATAGATGAAATCCTCACTTTTTTTCCCATTGAGATCACAATACTCTTCTTTTTAGCAGGATGACAATCGTGCTGTCACCAACATTACATCATGCTATCTCCCTTGAAATGGCATCATCTAAGCATGTGAGCACAGCTGTGAAAACAAAACATATTTTACTGTGAGCTTTGTAAATCCTCAAGGCACACATTAATTAGTCTGCCTTTTTAAATACAGTAATATCACAAATGTAAGAGGTGTGGCTGCTGAGAGTGAGTCACAGGCAAGATTCAGGAGCTCAGAAGGCACCAAATGATTGGGCCTGAGCGCAGTGACTGGGAGTGGCCGATGGAGCTCTTGTCATGGGCCTTGCTCATGCGTGGAAGTATGGGTTCTGCTGCACATTTGGGAAACATGCTCTTGAACAGCCCAGTGGGAAACTGCCTATTTGCCATGCTGATTCACTCATAGACCATGAGATGGGGAGCCACTTATGTCACTAGATGATAACCAAACAAGGGACCACGTGATTATTTCATATTCTGGAGACATTTACCACACAGCTATTGAGATCTGAAAGGTTGAATACCTCTTTCAACTAAAGGTCCCAAATCTGGAGAATCTTCAACAAATAAATCAAACAAATGTACGATAATTGGATATCGTCACCCAGCAGTACAATGCAAAAAGGGTTCTCGTGTTGGAAGTAAACTTCAGCTGAAAAGAGATTACACTGGTGAATGGGAGAGAACTAGAAATAATGTGAATCAAAATGTAAAGGAAAGTTTACTTCCTTTATTCCACAAAGGGTAAAAACTGTCTAACTCACAGAAAATGCCTACCAGTATTTTCTCATGGATACCAGCAATCACTTCAATCATACTTTCTGTAAGAAGTCCCCCTCATGAGAACCCAGACACATACCCATGCAGTTACAGATAACATGGGTTGTGAGCAGTATGGGGCTGCAGGGTGTCCCCACTCACAGGCAGCTGGGACTGCGGCTGGAGCTTTTTTGGTAACTTTTCTTGGTCTCTTGCTCATGTGTTTTGTCATCTTTTTCTGTGTTAAAAAGTGCAGAGATAAAACTGGAAAGCCACCTGCAAAAGAATGAAACTAGACTGTTGTCTATCACCACATACCAAAATTAACTCAAAATGGATTAAGGGCCTGAATATAGACCTGAAACAATAAAATGCACAGAAGAAAACATAAGAACTAAACTCAAGGACCTTGGACTTAAAGAGGATTTTATGAATTTGACCTCAAAGACAAGGGAAATAAAAGCAAAAATAAATGAATGGGACTACATCACACTAAAAAGCTTCTGCTCAGCAAAAGAAACCATCAACAAGATAAGGAGACAACCATCCGAATGGAAAAATATATTTGTAAGCAATGCCTCTGATAAGGGTCTAATATCCAAAATATACAAAGAACTCATACGACTCAATAGCAACAAAAAAATCAAATAATCCAATCAAAACATGGGTAGAGGACCTGAAGAGACACTTCTCCCTAGAGGACATACAAATGGCCAACAACAACAAAAAAATGCTCAACATCACTAGCTCTTAGGGAAATGTAAATCCAAAGTGCAATGAGATACTATCTCACATCTGTTTGAAGAGCTATAATCAACAGGACAAGTAATAACAAATGCTGGAGAAGATGCAGAGAAAAAGGAACCCTCATACATGCTGGTGGGACTGCAAATTGGTACAGCCGCTATGGAAAACAGTATGGAGGGTCCTCAAAAAACTAAGAATCGATCTACCATATGCTCCAGTAATCCCTCTACTGGGGATTTACCCCAAAGACTTGAAAACCCATGTCCAAAATGATATTTGCATACCAAAGTTCATAATAGCATTATTCACAGTGGCCAGGACATGGAAGTAATTGAAGTGTCTATCCTACAATAGACGATTGGCTAAAGAAGCTGTGGTACATATATACAATGGAACATTACTCAGCCATACGAAGAGATGAAATACTGCCATTTGCGACAACATGGATGGAACTCAAAATAATCATGTTAAGTGAGATAAACCAGAGAGAAAAAGTTGAAAATCACATGATATCACTCATACGTGGGATATAAACCCAAAAGTAACAAATGAACAGGACAAACAGAGACTCATGGTCATGAACAATAGACTAGTGGTTACCAGAGGGGAGGAGGGAGGGTGGAGGTAGACGGGATAAAGAGGTTCAAAACTGTGGTGACAGAAAGAAATCTAACTATGGGAGGTGAACACACAGTGTAAACATATATATGCCTTACTGTTAAAGTATACAGCTGAAACTTATTGGATTTCTTTAACCAATGTCACCATTAAAAAAAATTAATTTTTTAAAAGTGCAGAGAGGAAAATAAGAAAAGGAAGTTCACCATGACGACAGAGCAGAGGTGCTTCTTTCAACGAGCTGTGTAAGGACAGGCAGAGCCCTCTACTTGGCCGTCATCCATTCGTGGGATGAACATCTTCCAAAATGGAAGGCTATTCTGAGGCTCAGCCTCTCCAAGTAAAGGGAAGACTTAGATGGTACTTTACTTTGCTAGAGCTACTGTAAAGAGTAACTCAGGCTGAAGGGCTTATACAATAAAAATTTATATTCTGACAGTTCTGAGGCTTGAAGTCCAAGATCAAGGTATTGGAAAGGTTGATTTCATCCGAGGCTTCTCTCCTGGGCTTGTAGATGACTGCCTTCTCTGTATGTCTTCACATGATCTTCCCTCTAAGCATAACTGTGCCCTAATCACATGTTCTTGCAAGGACACCAATCTTGTTAGATTAGGGCCCACCAAATGACCTCATTTCAACTTAATTACCTCTTTAAAGTTCTTATTAACTAAATACAGTCACGTTCTGAGGCACTGGGGGTTAGGACTTCGACATATGAGTTTGAGGGGACACAATTCAGCTCATATAAGACAGCACCCTCAGCGTCTCATCTCTTATTAGCTAACCTCAGGCATCCTTACTGGCCTGAATGGGCAGTATTGCACAGGTGTTCCTAGGAAGGACCACTCAAAAACCTTAAAGATGGGACCATTTGGATTTGGCTTTAGAACTCAAGTGTAAAATTCTATCACTAGCCCTTTTTTTGCATTTAAAAACCATCTCTTATTGTCTTATACAAGGGACAAAGTTTAGCTCTGCTGTGGAAACATTTTTTTCTAGGAAAAGAGAGAATTTCTTCCTTCGCTTCTTCCAAAGTGAAAGTTTCCAGGGTGTGGAGCATTTCTTAAAATCCATTTGAGGTCCTTCTTATTGTGTCTGTTTTGCAGACAAAACACTTTGCCAGGAAGTCTTTGGCAGAGACAGTCCCATAACTCAGAAATTCCAGACTCCTTAAGCCTCGGTGACACAGATATAAGCAGTTACCACTGCAGACACAAGCTGCCCAACTGCACATAGCAACATGACACACCTAAGAATGTCCCGGTTTTCTTCCTTTGATAGGAAAGGTAAGATGCCACTGTGTGTGTTGGGACTTGGCTGGAACAACAGAAATAACACCACTATGTTTATGAAAAATGCGAAGGGATTTTCAATGGAGCAGAAAAATTATTTACATCACTGGGGTTTGCCCATCATTAAATGCATTTGGTTTATTTTACATTATGTCTGACCCACATGTGTGAGGCTGTAGAGTCTTCCATGTTTAGTAAAACATTGATCAGGGAGGCACAACGGAATGAATTCTAGATATACAAGACCTATTTTAAATTTTGGTCAAAGGTACATGCCTTCACAGTTCTCCCATTATTTGTAAGGATAAAAACTGAAGGCCTGATTTTATTGCTTTAATACAATTATTAAAGTGTCTCAAACTTTGATCTTTTTTACACACACAGATTTAAAAGAAAAAATAATAGAAGATAATGACATCTCTGGAAGAAATTAAATTCGAACTAAAATTCTTTAAAAGGACATTTTAATTCTATAGAGATATAATTTTACTAAACATTTTTAAAAAGTATAGATGAAAATGTACTTGTGTACTTTTTAAAAAAATTCTTCAGCTTTCCTAAGGGTCTCTGTTTATAAACAACTTTAAAATTAATTTCATTACCTTAGATATCAGAAATTTTGACTCAAAGGAAATTCAGATATGCTATTAAATAAAATAGATATATTGAATGAGGCATCATTTTTTGGAAATTAAGAATAATAAACTGATGCTCCTTTAGACACGAATGTACCAGTGCTGAGTTTTTTTCCCCCACAGGTGGGTGTAAATTCACTCTGAATTAGTATACATATAATAAATGTTACAATATTACTAAATCAGCCATTTGTAAAATAAAATACAGTAGGAGCTGAGGAGTCTTTCATTGGGAAGTGAGAGCATTAACTTTCACTTGAACTTTTCAATTGAAAGCAAACAAATTCATATATTCTCTTTGATCATGAAGGCAATTTACAGTCTATTTAACTACAGTGCAAAAAGAGAATGCCAGTTCTAATTTTTCAAGTTTAGAATGTGCTATTCAGGAAAGACTATGTTATTTAATAGCAAAGGAAAGGGAAGAAAACCTGCTTAATCACTACACATAAGATAATATTGATTTCATTTTAAAAATATTCTGGAACTGCTATAGACTGAATATTTATAACCCCCCAAATTTCATTTGTTGAAATCCCATCCCCCAATGTGATGGGATTAGGAGGTGGGCCTTTGGAAGATGATTGGGTCATGAGGGTAGAAGCCTCATGAATGGAATTAGTGCCTTTATAAAAGAGACCCCATAGAGCTCTTTTTCTTCTGCTGCTATGTGGGGACACAGTGAGAAGATTGATATCTGTGTACCAGGAAGTAGACTCTTACCAGACACCAAATCCACCAGCACTTGATTTGGGACTCTCTAGCATCCAGAATTGAAAAAAACAAATTTCTGTCATTTTTAAGACCCAGTCTACAGTACACTGTCACAGCAGCCTGAATAGACTAAGACAGGGACTTTCAGGTAAAGAGGCTTGGCTTTTTCATGCAGTTTATTTCTGAATACTCATCCCTGGCCAATTCCTAAAGAAATTATCTAAGAAATATAAAATTGGAAAAAGCATCCATTTACACAGAAAGCTAAGAAAGCTAATCATCAAAATGGCAGAGATTACTCCTTCCTCGAAGACATGGCATGGCCTCTTGGGAAGAAAAAAGATAAAGTCTGTCCCCCACGGGGTCTCCGGCTTGGAGGGCTGAGTCCTGGAGAAAACAGTGGGCTGTGAGGCTAACCTGGAAAGTGCCCTGTGAAGTCTGGCTAGGTGCGTGGACTGTTGGGAGCTTTCACTAACAACAGTGTCAGCTCAGGAGATCCAGGCTGCTGTAATAAGTGAAGAACTGTGGTTTCTAGCTCTGGAGGTGAAGTTTCCCACAATGTGAAGGTGGTTGTAATTGTGATAAGCATCCCAGTGAAACTCGGCTAGAGACCCAAGAGAAGGGACTACTTCACTGAACAAGAGGCTGCTGGTAGCGGCAGGAGCAGCATCCCTGGGTGGTGGCCAACCTTTGTTGACATAATAACAGCCGTATATAAAAATTGGGCTAAAGAGGCAGATGTTCATGTGCCAAATCAGAGGCCTAGCCAGAAGCCTGGTGCCAGGCAGAGTGGCTTCACTATAGATGGAGTAGAAGTCACAGAAACCAAGTCAGCATAGCCCTTGGCTCTCTTTACTACCCTTAGACTGCATCACTATCACCAACAATAAAACTAATATGGTGTCTATAGCAAAAGATTCTTTATTATGAAATCATACCAGTAACTTTCAGAGAAAGTATATATTTTAAAAAAATATTTGTGGCAAAAAAGCTGAATTTCTGGTAGATCTGCTCATTACTCAATAACATTCAAGAAAATACCCTCTCTATAAAATTAGATGAACTGTAAGATGATATGACAATGATATGGTGTTGAGATGGAAGCAGAATCATAAAGAAAATAAATGAGATATTAAATACATGTTTTAGAATTAAACATAATATCAGAGTTTCAAAAATCAGTAAAAAGCAAAATCAATTCACCAAAAATTACTTCAGTAATACAGAAGACAGGCAAAAAAATACCTATATCTATATGAATAGATAATAGATATGGATATAGATATACCATAATGTAAAAAATAATGCAAAAAATGGAAAAGGGGGATTTCATGGTCATACAATGGAGATATGTGGATAGCTTGTACTTCTGAAGAAGACCCCAGAAAAGCAACATTCAAATACATATAAAACCTCCCACAGACCTAAATCTCCCAATTAAAATAGCCCACTGGATATTAGGCAAAATAAAGAGATTCAAACATTTAACATACCCTGGCAAAAGTTCTGAAACTATAAAAATAAAAATCTCTATTAATGTCCTGAAAGAAGGTTATATACAAAAGAAAAAAGTTGGAAGGCGGGACTACAAACTTGTCTTAGGATTTCTTTGTTTATAACATAGATGCTAGAATCAATGTTTGTAGATTTTTGAGGGGGAAACTTTGTGACCCAAAGTTCCTTATCTAGCCAAGCTCTCTTTCATCTGTCAAGAACAGAAAAACATTTTCAGAGATTTAAGAGTTCATAAGTATACAATCCACGTACTCTTCATGAGGGGATGAATACCCAGAGAAGTAGCTCCTTGCTACTCATAGTGTGGTCCACAGTCCAGCAGCATCCATGTTGAGAAGAAGAATCTCACCTTAGGCCATCAGAGCTACTGCATCAGAATCTGCATTTTAACAAGATCTCCATGTGATTTATATGCACGATAAAGTTTGAGAAGTACTGCTTTAGAAACCAAGTAATTAATCAAAATATAACCCCCCTCCTCCACCCCAAACCATGAAGTAACAGTTGAGGACTGCAGTGAACATTTAAATTAAGTACCGCAGAATAAAATCTCAATAAATGTGTCTTAAAAGTCTACATATATATTTATATAACATAAAATAATAACTTGAAAATGAATATTTAAACTAACATAAATAAGAAGAAAGGTGGATAGGAAATAAAATGAGCCAATTGTGTCATATGGTTCAGACACATTAAATAGAACTCTTGATTTTGGAATGTTTTATCCTTGGAATTGGTAGACAAATATGTATATGTTTATATATGTTCTTGAGACTCTTAAAGACAAATTTCACCCAAACTGTAAATTAGCTATATAACAAACTTCTTGAGATGAAAAAAATTCACATAATGTAAAAGAAAAAGTAAAGAAAAA
>NW_006434369.1:12979460-12983230 GCF_000325575.1 Pteropus alecto
GAAGGAAGGAAGGAAGGAAGGAAGGAAGGAAGGAAGGAAGGAAGGAAGGAAGAAAGAAAGAAAGAAAGAAAGAAAAAGAATCAGAATACATTCTTGGTGAAAATAAATGTAAGTGGAATGAACTTCCCAACTCAAAGAAGTAGGCAGATATTTGTCAATGAAAGTAGCTTTGTTGTGTATCTCCAATTCAAAGAAAATAGAATGTACAAAACATAAACAAAAATTCTCCTGAGCTCCCATTATACACAAATCATTACAAATGTTCTGATGATTATTTTTCCAGAGAACAAATCAATGCAGTTTTTACAAATGGAACTGTACTATGAATATAGTTATTAAACCTACCCATTGAACATAATGTTGTTGTTCGTTAGTTATTTTCATGCTCACGTTTTTCTGAGCTTCTCGGGTCTATGGTTTGATGTTTTTTATTAATTTTGAAAAATTCATTTTAGAAATTTTTTTCACATAGTTATCTCTGTTTTTTTTTTGCTGGGATATTAATTAGCCATTATGATTTTATTTGTTATTATTTCACAGCTCTCGATTGCTCTTTAATTTTTTTCTCTTTTTTCTCATTATGTTTTCGTTTGGGTAATTTCTATTAACCTATCTTCAAGATTATTGATTGTTTTCTCAGCTCTCTCATATCTACTAAAGAGCCTGTTGAAGGCATTTTTTAAATCTAAGCTACCACAGTTTTCTTCCCCCTAGTATTTCCATTTGCTTTCTCTTATAGTTCCCATCTCTCTGCTGAAATTTCCCATCTCTTTATTCATGTTGTACATTTTTCCCCCTTGAACATCTAATATTCAAATTATAGTTATTTTAAATTCCTTGTCTGACAGCTCCAATATATATTGATTACATCTGAATCTGGTTCTGTTGATTTCTTTGTCTCTTGACTTTGGTCTTTTTAATTTTGTGTATGTGTGTCTTTAATTTTTTATTGACTTTTGGCAATCATGTATAGAACAATCAACATTGAGGTAAATAGTATTTATACTTGTAAATGAGCACGACTTTTCTGTTAGGCCATTGGTATATATGCTGCCAAAATGAGCACTCTGTTAGGCCATTGGTATTGGAGGTTGAGTAAATCTACTCAGGAGTTGAGATGGATTTGCATTTTGTTGTGGTTATGGTTATCTTCAGGGCACCACTGGCTTTAATTCCTCTAGCATTACCTTGTGTTTATTTGAGGACTAGTGTTCCAGAAGGTTTTTCTTAATATTCCTGCTCCACCCTCAACTCCCAGTCTTCCTTGTGTGCCAAAGAAAAGAAGGTCTCTTCCCATGCTCTTGCCCCGTCCCCAGAAGTAGACTGTCCTTCCTTGTTATTTGGTGCTTGCTAGCCTGGTGGTGAAGGGAGGGAAGGAGTGGTTCTCTGTTGTCTCTGTCCAGTTTTAGTTCTAGGCAGGTCCAATCCCTCTCCTCTCCTTGTACCAACCACTACCACAGTTTACTATGTATAGTGGTTGAATTTTGAAAAGCAGCAAAGCATGGCATGAGCAAAGGAAGAAAAGACTTAAAAATGAATACAACATCTGGCAGGGGCAATAAAGAAACCAGCCTGTTGAGCAGAGTTACACAATGTAAAAGACAAGTTTGTAAAAGTAGAGAGAGTGACAAAAGCCAGGCAGAGGATTTGTGATGTGATGTAATAGGAAATATAGAGATAGTTTTTATATGGGGACAAAGCAATGATGTGATAAACCTAATGTCGCAAGATGATCTTGGCCAAAATAATTGCACATTGTTTGAATGGGAACACATGGAACCAGGAGTAATAGACAAGACACAATGCAGATAGTCTGGGCAGGAAGTGATAAAGGTCTAAACAGGGTATTAGAACTAGAGGGGAATTTATGAAACATGACTTCTCAAGAAACTAGTTGGCAGGTGACTCACCAAAAATTATTAACATATAAAACTGTAATGAACTTGTATATTGTATGTATATATGGCCGAGTATTATAACTTCTTAAAGTGATTGTTTTATCAATCTACCCAGCTTAAATTCTCTGGTCAAGTACAATTTCTCCCCTACATACACTATCAGTTTGTTGCCTCTCTCTGCCTTTGATACTTCACTTGGCTAAATCACAATGCTGGCTAAATCCAACTCTTCATTTATTCTGTGGCTGCACCACACAATGGACCTTACCTGGAGAAAATCCAGGTGTGTCACAGTGACATCAAGTGGGCCCTCGAAGCTACCAGGCAATCAATTATACCAAACTGCCCCGGTGCACTCACTGTCACCTTTTCTAGACCACTATTGCAGATCTTTTCTTTCCTCCCCAAACTATCAATACTTCTTCCCCCATCTTCAGTCTCAGCTCATGGTATTGCTTTCCATTACAGTGACGAAATGGAAGCAAACAGAAGACCAATGTGCAACCTCCCACCACCAACCACCTCTACCCACCTCTCTGGATCTGTGCTCACCCACTGTGCCTGCCCTTCTTTTATTACGGACAATTGCCTATGTTTCTTGGGCCAGCCAACCTCTCTTCCTGTGTACCTAGTGACATCCCCACTCACACACTCAGGGACATCACTCCAGAAATTCTCTCTTCTTTCTCCTACTGCATCAATGTTTCCTTCTTTTCTGGATCAGTCTCATCAGCCTAGAAATGTGCTGATTTTTTTTTTTTCATATTAGAAATAAAAATCCTCTTGGCCACACTCTCTTCTCCTGTTACTGTTGCACTCCTTTCTTTTTCTTTACAACGGTTCTTAAACATGTTGTTCATACTTATTGTTCCCAATTCCTCTCTACCTGCCCATCTTGAAGTCACTTCAATCAGATTTGTGCTGCTACCTCTCTACCCAAACTACCTGATCGCCCCTGACCCACACATTGTCAAATCCCGCAGTGTCGATGCTCATCACACCTGACCCATGAGTAGGACGACCCGTCAATGTGCTGTCCAAACTGGACGCACTTCAGAGTGAATGGGGTGCTCGCAATGATTAAACCAAGTCCATAGGTGTTAACTGGGATTATCCAGGCTAAACCAAGACATATCAGCAGATTTGAAACTGCCGCTCACTACCTTCTCTTTGAAATATTTCTACTCTCGGCCTTCAGAGCAACAGTTATCAAGTTGTCCTTCTACCTAGCTGCTCCTTGTCATTTTCTGCTCCTCCTCCTCTACAGGTCTTCTAAGCAGTGAGGTGCCCCAGGGCTCAGCCCTTAAACCTCCTCCCTCTCTGAACTCACTCCCACAGTGATCTCATCCTATCTCATGGCTTTAAATACCATCTACATGCTAATGACTCTCAAATTTATGTCTGGCCCACATATCCTGAATTCAAATATCCAACTACATGCTAATGACTCTCGAATTCATGTCTGGACCAAAACTCTGCCCAGATCTTAAATATCCAACTGCCTACTTTGTGTATGTGCAGACATCTCCAATTTAATATGTTCAATATTGCAAGACTATTTTCCCCAAAACCTGTTTCTCATCAAAATTAATGACATCTCAATTTGTTGCTCTGGCTACAACCCTCAGAGTCATCCTTAACTCCTGTCTTTCTCTCACAATCCTCATCTGCTACCCAGCAACTCCTGTTGACATTTACATCGGAATAGATCTGGAATCTGATTACTTCTCCTCAGCTACCACCTCCCACCTGGTGTGAGTCACCAGCATCACCAGCTGGGTTATGGTAATAGCTCCCTAACTGCTCTCCAGACTTCTTTGCTTGTCCCCTTGGTGTTCTTCAATATAGCTCTCAGAGAAATGCCGTTGAAAT
>NW_006434369.1:12983284-12991284 GCF_000325575.1 Pteropus alecto
GCCAGTGTTGTCATTCTGAACTCCCTCTCTCCCTGCCCATAACTTCTTTGACCACCTCTTTTAATACCTACCACTTCACCCATTCTGCTCTGAGTCCTCTGCTATTCCTTCAGCCCAGATCCTCTTCCTCCTAATATTCACATCTGTTTTTCCCTTACTTTTCTTATATCTTTACTCAAAAACCACCTCCCCAATGAGCCCTTCCTAAAATTTCCATCGCATCTGAACCCTGACGTTTCATATCCCCTTCTCTGCCTTATGTTTTTTCCTTAGCATTTACCACTGACTAACATAGTAGCTATATTCTTTATCTTGTTTATTGGCTCTTTCTTCAGCTAGAATTGAAGTTCCATTGTGGTAGATTTTTTTTTTTCCTGGTCTATTTCAGTAGTTTCTAAATCCCTAGCACCTAGGATTGTGCCTGACACAAGCTAAACACTGATAAATATTTCAGTGAATTTCCCTGCACCTAAATACGTGAACTGGAGAAGATATAGCTATAACAAGTGAAATCAGACATTTATCTTTCCATGTGAAATATTATGTAACCTTAATAAAGCTTTTCACAAAGTGTTCTTCAAAGCATTAATGACACAAGATATACCTCAAACAAAAAGCAGTCCATGATCACGACAGTTTGTAAAATACCACGTATAATAACTTTTAGAGATTCCTAGGGTATACTCACATATTAAAATCTCTGAGACATCTTTTGGTAAATAAACATATTTTTTTCTTTCTTCTCCTATTCCTACTTATCTGGCCATTTTTTCATGCTGTCCAGCTTCTTGGAACACCTTCCCTGTGGGGTTTCCCATCTCACATCCCAAGTTAGAACTAGAATGCAGACCTCCCAGCTCTAATGCAGCGGTACTTTCATTGGAAGCTAGTGTCATGTAAAACCTATTCCTGCAAGAGTGGTAGCAGGGCAGAGGTTGCAGAGGTCATATCCAATGTCCTGTAGCAGAGATGGGACAGGCCCAATTTGCACCCAAAGGTGGTAGCAGTGGCACCTCTATCTGAGCGTGCCACTGCTACCACCTTTGGGTGCAAATTGGGCCTGTCCCATCTCTGGTATAATTCGAGCATTGTTTCTGCTGTATTTTGGTATAATTCGAGCATTGTTTCTGCTGTATTTTCTCTGTTGAAACCCAGTGTTCTGCAAACATGTTTGAGTCTTAAGGGTCTTTTCTTAAGAAAACACCTATTAATGTCCAGGGAACATCAGCATTCCTTTGGTGGTCTGCTCCATGTTTGCACTCTAAGGGCCATACCATACCCCTCTCCAGAAGCATCAGGAGCAGAGATCCTGACTGTGCATCACCTATTCCCAGTGCTTCTCAACTCGGAGCCAGGCCAGGGCATCAGTACCATTTTCAAGACCCAGCTGATTATGATATGCAGCCAGAGTTTAGAACCACTCAGGTAGGTAAAGCATTTCCCTTGGTTCTGAATTTGCAATAGTGTTCTGGGATTTAGGCAGCCATTAAGAGCTGGCCTCTTAAGTGCCAGGAGAGAAGCATGTCCCCATCCTCATAGGAATATCGCAGACCATGGCCAAGGCCATCAACGCCAGCAAGCATGGCCAAGAGAAGAGTGGAAGTGTTTAGTGTGTAGTCTTCCCATGAGGAAGACTACTCTCCTGTTCTCAAACCTGGGTGCTGATGGGCAAGCTTCTGCATCAGCATGTTGGCCCCATACCAAGGGGGTCTGTGGGAGAATGGCAGAAGAGCTGCTATAATAACATCCAGCAAATGAGGCTCTGGGAAAATGACAGGGGTGAGAAGGAGCAGAAGGGCCAACATTCCCAAGGGCTAAAGGAGCCACAATGGAAAGCTGGGGCCAAATGTTCATGGACTTTGAGAAATAGCGCAGTTCCTTTAGCTTAGTGATTACAATTCATTCACAGAGGAAATCATTAAGTTTTTTTCCAAGGCATGGATCCCACATGGAGTTTGAAAGATTTCTCTCTCCCAACTGAATCCAGTATATTATAATGTGCTTTCCTGTGCTTATTAATTATTTAGAAGAAGGTGGGCAGTGTTGCCCAAGGAGTTTATGTGGGTCATAAGTAAATATCAAATTTCCATTAACCCTTTTAAAATACTGAAAACAGCTCTACCGCTCTGGGTGACTCCTGGCTGGGAAATTACTTCAGTCTTTTACTTTAGATTTTCTCTGATGAGAGCAATCCTCTAGCTTTGCCCTCTTTCTCAACAATCATATTTGAACAGTTACAAAAGCCCGTTGAGAAAAATATGATTTCTCTTCTTTAGACACTTTCAGAATGTTCTGAACAACAGAACAACAAAAGGATATTAATACCGTCTAAAAGTAGCATTTTTAGTCTAATAATAACTCAGCATGCACCTGTTAAAGTGGTTCCGTTTCAATATTAACAATGTTCTGTGAGATCCTCTTCCCAAAATGACAATTGGGGATTCATTTTACCTTCAGAGGGTAGAAAATGAAAGCTGTAGTTTTTCCCAGCTTTTTAGTAGCAATTCCTCCTCCTTTAGTTATCATTAGCTCACTGAGATGAGGACAACTTTACAAACAAGAGGCTTTGCCACACACCTCTCAGGATGCTGTTGGGGATGAGGGTACAGTTCTTTGAAGGTAACAGATTTGCCATAAGGGGACAACGCTGTTTATTACTAGTGGTTATACTGATCTCTATGCCTATTGCCCCAGTTAGTAGCAATTCCTCCTCCTTTAGTTATCATTAGCTCACTGAGATGAGGACAACTTTACAAACAAGAGGCTTTGCCACACACCTCTCAGGATGCTGTTGGGGATGAGGGTACAGTTCTTTGAAGGTAACAGATTTGCCATAAGGGGACAACGCTGTTTATTACTAGTGGTTATACTGATCTCTATGCCTATTGCCTTATTTGCTTGGGACAGGGCTGTGATTGTCAGGGTTATTTTTCAAAGAACCCATTATCTGAGGGTAAACAAATGTGACTTTTCATTCATTCCTTCACTCGACAAACATATATTAAGTGCCTATACCAGACATCGTGTTCACATCCCTCACTCTATAGAGTCTAAAGGGGAAGCCTAACTCAAAAGAAAAATTTAGGTAAATGAATAATTACTGTTATGTTCAGGGGTATGGAGAGAATAGACAGATATGACAGAATAGTGGGGGCAGGCAGCTGACCCCTGCTGGTGGTCAGAAAAGTCTTTTCTGAGACAGCTGTATATATTTCATTGTTTTAAAATTTAATATCTGTTTTTAGGCTTTGTTGAGCTGGAAGTCGGGCGGCTCAGAGGTGGGAATCTAAATAGGGGCACTTGTAGCTGCTGCCATACAAAGAAGTACATACATCTCTTTTGAGGCCTGGGAGTTCAAAGAAAGGATGAGCATAGCCTGAGGTCGATGCTGAGCAGCTTTGGGGCAAGGGGGTTCATGGGTCATCTAGGAAAGGCAAGATTGCGATTGGCCTAGAAGAAGGGAAGTCATTCCCTGCAAAGGGAACAGCTTGAAGTATGTTTGGCAAAGATTAAGTCATTAAGTCTTAGTGGAGCCTAGAAGAGAGATTTAGGTAGAAAGATGGGTTCCTTTACCCAACACTTACTGAGCATTTACTATTTGCCAGGCATTTGGGTTATAGGGAGAGAGCGATGAACATTACAGGTATATCTGGCCTTTGTGGGGCTTACTGAGGAAGAATAAGGCTAATTAACTAACTTAACACACAAACTTGCAATAAAATGGAGTCAAATTTTGAAAAGGGCTATACAGAAACTAAACTGTGCAGAGATGAAGGGAGCACAGTGAGCAGAGAGAGGCTGCTCCAGAGAGATGCTTGGGGAAGGTGTCCCCAAGGAGGTGATATGGGGGCAGGAGACACAAGGGCATAATAAGTCAAGTCACAGGGGAAAATGAGAAAGGGAACAAGCAAGGGGCACTGTACAAGTGCAAAAGAGGGAAACGCTTGGAAGATACTAAGAATCATCTCTAATGGCTGGAGTCTAGGGGAGCAGAGGTATAGTGGTATGGGATGAGATTGCACTGAGGTGGGATTTTATTTTAAGTAAAAAAAAGCCACTGAAGGAAGTTAAGTGAATGAGGAAGATGATTCAATTCTAGCTGCTGTATAAAAGCCATTTTGGAGGGACTCAAGGGTGGTAACATAATCAGGAAACTATTTTATGTGACAAGATGAGAAGGGATATGGCTATAGTGGAAAGGAATAAGTTGATTGGAGCTGGGTTTCAGAAATGGAAATGATTGAGCTTACCAATGAGAGGTGGGGCTGGAGTGGGATCGAGACACAACAATAAGAAAAAAAGGAGAATGAAGGATGTAACCTAGGTTTCTGGTTTGAGCAAACAGCAGGACAGTGCCATTTACAGAGGTGGAGAGACTGAAGGACAAACAGTTTGTTGTGGAGAAATCACAAGTTTGTTTTGGGCTATGCTTGTTAAGATAAACAAGTGGTGATATCAAGTAGCCAGTGAGAGCTCAGAAAGGTCTAAGCTGGTAATATTAATTTTGGAGTCATCAGCATATAGACAGTGTGGAAAGCCATGGCTATGAATCACCAAGGAATGAGTGTAGTGAGAGGAAAAGTGGGTTTGAGACTAAGCCTTGAGAAATTAACACCTAGAGGTTGTGTTGAGGAATGAGAAAGAAAGTAGGAGGCAATTCAGAGAAGCTGAGGCTAGTGGCTGATCCACATGTGGGTCCAGAGGTGGCCACTGTCAACTGTACCAAAGCTGCCAGGAAGCCTAGTAAGATGAGGAGCACAAAGCATTCCTTCGATTCGCCAGCACAGACATCTTCTGTGACTTTGGCGTATAGTGGGTATGGAGCCAGAGTGGAATAGGCTAAAGAATGAATGGAAAGTCAAATGCAGATAATTCTTGAAAGGTTTTGCTATGAAGGGAAACTAAAGAATTAGGATAGTAACTGGGGGGTCATGAGGTTTAAAAAAATTTTTTTTAAGTTAGGAGATATTTAATTATGTTTGTACATAGATAGAAACAATTCCCTAGAAAAGAAGCAGTTGATAATTAATGCAGGAGAGAGATAACAGCTGAAGGAAAAAAGTCCTTGAGCAGGTGAGCTGGGATGGTATATCAGTTTCCCATGCCTGCTCTAACAAACTACCACAAACTTGGGGGCTTAAAACAACATGCATTTATTCTCTTACAGTTCTGGAGATCAGAAGTTCAAAATCAGTATCTCTGGACTAAAGTCAAATTGTCAGCAGGGCCAAAGGTTGCTATGCAGCCTCTAGGGGAGAATCTATTTACTTGCTCATCCTGGTTTCTAAGAGTTGCATTCTTTGGTTCATTGTCCACTCCTCCATTTTCAAAGTCAGCAGTGGAGCATCTTCAAATTTCCCTCTGCTCTGGTCACCTTGTATACTCATCGATAGTCAAATTTACCTCTGCCTCTTTCTTGTAAGGACACTTTGTGATTACACTTAGGGCCTACCCAGATATTCCGGGATAATCTCCTAACCTCAAGGTCCTTAATTTAATACATCTGCAAAGTCTTCTTTATCCTGTCAGGTCACACTCAGAGGTTCCAGGAGTTAGGACCTAGACATCTGTGGGAGGCATTATTCAGCCACCATGGATGACCTCTAGAGCACTGGTGGATACTGGCCTTTGCTAGGAGGGAGATATTTTCCATACCCTTGTAACCAGAGGAAGAAGGGGAAGGGATTCATGAAAGGCTGTATAGATTTGATGGTGACAAGATGAGGGAGTTCATGCTTTTGGCTTCAATTTTCTGAGAGAGGTCTCAGGTCAAGCTGACAGCTGAGAAGGATGGTGGCTGAAGGAGAGTGGATAGGTGATTACATACAGTGGGAAAACAAACTACTTTTTAGGCCTTTCAGCATAACTACAGGAGAGCATGGCAAGGCAGTAAGTATAAGGATGAGAACCCAAGGGATGTAATTTGGTCAGGAGGCAACGGAAAATTGTAGTAGTCTGGTGGATTGTGAGGAAACAGATGCTGAGATCAGGAGCTCAAAGGTCATGATGAGGTGATATTGAGTGAGTTAACTGTAAGTACAAGAGGCATTGGACAGAGTGGGATGTCTTTAATTAAGATTTTGGAGACAGATACGTTTCTGGTGATGCTAAGTTCCAGGATTTCCCTTTGGGAGGGAGTCATTAAAAGACAGATAGATGATCATCCACCTGGATGCTGAAGACACCAGGAATAAAGACAGGAAAGGGGTGGCCAGGAAGCAAAGTCTTCAGTGAATTGGGTGACCTGGAAGAAGTTAGATGATGGAAGTGAGTAGAAGACAGGCATTGGAGGAGCAGTGGATACCTTACCCAACAGCATCAATTAAATGCGAACTGGAGTTTTGCCAAACGGGGAGAAATGGTTTGAAAGGAATGGGGAGGAAGGAAGCCACCTGCTTTACTTCCTGGCTCTAAGGGAGTTGAAGTGTAAAAGTATTAACACTTTAGAGGGCTCCTACGTTTTTAAGTTTACACAAAGAAAAGAAGTTGATGCAATAAGAGTGTGTGCTACTCCTTTGGTGT
The DNA here is from genome assembly GCF_000325575.1 of Pteropus alecto. NCBI lineage: Eukaryota > Metazoa > Chordata > Mammalia > Chiroptera > Pteropodidae > Pteropus > Pteropus alecto. The sequence continues at coordinate 12,989,807 of NW_006434369.1, forward strand.
AATTTCCCAATATCACAGTGGAAGTACTTGGGAGAGATGAGGTTTTGGGGAGCATAGCGATGAGAGTCTGGCAATGATAGGTTATTGGAGAGGATTTCTGGACTTCTAGTGGTGAGTTTCACAAAGGACACAAAGCACATGCAACCAACCACATTATGGAAGGCCGTGTGTGGCAGACCTTAAGGAATCTATGTTTCACTCTGAGGTTGGGGGTGGGGAGGGTGTTAAGCAGCAAACTATCAAGGTCAAAGGCCGGTTTTAGGAAAATTAATTTTCCAGGCACTGAACAAAAGAGGTCCTTAGAAAACTACTGCAATGGGTCTGATCAGATTATGAAAACTAAGAATGGTGGAAAGAAATGATAGTTTCAAGAAATGTGCTTGGCTTGAATTATAGGAGATAAGGGAAATGAGGGAGCGAGTGGGGAATTATTCCCATGTTTCAAGCTTAAGTGGTTGGGAGAATAGGTTGTGAATGGAAATTGATGGTTTTGGTATTTGGCAAACCATGGTTAAATCCTCAGGTAGTGGCTGAACCTAAGGCTAGAGCCCTGTAATGACAGGTGAATCACTGGGCCCTTCCCCAGTTGCGGCACCAGGAGTAACTGCCTGGGGTTTCTCTGATTGAGGATAATGAAGGACCAACCAGGATCCCAGGAAGCAACCAGTAATTGTCCCTAATTTAGTTTCAGACTCCCAGGGCAGTGTCTGAGCCTTCAATTACCATATGCAATAAGGCCTGTGTGGAGGTGTGAATTGTGAGGTGCCTAAGCCCAATGGATACTTTTCAGCCATTCCACAAGGGGCAAGTTCAGCCAGTGTTGTCATTCATCTTTATAACCCTAATGCACCATGACTTAGGGCACAGTAGGACACACCAGTTAGTCTTTCAAGGAGCCCTGCAGGACTCGGCTAAAAAGAAGCCACTTCGACCTTTTCTCCTACCCACCCCAAAATTAAGGCAGGGATAACAAGCAAGGGTTTCACTTCAAATTGCGGGTTTCATCACATCTGTGAGCCCAGGCCCAGAATCACAGTTGAGGTCTAGCCAAGAATTTGACTCATTCAGGTGCAAACTCCACCCACATTTGCTCAATTTCCTCCATTCTGCTGACAGCAGCTCTTTTCTTCCTTTTGCTTGAAAGGCCAGAGTCTTTGTGCATGCTAAGATTAACTGAGGCTGACATTCCCCTCTGTGGCTTCCCCGCCTGGCCTCTCCGATCCTCCAATATTCACCTTTGCTCTGGGCTGAGCGGGCGCTGCCTGGGTTTGGGGAGCTGTAGGGGCCCTGCGGGATTAACTCGAACCGCCCTGGGAAGTGCTGGTGGCCCGGCACTTTAAAAGGCTCTCCGGGGCCAGGACCCGCTCCCTCTTTCCCGTTCCCGGCACGGAGCTCCGAGCGCGCGCTCACTTAGCCTCGGACGGGAGCGGGCGCGCGCCGGGCGGGGCGGGGCGAGGAAGGGGCGGGGCCTCTGCGGG
>NW_006434369.1:12991840-12995548 GCF_000325575.1 Pteropus alecto
TGCGGCTGACGTGGCGCAAGGCGGCCGGGGCGGTGCAGGAGGGGGCGGGCGGTCCGGAGGGGAGAGCCGAGGACGGGCCGCCCCTCCTCCTTCCCGAGTGCCCCTTTCCCCCAATCCGTGGGCTGGGGGAGGGGAAGGGAGGTCGTCGCCCTTTGGGGTTGCTGGGATCCTAGAGGCCACTGCACGGTCCTGCCCGACCCCTGCCTTAAACTTGCTGCGCCGGCGGCCTGCCAGAGCGGCTGGCACCAGGTGGGCCACGTGCGGCGGCCGCTGGCACCCGGCGTCCAGCCGCGGACACTTGAGGGATTCCGATCACTAGCTGTAGGGGGCACATCCTCTGCTTGAAGATTTAATTGAAAAATAGGAACTCGTAAAGTTGTGATATCCCCCTTGGTGTGTTCCTGAGAGGAGAAGGTGTGGCCCAGGCAGAAGAGTGTTCCCGTGCTACCCCGAGAAGCTAGAGCAGTGCGAATTCTGGGGACCCTTCCGCAGCGCGGAGTGGATAGGAAGCTGTGCCCTGGGTGATAGGAACCCCTGCTCCTCATCTCAGAGCTGTCCTCTGGCACCTCCTCCCCTCCGCTCTCTCGGGGCTGGCTTGTCTGGAAAGCGAGATGGCAAATGGTACCACGTCAAACAGACGGTACCGCCTGCCATGGTTCTGGGGCGGGGGGGCTTTGGTATGGGACTCCTGTCCAACCCCTAAGACTCTTATCCGGAGAATTGACCTAGCGAAGGACTTCGTGTCATTCATACAAGCACAGGTAGTGCTTTCCTCGCAGGGCCTAGATGCCCCAATAAAGGGAAGTTCTCTTGGGACAGAGCAGAAAGCTAGTGTTAAGGCAACAAGGCAGTTTGCAGGCTTATTTGCAGAATTTGACGTCCTTCTGTAGTGCGGGGGAGAGGTTCCTTGAGATGTGGGAAAGAGATGTGGGAAGTTGAAAGATGCCTAAGAGAAACAGCCTATTCAGAAAATGTGCTGGCGGAAGTTGGAGGAAACTTTTCTTTTTCTCTCCATGTTCAGGCTATTACTGTATTTCATTTCCTTTGGAGTTAAATCAACTTTGTGGGGCCGGTCTGAGTCACAGCTATCGTTGTGCTTTAAGTTCTCAAGAACGAACTGACTTGGATTTTTAGAACTACCAGTGGTATAGAAAATACTTTGTAGAGTAAAATATTCAATATTAATAGTTACTCTGGAAAGGAGTATTCTCAGAGTAACTAATCCAGTTAAGTACACTACGCAATTGGAGTCTATTCCAGTGGAATAAATCTTTCTTTTTTATTTTTTAAAGAAAAACTGACACGTAGACATAATGAGTCCATGCAGTGCCAATGGAGTTTTAATTTTAGAGTCTCTGTGTTATTTAGCAGCTAGTCCTTGACTGAGTGACGGGGAAAAACTGGCAAATTTGAGCCCTTGGTATGAAGTAAATGTGGCTTATGGACTTGTAAGTGGATTCTCCAAAAAATAAAAGTAACTTGTAAAGTTTTTATTTGTTTGCTTATGAATAGTCTGTTACAAAATATTTAAACAGAGACCTCTGGGTTTCTGTGATGGCATTTGAAAGAAAGTTTAACAGTTGATTGGGACTCAAAATATACTGCGGACTGCCCCCATCTCGCATCTCTTTCCAGTTTCAATCTTTGTGGCATATTGGAAGCCCACATATATGATAAGGGGCCAAGGGTACCATGTAATGAGAACACTGATCTGTGTATTTTTGCTCTGAACTTGGCAGATGTAGGGTTGTCCTGCTCCTGTAGATTTTGTTCCAGCCTCTTCTTTATGGCCAGTATGCAGGTCACCCTGAACTTGATGGTAACAATGAGGTCAGATTGGGGCTGCCTCCTTGGGAGGACTAGGTAGATTTGCCCTATTACATGGCCATAGGCTGCCTTCTGAACATAGTCGCTGTCTCAGAAGCTTGCGCTGTAGCCACAAGAGTCCCAAACCAGAAGTACCAACTGCATGACACTTATGGATCTGTCACTGAGAAATTGCCAAACAGTATTTGCCAAGCATGTGCTGGATACTGAGAAAGTTATAAAAAGGACAGTGCTGTCTTCTCAGCCCTTGTACCAAATATACTTAAATATAACACTGGTTTTCTTTCATAATTATCTTCTAAAGAAGAGGGTATCATATTGTGTTTGAGTCTCTTAAAAAGCAAGGATTCTCTTAGCTGGCCAAGAAAATATTCTTAGGGAAGACACATTTGCTTGAAGCATACTTTTTCAGTGCTATCTTTAGATGGTTTTTATCGAGGTCATCTGTCAGAAAAGAGGCAAAGAGATTTTATTGAGGCATTATTTCGAGGATGAACTCACAATTTTAAGTTTAGGGTGTTCTTATAGGCAAGCCTGTTAAAGGCCACTTTATAAAAGCAATACAGCAAGTAGTTACATTGTAGACATGAATACACACTTAGCAGCTGAAAGAGAAAAACAAAAACAAACCCATGCCCCCTAATGATATGTGACTGTACTTGAAGTTCGAAATAAAGTTTCCAGTGTAGGCTCATGAAGAATTTAAATATGGCACTGCAGAGAGCTGACAATTAAAGATGATCAGCTCTATGACTCAAAAAGTAGATCTAGTTGATGAGAAAGATGCTCATGCTGTCAGGAAATGTGAAGAGTAGCAAGAAACTATAAGTTAACATTTTAAAGATAGGCGATTAAAAAATATCTGTGTGTAGTTAAGTTCATACAGTAAATATAAGTGTACATTTCATTATATCATATTTAAAAGTTTGAGTTGCCACAGACTTTTTAAACTTCTCATTGGAGAAAAATGCAGAATTTATTTAATTTTGCGATTGCCTTGCATTTGCAGATACTTGGTGATATAGTAGTAGAAGAGGCCTGGCTAATAAAGGAGCAACTATAGCAAGAAGTGCTAAGCTGCTGCAGTAGAGGGGGAGCAAGTTTGCTTTTCCGTAGAGAAGAGAAAGGGCACCAAACAGCCTGGCGAGTCTTGGCTGACTGCTTGGAGGAAGTGACAGTCAAACTAATCCTCAGGGCAAATAGGAATTATCCAGGTAGGCTTCGGGAGGAAACATCAAAGAGAATGTGTACTGATTCCCTAGGCAAGCCAAGCTGTGGTGGCCCTCTTAGAAACTGCAAATATTACAGTGTGGCTCAGGGGTAGACAACAAAGTAAGGAGGGCAGCTGGAGTATGGATATCAAGTGGGAGGTCAGCAGATCTTGTACAGTACTTTGCTAACAGGATTTCATGCTGAGAATAATGCAAGGACTTTATGGAGGGTTATAAGCAGGGAAATGGGGTTCTGTAGTAATTGCAAGCTAATCCATTTCTGCTGTGGTGTAAAGAAAGGATCAGAGAGCTGAAGAGGTGGTCAGGTGCCCCTGACCCAGCACTCACTATGCTCGTTACTTCACCTTATTACAGGTGTGGGCATTGCCAACGTCTGCAGCCTACTTGGAATGACCTGGGAGACAAGTACAACAGCATGGAAGATGCCAAAGTCTACGTGGCTAAAGTGGATTGCACGGCCAACTCAGATGTGTGTTCTGCACAGGGAGTGCGAGGATACCCCACGTAAGTGGGAAGGGCACATGCTTCCAGTATCTTCTGTCTTCCACATCTTTTAGCCAGCTTCATTCAGCAAAAGAAAGTCCAAAAGTACACTTTTGATAACTTCCTTTGTAGTTCCGAGGAGTGAGATGCTAAATTTAAGCAGGTA
>NW_006434369.1:12995656-13009698 GCF_000325575.1 Pteropus alecto
ATATTAGATGTCTTTTTGTACCTTTTTTGGAAAAATCCTTTAATTAATCCGTGATGGGTTTTCCTTTTATAAGAACATGTGTTTGCAAGACAAAAATGGTGGTCTCCAGGAGGTCCTGTCTCATTTGATGTTCACATTTACACAATGAAAACAGACTTTGTCATCAATTTTAGTATGAATTTTTGGTCACTATTATTCCTAAGCATCCTTTCTAGAGTAATTTCCTATTCGACTAGCACAGGACTGTTTCTGTTGGACAGAAAGGTAACAAAATGGAGTACAGCAGTTCTGACAAGTGATACTACTTACTCCCTTGACAGTTAAAAGCATTTTTTGGTTTTAAGAAACAAATTGGAACTGACTTAATAAACAAAAGAGGATATTAATTAGTAGGCTGTGGGAGAAACTCTGAGACTCAGCTCCAAGGGCTTCGGGGCCTGTGTTTGCTGTGTGTCTCCCTTAAGGTGACTTAACTTTCTGGCTCTGCATCTCTCTGTTGCCATGGTGAACTTGGGCCCATCACCAATTGGCCCAGCTTACGTGGGGTGATTATTCTGGGAACTGCCCTTGTTGCTGGGGAGTCATGCTCTTGTAGAAAGACAGCAGGCCCATTCAGACCACATGGCAAATGTTGGAGTAAAGAGCCCTTCTCCAAAAAAGGGAAGATGCTGTTTCCAGAAGGATAGGGAAGGAGCCGGCCATTGCGACTCCCGAAATATTTGTCAAATTTGATGAGTTAAGTAAATGCTATATAAAACTTGAGCTTATCTTCATACTCGAGAGTCAGCATAGAAAAGTTGAAGGAACTCTGGGGCTGAAACTTAGAAGCCAAGGTTTGAATCCCAGCTCTACCATCTACTTATCATGCAGCTCTGGTCATATTATTTAACCTCTAAGTCTAAAGTAGGATGCTGATACCCACCTCACCTCCCATAGCATTATTATGTGAAATAATGTGTGTGCCGACACTGATCTGAGCATAGCCAATAAATGTTGTTTCCCTTAATATTTGGAAATTTGGCATTTCCATAAAGGACTCTAATCTTTGGTGAATGCTTTCTAATCTAAGTGCCATAATTCAAGTCTACATTAAGTCAGGTTAGTAGAGATCTAATTCCCCACTATATGTACCTACCTAAAAGGCATCACTGACCTATGCTTCATAGTATTGCCTTTAAAGTAAACTGCTTGAATGGAGAGCATTCCAAAGAAGCAGTCAGTAAGCTAGATGCTTACCTGTTGAGAGCCTGTTACTTCAAGGTACAGGGGCAACAGAGATGGTTGGATGGTTGGCTGTGATGTCCACTCTTAAATGTCTGGCTATAGTCGTGTGGTTGTGTACACCAAAAACTATGTCATAGGGAAGGTGGAACAATAGGAGCTATAATAGGGCTGAGAGGGCAAATGTTAGGAGGCATCAGAGAAGGGAGTAGAGTGTATCTGGTTATACCAGCTATCTGGCTGCAACTCCATAGATGCTATTCACAGATTTTAAAAGATCCATGGTGGATCATTTGTCCTGATTTCCATTTAGAAGATTTGGTCTCCCCAAGAAAACCATGCACTGGTTTCGTGTTGTAAAAATAACTAAAATGAGCTTACATTATGCTGAATGTGGTTTGGGAAGGAACCTCCGTGACCGTGACAGCCCTGCACAAGTGCTGGAGAAGAGATTTTTTTCATTTAATTCAGGAGTTAGAGTGTGCTGCATAAAATGTAGTCACATTAGGGAATTCATAGAGTTACCTGTATGAGCTTTTACTTCCTCTAAAACTGTACCCATCTCATAGAGACATTGCAAGACTTGAATCAGATAATGGAAGTAAATGCCTAAACACAGGTGTGTCAGTATATCTACTTTTATGTCACTGTTTCCCGGATACCTTTAACTGGAGGAAAGGATTAGAGAGGGAGGGAATTTGGCTTCCCATGCCCCTAGGGGTGGCTGACTATGCTCAGAAAAATGTTTTTAAGGTCTTCCTGTTGAGCCAGAAAATAATCTTTCTTATCTGAGAAAATGTGAGCAGGGACAGCACTGAAAGTTTCTTAGGGTTGCCGTAACAAAGTGCCACAAACCAGCTGACTGAAAAGAACAGAAATTTATTCTTAGTTGCGGAAGCCAGAAGCTCAAAATCAAATCATCAGCAGGGCCATGCTACCTCTGAAACCCATCCTGCCTCTTCCCAGCTCCTGGTGGTTTGCTGACAGTCTTTGGTGTTCCTTGACTTAAAGGTGCATCACTCCAATCCTCCATCGTTACAGGGTCCTCTCCCTGTCTGCAAGTCTCTCTCTCTGTCCAAATTTCCCCTTTTATAAGGACACTAGTCATATTGAATGAGGGCCCACCCTATTAACCTCATTTTAACTTGCTTGTCTCTATAAAGATCCTGTTTCTAAATAAGGTCACAGTCTCAGCTACTGTGGGTTAGGACTTCAACAGATCTGTTTTGCCAGACACAATTCAACCCATAAGACCATCTCATCTATTGTAGTAGAACTTTCATCATACCATTTTCCAGCGTGACCCATAAATGGGCATTTTCTCCCCTGCATTCTGCTTGAAAAAGAAATAGACCACTAAAAAAACCCAAATGCCTGTGTGGAGGTTTGGTAATAGCAGAAAAACTTGGAGCTGTACTTTGGGTTTGTACCCCGCGGTCCCCTCTTCATCACTTTCATCTCCACCTATGGGGGGAATTGAAGTCAGACTGAAAAGTCTGTAAAATAAGCTCTAATTCTATCCCTAGGCCTTAAGAACTTAAGGAAGAAAGATTTGGGTAGAAAGATTTTCAATCTAACAAGATTTTTAAAAATTGTTTATTTTTATTTTATGCAAAGCATACCACATTAGAAAATATTACATATTAGGTTTTACTGATTTTTTTACAAATTTAAATAATTTATTTAAATTAGTTTCAAGTATACAGTACATTGGTTAGACATCTATATTGTTCATAAAACGATTCCCTCAATTGCTCCCTCCCTCCCTGGCCCTCCACTAGCCATCACATTAATGCTAACTGCATTCCTCATGCCGTGCTCCCCATCCTTGTGCCCAGCTATCAGCTACTAATTTGTGCTTCTCCCAGCTCCCCAAGCCCCCTCCCCTCTGTCACCAAATCGTCCACTGTATTTGTCTGTTTTTGATTAGTTTATTCTTTTTGTTCCTTAGATTCCACATATAAGTGAAATCATATGGTATTTATCTTTCTCTGTCTGACCTGTTTCACTCAGTATAATGTAGGTTTTACTGATTTTTAAAGTTGAAAAAGAAATGGAGAATGAGTTTGACAATAGCTGGTCCTTTCTGATCTTTTGAGGATCCACTTATTTTTTTTTTGTCCTGAAGCTCTTTGATGGAGGAAGGCACTTGGAAGAGAGAAAGGACATGAGGTCCAGAAGTATCTTCTAGTTCTCTGGGCAAAACACACATTTCCAGAGCTTTACACAGTTCCAGAAATGGGTGCCGGCATTCATAATGATGAGGTCTTTGGAGTTGTTTGAAATGTTAAATTTCATGAAGTCACAGGTGTACTGTTCAAATCTATTAGATTTTGGCTTTTGTTACCGTTAATGAGAGTATAAGCTACTGAGAAAGCGTTGCATATATTTTTCGTTGGAGGCACATTAGGGATGTCACCTGAGCCCACCACAGGATCTTAGCTTCTGGGTGAGGCCAGTAAGCCCGTTTTAATTTCAGTATCTATTCTAGCCAGTGTGTTGGTTTTCTCATAAAGCTATGAAACTTCATTTTGAGGCATTTGGGGAGTTAGCTACTCAAACCTACAATTCTGATTTCTGTGTATCTTGACTCCTTACATTCTGCATATTTGGGCATCTACTAACAAATTCCAGGTACATGCTATAGAAGTTTTAGGTGTGTTTTAGATAAGCAGGCAGGCTCGCCCAAAAAAACTTGTCTGTGTTTCTCTTTTTTCTGTCAGTAGCCACATTTCTCTCTCATTTTTGACACCTTCTATTCTGTCAGTAAAAGAATTAATCCCCTCTACCCCATTCTTTGACACCCTCTATCAAGTTTTATTATGAGCATATTCTTCCATTACCAGTAGAATGATACAGAATCTGGAAGTATTAATTTCAGCCTCTGGCTGTGTCTTTCACTCACCTGAATGCTCTGTATTCTGTCTGCAGATATCTTCAGAGGCTAATATGTGTAGGAAAAAAATTCCTTCTCTGTGGAGAAGTGAATAGACTGTATCAACCAAGATCAAAATCGTTCGTATAGTTGGAGACTTGAATTCTCACAATACCCAGATTTGTAAGAGTCAAATAACTGACATGGTAGCCTGGAAATATATTTATTGCAAAATAATACTATTTCTACTGTAGTTCTAATTTAAAAACAAACAACCATAAAAACTTGAACCCTGGTAAGGATAACAAATACCTAGCAGGTAAAAGTTCAGAGAGTTATACCCAACTGAACACCTGCAACTTGGAGGTTAATTCAAGTGTTAGGCTTGATGTGTTCACCTCAGCTTTATTTTTCTTGAATAAAATATGAAGCATTGAAAAGTTTAGGATTAAGTGAATATATTATCTCATAGAATATATTATCTCATAGAATATTATTTTTCTTTCTTTTTCAAGTTTTATCAGAGAGTAGCAGAGACATGCCTGGCTTCAGCCCATTGATAATTCATTTTCTGATTACTTCACTAAATGAGTTTGCTCCCTGATAAGACAGTGCTCTTTACTCAGAGCAATTTTAAGTGATTTAAAAATCTGCATTGTCTAATCCTTTGTTACCCTTTCAGCTTGAAGTTTTTCAAGCCTGGCCAAGAAGCTGTGAAGTACCAAGGTCCTCGGGACTTCCAGTCACTGGAAAACTGGATGTTGCAGATGCTGAATGAGGAGCCTGCCGTGAGTACACAGAAAGCCCTCCCTGTCTTTCCTCCTACATTTTGGGTAATAAAGAGGCCAGGTTAGGTGAAAAAGTAAGGCTCCCATTTTGAGGCTACTTTGTACTTTTTTAGAACTCATTGATGATATAAGTAAATATTAACATTTTTTTCTTCTCAATTGTTTTTTATTGTGGTAAGATACACATTAAATTTACCATCTTCACCATTGTTCAGTGTACTGTTTAGTGGCATTAAGCACATTCACATTGTTGTGCACCCACCACCACCTTCCATCCACAGGACTCTTTTCATCTCTAAAACTGAAACTCTGTCCCCATTGAGCAGTAACTCCCCACTTCCCCTCCCCCAGCTCCTGGCAGCAACACTTGTACTTTCTGTCTCTATGATTTCAACTACTTTGAGTACTTAGGTAAGTGGAAAAGATTAACTTTTTAAAAACTTTTTATTATGGAAATACTCAAACATGCATACAAGTAGAAGAGTCTTAATGATGTATGAGTGGTAAGAAGGAGTATAATGAAGATGGTCCCATGTACCCAGCCCTCAGCTTCATCAATTATCCCCATTTGCCAGTCTTGTTCTGTCTTAACTGCCTCCATATCCCTTGTTTATCTGCAAAGTCAGTCCTTATGGAGTGTCATTTGTAAATATTTGAGTATGCATCTCACAGATAAGCACTTAGTACCTTTTAACATAACCTCTATGCCACTCTCACATGTAGTTCAATTGACAATAATTCCTTAACATCAGAAATTGACTCTTGGCCAACCGGGGTCTAAGCCAGGATACCCAGTCCGGGCCAGCCTTGGCTCTTCCTTCCCACCTCCCACAGCTACCATCTCACTCTTACTGCCACTCACTATACCCATGGTGTGATTCTTTCATTTTCTTCTCAGCCCTTGGTCCCGAAGACCCTCACTAGCTTTGCTGATAACATAATTTAATACCCTTAAAACTTTGTCTTAATGTTCCACCCTACACTAAGGATTATAGCAGGAAATTATAGAAACTATGACTTCTGAGATATTTTTTAGAGACATAGCTGTGTGTAGGATGTTACTTATTAAGGAAAATTTATAATTCTTTCCCTCTCCATTTGTCGTTGGGAGTATTAACTTTGTTATAAATCATTACTCTTGTAAACTATTCCTTAAGTGATCCTTCGTGCTTTCAGATTAATGCTGAATGCTCAGTACCAGAGAGGCTCAGTTGGACTTGAATGGTCTGAGGTGTTGTATTAGTGAGAGATGGGAAAGATGACCAGTGTTCCCATGCTGTGTGTTTCTGATGAAATATTAAGAGTATCTGAAGTCTGAATGTAATTTCAATTTAAAAACTTAACCAGGACTATTTTAGTGTATCAGGTAGGTGTTTACAGATTTGAAGGTTGTTTGTGTTCATGTGCAATTCTAGCAGTGTTTTCAGGGCGCCGCTGCTTTTGGTGTCATTTTGCAGGGTGTCCGTGTGGTCCGTCAACTCTCTCCCGAAATGTCACAGCTGATCAGAAACCCAGCTGCTTCCTAAGGGCTAACTATACCTCACATTTTAAAGTCTATAAGTGTATGTCAAGAACGTTGGAATATGGTGTTGAATAAGCATTGACCAGAGACTATAATCTAATTTTAGGTATGTGGGGAAAACCACAAACCTCAGAGAATTTATTTGTATCTCTTTCATAGCCTAAAAGCTAGATATGCAGGTGTAACTTTCACATAGATTTAAATTTCAAATTGTTTCCTTTGTGAAAATGTTCTCTGATGGGAGGAAGCTAATTTTAAAGAGCAGTTAATAGTCTCAAAAAAAAAATTTTTTTAAATAAACTTTTCACCAAAAAAGCCAATTTTCTAAGAAACCAGCAGTCAGTATCAAGATGGCAGAGACACTTCATCTTGTGGGCCAACTTCCCTTTAGGGTAAGGGTCACCAACTCCTGGGCTTCAAACTGGTACCTGTCAGTGGCTTGTTAGGAACCGGGCTGCATAGCAGGAGGTTGGACACTGGCAAGACAGCAAAGCTTCATCCGTATTTGCAGCTGCTCTCCAGTACTAGCATCATTGCCTCAGCTCCACCTCAAATCATTAGGCATTAGATTCTCATGGGAGTACTGGTCCCTGGTGCCAAAAGGTTGGGGACTACTGCTTTAGGGGAAACATGGCCCAAAGTGCAGACTGTGAGGCCAGGCCAAGGCTCAGCATAGACGTCCTGAGGGGCAGTGTCCTGTCTTCTTTGTGTGGGAGGGGCATGGCCATGGAATCCACCCATGACCACTCTCGAACCAGTTTACCCACAGGCCATATCCTAGAGTCTCAGAGCAGTAGGGATCTCAGATAATTGCTAAAAACAATGACAATGTGCCTTACTGTAGAAAAGTTCAAATATTCAAACTTTATACTGTGAAGTGAAAATCCTTTTCAGTTTGAACTTTGCTGTTTATTGTAAGCAAAAGCTTTTTAAAAAGTTCTTCATCTGTGTTTATACCTAAATAACTTGATATGCACACTTTTATATTTAGACAGGATAAATTTAAATTTTTCTCCCTAGTGTTACAGCCATAGTAAAGAAACTCAAAGAAAGGAAAACCTGCCATTCCTAATATTCCATCCCAATTTTTATATTTCCATGTTTGCTTCTGTATTTTTTTCTTAAACAGTTATAATATAAACAGTTTATTAATGGTTTTTTTATGTAGTTACATTGCCTTTATATTGATCATATATTATGTAGATTTGCCATAATTCAACTCTTCTCTGTCAGTGGATATTTAGTTACTTATAATTTTTTCTGTCATCAGAAATGCTATAGGAAACATTTATCTTTATAAAGGACATTTTTACTACTTTTGAGTGATATTTTTAGAATATATTTCCAGACGTAAAATTACAAGGCAAAAAAAAAAAAAAAGCAAGACCACTTTTATGGCTCTTGATCAATATTGGCCGATTGCTTTCTGAAGAATTTAGAGTGTATTCCATTTCTGTGACATACTGCAGTGTTCCCCTGATGGAGACAGCTTTGGTATCTGCCACAGAGCACAAGAATAAGTGTGCCCCTAAGTGCCATAAATGAACACTTTTAGACTGAGCCCTTTGAACATCTTACACATACACATACAGGGTTTTGTTTCACCTTATTGGAACTCACTGACTGTTCATTTAGCCATAATTCTCATGGGCATCCTTTTAACCCTTTGAAAGTTTTGACAAGCCAGCAACAGAAAGGAAAACTTCATGGTGCTTTAAGGTCCTAGCTCTGTACAGCTTTGAGCTGTCACTACTTTTAAAGCTTTTAATGACTTAACTTGGATATTCTTTTTAATAGAAATATGAACTGCCATGTAACAATTGAATAATACCCATGTATCTGTAGCAAAATGGTAATGTGATCTTTTCTTCACCCCAGCAGTAGTGGCCTCAGAAACTGAGAAATTTATAATTGTGCAGTAACTCCTGTGGTAACCATTTAGTTGTACACACCGATGCTTCTCAGTCACTTCTTGCCCCTTCGTTGTGTATTTCAGTTCCAAACTTAGTCATGAGTTATATTCTTTCGTAAAAGAACAGTTATGTTTGCCCTGTGGTTTTCTCTTTCTCATCTTTTCACTTGTCTGAATTTACTGTCTCATCACCTACTTTTCTCAGTCCTTTAGAGTTTTACCTTCCTTCACTTATTTATTTGTTTGTTTGTTTATTTGCTATTTTTTTGAATAAAGGGTAGCCTTTCCCTCCTATTCTCTGGTGGGTTCTCATTCTCAGTTTTGTCCAGTTTGCTACCTTTGTGTCTTTAGGTACTTCTTCCTTAAAGCCAGTCTATCAAGAATTCCATTTTGTATTCTGTGTGAAATCTCAGGTCACATTTCAAAGAACAGGACAGATTGCTAATTTGGGGTAGACCTATCTTTTAGTTTGTCTGTTCTGTTTGGTTGGGTTTAGGGCAGTAAAGGACTGGTTGAAGTGGGGCTGGCTGTCACCTGCTTTCTACAAGTATCAGTCCTAGAGCATTTGCTGAGGGGGAGGCTGGCAAGGGGCTTCTTACTGAGCGTACAGAAGACCCGACAGAGTTAGTTCCTATCCTGGTCCCCCTCAACACACCAGCACCCCACAAAGTTTCAAGGTAGCAAGGTGAGGGAGGAGATCTGCAGAAGGTTCTAGACAGACACTGGTCACCTCTTTGATGGGTTTCACTATGTCTTCACAGATGAACTCAGTGACTGTTGTTTCGTTTCTTCCTATTAGACACCAGAGCCAGAAGTAGAACCGCCCAGAGCCCCTGAGCTCAAGCAGGGGCTGTATGAGCTCTCAGCAAGCAACTTCGAGCTGCACGTTGCACAAGGTATGACAGGCGAACCTTGGTGTTCACCGTGGGATACACGCCTCTTAGAACCACTGACTATTGTTACTCCTTGATTTGCTGGGCTTGTCCTTTTTGCCACTTGAGGACTCATAGATAGCAGCATCTGTGGCACTTATCAAGGGTTTCTCTCAAGTCCCTTTAACATCATTGTTTAATGCTCCTCCTCTTAGAAGCTTTTCCTCCTTTTGTCTCTGTCTTTATAAAATGCCAGTTTTGATGCTAAGCTAAAGCCTTAGGTGTGGAAATTTGGACCTCACAAATCGTGAATGGGCACACTTGTACATGAGCTATGGATACAGTGCATCCCTGGATAAGGAAGTGTTTATTTATATTAATGTTAATCAGATGTTTATTGACCTGAGGCAGAAACAAAAGTTTCTCTTATCTGTTTAAACTAGAATTTAGTGAGACTGTTACAGCATGTGAATCAGTATACATGTTTTTTACACTTAAAATATTTTCTTAGACCACATCTTATTTTCTGAAAATGGTCTCAAAAATATTAAAAATGATCTATGTACAATTTCTAATGTTAATAATATAAGTCCTCCTTTCTTCACACATTTCAGAAGAGTTGGCTCAGCAGTGAATGACTTGAAAGCAAATTTAGCTTCCTTGCTGACCTCTATTCTCAAATGCTGCCATGGAGAGAAATCCTCCTGTAAGACTGGGTTGGAAATGTTGTGGTAAAGGGCTTAAAAGTGTACCTGGCCTTGTAACTTCATGCCTGCTGAGACATGAAGTTCCATGAAGTTATTTAGACACCCCACTCAGTGTCTAAATAAGTTTCCCCCCACCACACTTAAGGTCTAAAATAATTTTGATGCCTTCAACCGTTTTCTGTTTTCATTAAAGGTTGTTATTTAATTTATACTAGTGCTCTAACTGTGGAACTTCAAGGAGTTTTTTCCCCTGCAGGGGATTCACTTTAATTTGAGACTGGCATGGGCTCACTGCAGGATGTGCTACCAGAATCACCTTGTTGTAGACTTATTTCCCAGAAGCCCAGCCTGGTCACTCCCTAAGCCAGTCATCACTGAAGGGCAGTGTTCTAGAGATGCTGCCTATGTTGCTCGCATGAGGATTTCTCCTCAGAAAGTAGCCTCCTGCCTTTACAACTTCCCTTTGACACTTCTGTGGGTTCCTGGACATCCTGCCTCCACCTCCCCACACAAGGTTAGCAACAGAGCTGTCTGGAGAGACCTGGTTTCAGCTTTGCAGATCAGTTGCTAATTTTTTGAAGCAAGTTTTTAAACATTTCCTTCAATGTATCCTTGCCATGGTGATAAGGTACCTCTGTGAGCATTGGTGTGGCAACATCCTACTCCAGGTCCGAGTCATATTTCAGTGTTCATTAGTTAGTTCTCTCCTTGGCCACAGCCTGATTTTGGTTTGGTCTTGGCCTGACATCTTTTACACCCCAGGCTGGTCAAGGTAAAACAGCCCAGAAGAAAATCTTCGGTGTCCAAATAGTAATGTTTGAAGATTCGGTTTTATTCCTCCTAGCCAAAGTAGTAATATTCAGTTTTTAAACCTTTTATTTTAGTATAAAATAAAACACAGAATACCGAAAACAAATGTAGGGCTTAGTGAATTGTGACAAAGCAGTCACCTTGTAACCATTGTCCAGTTAAAGAAAAAAACTGCCAGCCTCCTAGTACCCCTTCCCAGTCAGTCACAGCCCTTCTGACTTTTATGGAAACCACTCCTTGCTTTTCCTTAAGGTTTCATTACCCAAGTGTGTGTTTCTAAACCCTACAGCTTAGTTTGGTCTTTTTTTGATATATCTCTTTTAAGTCTGTTTTATCTCCATGTACCCCCAACATCTCTTTTTCTTCCTTACATTTTTCTTTGCTACCACATAGGTTGTTTGACCTGTAGAGTTCCCCACGGTGTGGACTTTGTTGATTGTATCCCCACGGCGTAGTTTAACATGTCCCTGAGTTTTCTATTCCCTGTGAACTGGTACATGAATCAAGAGACATTATCAGTTTTTGTTGATGTTTTTTAGGGGTTCTGAAAAGACTTTATAGCTGTTGAAGTCTCTTTGTGATGTCAGCAGCCACAGCAGTCACTGCCTAAATCCGTTAATTCATCCAGATGCCAAATGCTATTCTAATTCAGGCATCCTGACTTCATTTTTTTAGCCAAGAGCAACTTGCCCTCATTTATCACTTGATTAACCACTGGTGCAGTTCGTATAGGAAGGACGGGATAAAAGCCTGATTCTTTCCCTTTATTGCCAGTTTTCCAAATAATGAATTAGTTCCTTGTCCTCCAAAGATGACAAATTAGCTTTTGTTTCGAGGATTGTTACAAACTCATGGATATAGACGTTTTTGATGCAGAGTCACTTTTGACCAGTTAAAGGGTTCCTACTGAACTGAGCTTTGCAAGAAAACAAAGATTAGATGCTAATCTCTAGTTAGGTGTGATGTAAATTACACTCCCTTTTCCCCCTTCTCTGCCTTGGCTCCACATGGAAGGCGACCACTTTATCAAGTTCTTCGCTCCATGGTGTGGTCACTGCAAAGCTCTGGCTCCGACCTGGGAGCAGCTGGCTCTGGGCCTTGAACATTCCGAAACTGTCAAGATTGGCAAGGTAAGTGAAAGCCCTTATTAAACTGGAAGTAGACCGCCTTTGGCTGGATTAATTAGCAGAGTAGCCCATTATTCATTCTGTGCACAAAGTCGCAAACTTGATTTATTATTTCCATTTAGTGTGCCACTTGATAATTCATTTCACCTTCACAGATGGCAGCCTGGTTTCGAGTGTGCTGGCTTTTCCACAGCTTAGAGATAAATTATGGCTTTGGCTCCTTTGTTTGTTTTGAAGCGATGGCCAATTCTGAATTGGCAGCCCCAGAGCCCTTTCTGCAAAGATAGGGAGCAGAGCCTTAGAGAATGTTCACTGGATGTGCTTGGAGACTGTCCACATTTGATCTCACCCAAGAGCTCTTTCCTAAAGAAGCCTCGGCTCTGTGCTCGCAGAGGCATGCAGGGGACCCTCCCTATGGTGAGACTCAGCTTGCACTGCTGCCTGGAATTCTTTCCAGCTTTTCCTACTTTACGTGGAGGAGCCAGAAGCGATATCTAACAAATTCTGTGTAACTGGATTTTCTGGAAATATCCAGAGCAGCTTCTGGGTCATCAAACACTTAATCTCATCTATTCTCCAGCACCCACCAGACATCATTGCCTGGATATCCTTTAATAAAAATCTCATTTTCTACTTTGCCAGGGGCCCAATTATATACAGAAGTAATACTATGTGTCCAGTGACCATAGTTAATAAGATGATCTGTCCAGCATGGTGAAATGGTCAAAAGCAGAGATTTGGGAGTCAAGTAGACCTGGCTGGCCAACCTAAGGCAACTTCTCAGCACCTCAGTCTCAATAAATAAATTAAAGCATTTCAGTAAATGTAATTTAAGCATCCTGTCTTCATGTTTTTAGCAACAGAAACTTGTCCTCGTTTATCACTTGGTTATCCAGTGGCACAGTTCATATAGGAAAGACAGGATAAAAGCCTGATTCTTCCCCTTTACTGCCAGTTTTACAAATAATGAGTTGGTTCCCTGTTGTCCTCCAAAGATGACAAAGTAGCTTTTGTTTGAGGATTGTTATGAACTCATGGTTATAGACGACTTTGATGCAGTCACTTTTGACCAGTTAAAGGGTTCCTGATGAACTACGCTTTGCAAGAGGACAAAGATCAGATGTAATCATAAAATAATCTTGTCTTCTGTCTTCCCCATTCCTTGTATCCTTACTTTAAGTTATGTTTTGAACTTTGATAGGGGATTATTTTATTTTCAATTCATGTCAGTGGAGGCTTCTCGCAGAACCAAGCATGAGCAGACAGAGTCTAAATAACTGGGCTGTGGCCCTTCATCTCTGGACATATAACTGGACCCTAAAAATGCCTTCCCACCCCCAGTTGTAGTTGGAGGCTTCCTGTGCCTCAGGCTAACACTGGAACTGCTCTCTGACTTCAGTCTTATCTATTAAAATAACAGTTCTTCTACTTTGTTGACATAGTGAGAAATAAGCTCTGTACAGCTGATTTTAATGTCAGTAGAAAAGTTAAAAAGAAGTGACTTAGAATAGAATGTTGTATAAAAATGTTAAACAAGCAGAATCTTATAAAAATTTAAATGGAAATAATCCGAAGTGCTGTGGCAGTTGGTAAATTGAGCTTACAGAATTGATACTGTAATCTGATTTTAACATCTTTTCAGTTTTATCTTTATCATATACCAAGTACTCCTATTTAAAATTGACTACTTGCTTCTCCTTGAATTTAAAACTCTAAATTTGAACATGAGAATAAATTTCTAAGCTAGCGTTACAACTGGCGTGGGCGTCCATCACCGACAGCCAGGCTCGCCTCTCCCAGGATGTCAGGCTAGGCTTCCCTTCTCTACCTGTTAACCTGCTCAAGAGAAAATGTTGCTTCCTAAAAATGAGCATTATAAGTAAATGAAAATAAATCGTCTCTAAAGTGAATCTTGCTGTGCTGCTCCCTTGGTTCGGGGGAATTTTGGGGTACCTGTTTTAGGAATAGTCTGCAGAAACTGCAGCTTGCTGGCAAAGATGCTGCAGATCAAGGGTTTTAGAAATTATATTAAAAAAAAAAAAAAAAAACTTCCAGGGTACCCAATAGCTCGTTTTTATCAGGCAGGCTCACTTACTGGAAATGTGAACTTTCTTTGTAGGTTGACTGTACGCAGCACTATGAACTCTGTTCAGGAAATCAGGTCCGTGGCTATCCCACTCTTCTCTGGTTCCGAGATGGTAAAAAGGT
>NW_006434369.1:13009722-13022025 GCF_000325575.1 Pteropus alecto
AGTGTTTCTCTTAACCGCAGTGGGCTGAGTTGTCAAGTGACTTAACAGTTGTGGTGAATTGCCAGTATGCATTGATTGCTTGGGCACTAGTTTAAGGGAATACATGTAACCGAAAATGGCTTTCTCTTAATTGATAAGATTTGGGTAGTTGAGAAAAACTGTCCATCGTTATAATATTTTGAAACCTTTCATTTGGCTCAGGTTGTCACTAGAATAACCCACATCTGTCCTAAGGTAACTGCTCTGATCACAGCCTTTGAGAGAGGTTAATGCTCACTCTTGGTAAGGTTCTCACTCCCTCCCTTCCATCCCCGGCTGATGGTCAGCTTCTCAGAATACCTGAGTCAGCACCCAGAGTTTTGTGACTCGTAGCTCTGCAGAAGGAATGAGCTGTAAAGTTCTCTCACAGAAGCCAAAACATTGGTTTATAATCTCTGCCTTTGCATTTAAACTTGAGCACACAAACATCGCACAGCTCACACAACCATGCAGAGACATCTGACAGGAGGTTTCACATGGGCAAGAGGGATCAGGAGGAGGTTTGAGTTATTCAGAGCACTCAAGTGTACTAACTTGTCAGTGTTTCTGTGTGGCCCATGTTTGGACAGATTGACCAGTACAAGGGAAAGCGAGATCTGGACTCGCTGAGAGAGTATGTGGAATCACAGCTCCAGAGTGACGCAGAGGGCACTCCCGAGACCACCCAGCCCTCAGAGGCCCCGGTGCTGGCTGCTGAGCCAGAGGCTGACAAGGTAGGTGTCTGCCGCCACCCTCGCCCACAGAGGGCACTGCCCTCAAACGCCTTGGACAAAGTGACAGTTTGAGGACAGTATAGAGTAATTCAGATGGTTGGCTTACAGTTGACTTTTCAACCCAAAACATTTTCTTCAACTACTTTTACATACTTCAAGGGGTTAATGTAAGCAAAAGCTCCCCTGAAATAGATGTGAGATGCGTCCTGAATTTGGTAAAAAATCTCTGGAAAATTCTTCCCATTCAGTCATCACTATACTTGAGGGTATGTGCTATGGAAGCTTGTCTGTTTCTGTTCGTTTCTTTAATGTGTTGCAATCATTTTTTTAACCTGTGGTAAAGACCTCTGAAAGATCTGTAGCAGAAAAGATGTGCACATTGGAATTGAAAGGCAAATTGCTGTAGGATATTTCATTTGCTTAGGCAGTCTTGACTTATTGAAGTATTATCTTCATTCATTCAGATAGTATAAGGTTTTAGATTCATTTGTTCTGTAATAATCAACCCCTTGTTATATTTCAGGCACTGTCCTAGGCCACCAGGAAACAAAAATAAATAAGACTATTTTCCTGCCTGTGTACAGTGGCAGGTCTAGTGGGTGAGACAGATGAGAACACATACGTACAGATGTCGCGGAGGCTGTGGTAAAAATGGGTGCAGGGCTGGTCATTGTTTGAGAAAGGTGGGGCAGATAAGAGGTATCACTGAGGAACTGAAAGATGAATTGGCAGTTGCTGGAGAGACATGGGGAAGGCACGAAGGCATGAGGGAATGGGATGAAAAGAAGGGGTGCAGTGCAGGATGCCAGAGAGGAGAGGCAGGAGCTAGGTTGTAGAGGACTTTGTCAGCCAGCCAATGCTCTTTGAGCTTTAATTATAGGGATCCAGTGGAGGGTTTCAAGCATATTTGAATTTTAGAAAGATGACTAGCAGCAGCATGTATGAAACAGATTGAAAACTGATGTGTTAGGTCATAAAAGATGATGACACCACCCCCCCCCCGCCCTCCCCCCAAAAAAACTAAAGTGCAAAAAAATACTAAGGCTGTGAAAGTGGGGATGGAAAGAAGAAGATAGCCAACATAAGGAGTCCAACTCTGTGAGCCCAGTTAGGATGTGGAGTTTGAAGTGACTTTCAGATTTTTGGCTTAGCTGGTGGATATGGCACCAAGCACGAGATAATAACTAAACTTGAGTTTAGTTCTCAAGATGATGATTTTCAGAGTTGTGGTGAATATTTAGATGGTGATGCCCAATGGACAGTCAAATGTATCCATCTGGAGCTAAAGCAGGATGTCTGCACAAGATGAGTAGGTTTACATGTCTGCAACTTTAGGTAGAAGCCAGTGTTGAAGCCATAGGTGAAAATGAGATTATTCAAGGAGAGTCGAAATAATGTTTTCCCAGGAAAATGATGTCTGGATTTTCTAGCTAAGAACCTAAGGCATGTTTGTAAACATATTTCCAAAGCAGAATGTCTTCGTTGCTACTTCATTTTGTACAACTACACTTCATAGCATTCCATGTTCTTAACTTGGGACACAGGGACATTGGGGGAAAAGGAAGAGGCGAGATATTTTGTTCCTCAAGGTGAGGGCAGAGAGCCAGACATGGTGACTGCCTCCCCAATAATGCTCTCGTACTCAGCGTTTACATCAGAGATCTTGACTCACTGGAGCCAACACTCCCTGAGCCCAGGTGTCTGGAATCAGAAAAACCAGTGGAGCCACCTACCCCATCCTCCCAGGGTGGGGAGCAGCGGGCCTCCCCACCCCACAGCTCACCTCTCAGTTAGTCTCTCACAGGTTGGGGATTGCCTGGGTGTCAGTTAAAAGTTGAAGTTTTGGTTTAAGAAGTAAACAAATGATTTTGTAGTTGTTATGACCACATATGTTAGAGGAGTGTGTGTGTCATGGTGGTTATAAAGGTCATCCCAAATTGAGTATAATTATATACTATGGATATTTTCATCAAACACAGAACGGTTTCTATTTATAATAAAGTTTTCCACCATTAAGTGGGTCTTTCAGTGAGTGGGGCATCATACTTCTGGACATAAAGAAAGATGGCAGTGTTCTACAATGGCCCCCTTGGCATACTTCATCTCCCAGTCACTGACATACATTGCTTGGTGCCAGACTCAAGTGGAGCAGACCTGGTACATTTAGCCACGTGATAAATCATACATGTTCTTGCCCTCAAGAGAATCGCAGATACATTTGTGGAAAAACACATAGACATAATTCTGTAACGAACTATCAAGATAGAATCCCTTTAAAGCAGACTTCCTTGTGGCTCCTTTCCCCTAAATTCTCTAGCCAGAGCTTAGATGAAGTTTTTACATTAGCTTTGAATTTAAGAATGGAAAGGAGCCTGTTATATGTAACATACATATCATTCCCTATGCTTTTATAACATTTTGTAAGGTCCTTCTGTGACATAGAGAAGATAATTTTTGTGAATCCATATCATATGAGAGTGGTAGAGCCTGTGAGAGTAGCCATATATATACAGACTTCAGGAGGGCCAGCAGTGGGACTCTGGTTGGTGGTGTAGGCTCCATGCCTAGGAAGTACAGATTCAAGCCCTGTCTGCCCAGAGCTGACTGGTCCACACTGCAGAGCCCTGAAGGACAGTAGCTGCACCTTAACCCACCCTGGACTGCCGGGGGGCAGAACACTGGGCTGTGTCTGCCACTTTTCAAAGCATCTCTTGGGCTCAGGGCCCAAGGGACCCGATAAATCTCTGCCCTTTAGAGGCCACTGCTCTGCCCTTTTGTGTAGCTAGGGAAATGCAAATTGTACAGGTATTTTTATGTGACCTTGGGGCATGCATAACAGCATTTAAAAAGAGTATTGGTTCATATTTCTGCAGTCCCAAAACATGACCCTGCCCTTCTCTACGTGATGTATTTGCATTGTGGCTTTTCCCTCCCCAGAAGGGCACCGTGTTGGCACTTACGGAAAATAACTTTGAGGACACCATTGCAGGAGGAATAACCTTCATCAAATTTTATGCCCCATGGTAAGTGGCTCTTTGATTAGAAACTACTTTCTTTGTCCTAGTGCACTTTGGTCTCATATTTTCAGCTCGTTAGCCAACCCTCCAGGCTCAGTGTTGAGCACATATTACACTTACATGTAGGTTATGTTGTGGGAAATAAGGAAATGTTATCATTATATTCTTATATTCAGATATGTTCAAGCTTGATGGTATTCATAAACAGTTATTGATGGAGAATGAGGTTATTTTAAAATTCAGTCTGCTTTGGAGAACAAGGTAATGGAGGAGAATTACGATGGCCATAACATTTTGTGGTATATCTCTGTACTTTTCCAAAGATTGCTTGTTTGCTTAAAAAAGCTACATCATGATGTAGCTTTGCTCCTTGGTCCCTTCTAGATGTTACAGAGGGATCCAGTTGAGCTCAGCTTTCTGTTTTGAGCCATTCAACATGTTACCCAATTGCCTGCACCTTCCTGCCATATGGTCTTCAGGGACCAGAGCAGAGATGCTCTGTGTGCATGAGGTTTGAGACCCAGGCAACCTGGATGTCCTTTAATTCCTTGGAACTTAGTTTCCTTAGCTGTAAAATCGAAGAACACTTTGTTTTCACAAATGAAACATTCCATTTGGGAAAGCAGAGTGCCGAGAAGTGTTAGGTTCTGTATCTAAATGCGGACAAGTAAGGTCACCACATGTCATTGTTGCTCTTTAATTTCATTCATTTCAGATATTCATGAGAAACCGTAATAGCAGAAATAAAAAATTAACACATGACTCATGAGTTGTGCATTCTGAATTTTTAAGAACAGAAACACTAGCAAATAATGCCTTCAAAACTATTATTTTCTATTTTTAAAAAAACCTAAAGCTATAGATCGAGTTTGAAGACAGAAGATCCCCTTTATTGAAGGGGAGCAGTTCATGTAGTGGGAGAAGAGTCAGAAAAGGGACCGAGTGTCGGGTGGAGGAGAGGGTTTGAACAAAACCCAGTCATGGCCTTAGTGCTCACACCAAATCACTGAAGCTTCAGGGAAGCTGTGAAGTTGTTTTGAAATGTTGAAGTCATAGGCAGTTAAATCTGAAATGTTTTTAGTGTTCAAGTGATTTTTAAAAAATGTTTAGAGTCTGTTTTCTTTCCTGTCCTCCTTTTGTTCATTCACAAACCAGTTAGCCCAGTTCACTGTATCATGGAAGTGGTTTCAAAATCCAAACCTGTTTTCAGACCAGCTTGTTTCTGTCAGGTTAATCCAAAAGTCTACTTCAGATAGATTTTGACTTCCTTGTTTGGGGTGGGGGAGGAACAGAAGGAGGAAAAGTTAATGCCTCCCAAAGGGAAAATTTGGTATTTTATAAATTTCTAGGCAATTGTTGACCGCTTCATACAGAAAAACAAGGCTCAACTTGGCAGCAAAATATAGGTGAGTGAGCGTGACCCAGGCCTTCAGCAGAGCTGTCGTTGTTCTCTTTCTAGGTGTGGTCACTGTAAGAATCTGGCTCCTGCTTGGGAAGAACTCTCTAAAAAGGAATTCCCTGGTTTGGCAGAGGTCAAGATCGCTGAAGTGGACTGTACTGCTGAACGGAATATTTGCAGCAAGTACTCGGTGGGTACATGTGAATGAGAACACTGTGGGGACTCTACGTATTGGGAGCAGATCCCAAGTGAAGCTGTGCTTTGGCGTTGTGGGCTCAACCGAGATAACTCACACTGCCCTTGTCCCCTCAACAAAGCATTTTTTGTGTCCTTTTGAGGTGCTCGGTTTGTTTTTCCTTTTGAAAAGCTAAACAGATGCTCTCTCAAAGGAAAGGCTTTCTTCCTCTATTATTATACACATTTCAATGGAGGTTTTTAGGCCTTGCCATCTGGGTGTTAGGCTGGGCAGTAACTAAGACTTCAAGCTAGAGAATGGGGGGCTGCTTACACAGACGTTCTTGTTGACGGAATAGTCAGTTGGCTTGTGGCTGTCATCATCAACAACTAAGTGGCTTATTTTTCAGATATAAGCCAGCATTCTAACATAAAATGGCTGAATGAAGGAAACACTTGAACATAAACTTCCTCCTGAGAGAGCCATACCAACACGCCCGTCTTGTGCTTGGATCGTTTAACTGTTGTTGAAATTTTATATTTCTCTTTTTGTGTTGTTTTCTCAAAACGTTTTTGAGGCCGCTGAAGTTTATTACCTCATCAGATTGAGGATAGTTGTAGCATATTTTTTATTTATCATTCGAAGATGCCAGTCAAATTTGTGCCTTAAAATTCTGAAAAGAGAAAAGAGGCAAGTTGCGGCTCTCCTTGAGGGTCTTGCTACTACCCAGTGTGGTCCACTGAGCGGCCTGGGCATCACCGGGAACCTTGTCCAAAATGCAGAGTCTCAGGCCGCGTGCCGTGCCGCTGGGCTGGAATGTGCACCTTAATAGGTCCCCGGGGGATTGACACTAATTTTGAATGTAGTTTTGGATTGTTAAATGAATAAATAGCCCCAAGACTTTGCTTTCTGAACTCTGACACTTTTTAAATGGTTTATACATTTTAAAAATTTAACCGTAGACTTTCCTGGCCACAGCTGTAGGATTTTTTCTGGTTTTATTTATGAAATAATTTGTGTGCGATTCAGGCCACTGGTTTTCAAATTTTGAATTTTTTCTTTCAAGGTACGAGGCTATCCCACATTGTTGCTTTTCCGCGGAGGCAAAAAAGTCAGTGAGCACAATGGAGGCAGAGATCTCGAATCGTTGCACCACTTTGTTGTGCGCCAGGCAAAAGACGAACTGTAAAAACAGGAGGAAGTCTCCTCTCCTGCCTGGCCGCCTGTACCGTGTCGGGGAGCAGCAAATCATGTGGATGTTGCTGGGTTTCAGGTGGTGGTTATTCAGAAAGCTGAATATCCTAAACGTGTGGCGGCATCTCTGTGTTTCTTAAGCCAACACACTCTACAGGTTCTTTACTAAGTTTCTCTAAGTAAACATGTAACTCATGATCCCTTTGCAAACTGAATATTTTCAGTGGCAATCTATCATCCCCTTTAACCTTCTCTTGATGAAATCTAAGTGGTTTCCTTTGAGACTAAAATGGAGTTGAGGAAAATCAAATTGCTGGACTATTATGGTTCCTCAGTGATTTTGGTGGAAGCATCATCCAAAGCACCATTTTTGAGCTGCCCACAACTCCTGGAAAGGTAGCCTGTGGCAGTATCGATGTTCCTCTGAGCCGAAGGTCATAAATGACTTACTAATAGTGTGGTTGCTCCAAGCTTGGAGCAGAGTTACAAACAAAAACCCCACACCTCTGGGAGATACCTTCACAGCCACTCCTGGATTTTCCGTTCCTGTTAATACTTCTCTCATCGTGAGAGGTTTGCCACAATGAAAGCAATGGTACTTTTGACACGTGCCTGAGTAAGATAACGCTGATGCCATAATCTTATGTGTGTTATTTGTTAGCTCAGTTATTACTATTCAAGGGATACTTCTGTTTGTTGCTCATGGATGAAAGATTTCATTAGTTATGTTAACGTGAAGTCAGGGTCCATGTGAAGATTTTTAAGATTTAAAATTCATGTTTAAGATTTGATGTCTCCCATGGAAAATATGGGCATGGAAACTTCTGCAAGGCTTAATCATAACTGTTCCTTTAACTTATAGAAAGATTCTGGTTGCACTTGCCATCTGGGGCAAGAGGACTAGATGAGTTTTCCCTAGTCTGGGTATTAGGGACCAGCGGAACCCTGCAGCCCCACTATGGGGCCCCAGCTGGAAGCGGTTTCAGATTTTGCTCCTAGGTAGTCCTTTTAGAGGCTCATTGTACATCGTCTGCCTTTGCAGAGGTTGACCCTGTGCTGTATGAAGAGTGGAATTAACTTGACCAAAGACCAAAGAATGGAGTAGGCAGGGCTGAGTCAGGGCTGAAGTAGGCCACACTAGCATTAATGCCAGCATCATAATTCATGCCATCCTAGTTATTAAACATTTTTACCATCACTCTTGGAAAAAAGCAATCACGGGACTAGGCTCCCATAAGATAGGTACCTGTATGTTCTTTGCCATCAAATTACTTCTCAGAATAACCCCTCTGTGTCCAACACTCTTCAACCCACCTCCCATGCTTGGGGGATCCAGTCACTTGGCACAAAGTAACTAGGGGTGAGGATCTCTGAAACAAGATCACTTCTGCGTCTGCCGCAGATGACAACAGAGCAGGATCTCGAACAGCCTCTGCCTTAAAGGAAATCTTTATTAATCATGTGGTTCACAGATGTTCATTTAAAAATCCCAACGTTCTGGAGAAGCACAGTCCTCATGAGTGGCTTCAGCTTCGCATCATGAGTCTTGTATTAAAAGAAAATCAAAGTGGTACAATTTGTTTACACTATGATACTTTCTAAATAAACTCTTTTTTTAAAAAAAAAAAGTCTGGTCTTTCCTTAAATGTTACAGCAAAACAGATATAAAATAGACAATAAATTATAGTTTATATTTACAAAAAAGCTGTATGCAGTTATAGATCATAAATGTATTATTTAATCAGTTTAGTATGAAACTGGTTTCTTAGTACATGATTGTGAAAAAGACATTTAAAAAATATTCTAAGATTTAATCTGAGTTCTCACTTCCTACAAAAGAAAACTGATTTCAGTTCATAAACAGCATGGCCATCCAAACTCATTCCTAAAGGCTGGGAGCTCCTTCCTCAGTTTATTTCCTTTGTTGGGTCTCACCCTGTGACATGACATGCTGTATAGAAAAAGGCAAAGAACCGTTTTTACTAAAATAGATGAGATTAGAGCCAGCGTTCCTGAAGTTAATGTGCTTTTCAGAGAGCCATTCCAAAAAAGATGAGTTGCAGAATTTCTTTCACATGTTATATGGTTAAAATGATGGCTATTAAAAATGCTGCTCACCCCTTGCAGTCTGACCTCAAAGTATGAGCAGTCTGCTTTTGCTGCTAGCCAAGAAAACAGTAAGTGGCGGAGGACTGAGGTGTGGAAATCACATGGTTCGTTTTAACCAAAATAATTCTATTTTCACACCAACAAAAGGCCAGCATAAACATGTAACAGCAATTACTGAGACAAGGCACTTCCAAATAGCCCTGGTTATGGCCCGGGCTGTTGATCTTCTATGAAATTGACCTTCCTGGGAATGAAATCTGAATAGAGGCATTTTCCCCCAATTTCTGTTGTCCGTAAAATCAATCTTTGAGAAACATTACTAAACCAGCTGATACTTTAGCCAAGAATACTCTTACTCCTTTAACATTACCTTCCTTCTTTACTCACACCACAAATAGCTTGATCTAAAGCTAAAACTACTTTCGGGAGGCTTTTTGCGGGGAGTAAAGGGGAAACCCTTCAAAGTTATGTTTCTGCAGTTACCAGACTTCATACTACAGACATTCAAACAGCTTCCTACAGACCAACAACTACTCACGTTATTTACTATGTGGGCAAATCATTAACGAGGTCCTTTAAAATCTGTCTTGGGTAGTAAGGCACCAACCGGCATGAGATGCTTTCAAAGTCATCGTCTTGCTTTCACTGTGCTTCCGCGTGTTTTTTAAGGCAGATGAAATCTAGGAATCCAAGGCAGTATTTGTGTCCCCAGTGACTAGTTTTTCGAGTTAGTGGCATCCACAAGCTCTTACAACCATATTCCTGTATTTTTTTAAGATGACATTGGAGTTGTCATCAAAGTAAAGGACTGAGATAGCATTTAGTTTAGTTGGCGCACAGCACGGTTTGGGGACATACTCAGGATTCATAAGGTGAACCTGTTCCAAAACAGAAGGAGGAAAAGGTTCCATTAGCAGCTATACCTGGTCTTGGCTTACTTCTACCTATAAAATGACAAAAATCTCTTCGAGCTCACCAGTGTCTGTACGATCGCATGGTTTGTTGCATTCATGTGTGCGTTGAGTGGGAAGGAGCATTCTCCATCACAGTAATTGGCAGCATAGCCCTTGGGTGCGATAATCCAATCCTTAATTTAAAGCAAAGGAAGCAACAAAAAGGTGATTAATGTATACTCCTTAGATTATCTGTGCTTTAAGTAATCCTGTGAGAAGGATTACTCACATGGACAGGTAAGGAGGCAGGAGACAGAGATGCAGGAAGATTAAGTTCATGTTCAAGTGGCAAAACTAGGGTGTGAATCTGGTTGGTCTGACAGAGTCCTCACCCCTTCCACATTTAGCCGCTACCTGCCTGCTAGGCCTGGAAGCACACAGATGGCTGGCTTTCTGTACTTGGACCCAATGGAGCCTCTCCAGGAATCCTGTCATCATAATGCCACCTGCATATGGAAACTATCTTCTATCACTTGTCACCTATAATTCTTATAAACTAGTGGTGGCTTTCAGGTGCGGGGCAAAACATTTATGCTCTTCTAGATAGTTTGGGTGAGCCAATTTATAGCCATTGGAGAGGTTAACTAGTGATCATTTTTCAAATCTTTTCTCAATTAAAATTTGTTTAAATGCCTAAATATAAATGGACTTTGAAAAAAATGTGGAAATTGCATCTTGAAGAAAGTGCCTACTGATTTTGAGGTACCCAGAGCTGGGGAACCCTGGGCTCCCTGGGAAGGTGCCAGTGGGTGCTGTGTGCACAAGAAGGCCCAGTCTTCCCCCACCTCACTCCGGAGAGCCTGGACATTTGGAACGGCTCCTGTGTACCTTCATGGAGGACCCATCTCAGTCCTAAAGCTTAAGGTCTTTGATGTTGGCTGCTGCCATTCAGATAAGAGACTGCCGAGAAAGGAACTTTGTCCCCCTTAGTGTCCTGAGAACTCACCTGCCATCCCAGGTCTTGGAAGCTCACATAAAGCTCATGTTTCCTACAGGCTGTTTTTAATTCACTGCTGTTATAATCTGTTGGAGGAGATCAAAAGATGCACCCATTAACTCATTCATTCCCTCACTTAAAAACTTACGTGAAGAGCGTGCCATGGGCCAGGCACTGTACTAGGCTTGGGATAGCAGTGAACAAGGGCCCTGCTAGATGTAAATTTGGTCACCAAATTGCTCTTTCAGGTTCCCGATCACTTGGGTGTTTCACATACTCTGTCTTGTCCACTTGGGTTAGTGCTGGGCACGCTGGCAAATGATACATACTTATTGAGTTGAACGCTTTTAAGCAACAGATATTTGTTGTGAGCCCCTGTTGTGTGCAAGGCCTAAGGAGGGGGTGTGTGAAGATGCCCAAAACACCTCAGGCTCCTGACTTGGAAGACACCATATACACAGTAAAAGGCAACTGTACCAGGCAGGATTCACTATATTTCAAACAGGGGTGATCTTGAAACTGCACAGGGGCTTTGCAGATAGCTGCTGAGCCAGGAAAGCATCCTGAAGGAAGTGTAATGGAACGCGACCTAACCGGGAGACCCAAGAATGGGGAGGACAGAGAGAGAGACTCTGCAGCAGGGTCCATTCTCGCCCATGCTGTCATCCAGCCTGGCTGCCAGGGTCGAGTCCCTTGACTTGCAGTAAGGCAAAGACTCCTAAGCCAGTTGTGTCCCATGAGAATCTGCTGAAGTGTATATATCTGTTTTGTATAATTCAGGAGCCAGTAGCCTTGCTTAACCTAATCACTGGCAAGAGGAATGGCAGTGCCCTGATTCATTTAGGCCACTTGGAGCAGTTCTTGTATGACATGCCCTCCGCTAGGTATCCTGGGAAATAGGAAGATAAGTTAGACAAGGCTTTCATTCTCCAGGAACTTAGGGAATCAAAGGGATGGCGTGAGACATGTACACAACTAAAATACAAAACAATACAAAGGCTATGGGCAAGGGCCATAGGGAAATTCCATGAATGAGAAAGAAGAAAAGAGAGCAGTTCTTCTGAAATGAATTTAAGGATATGTGAAGAGTAGTCAATCAAGATAAAAGTTGGAGAAGTGGCTTAGAATGCCAACCAAACGTTTTTGGACTTCATACCAGAGATAGTAAGTAAGCTTTGACAGTTTTTGAGCCAGGGAGTGACATTCAGAGCTGGGATTCTAAAGGTGTGATCTCATGCTGAGTGGTGGTTGAGAGTTCAAGAGAAGGGGGAGAGATGAAAGGTTAGATGAAGACTTTGGATAAAGGTTCTTAATCTAAAATGGACATTGATGGATACAAGAGCCTGAGCCCATTTTTGTGCTACTTCTGTCCTCTTTAGTCAATGATCCAATAAGTTACCTGATTGCTTAAAGCCTGTTTGAATTGTTTTCTGTAACTTGTATTCCTGGACCTCCTGGCCCTGAAGCAAGACCAAACACACAGATGTTGTGATTTCGTAAGGAAAAGAAACACAGTACTAATTCAGCCCACTGATCTATCCTGGGAAGGGAGACAGACTACCTTTTGAGTTGATTTCTAATTCTAAATTATTCATTCTTCCCACCTCTCTTCTTCACCTCACAGAATCACCCTTACTGTAACTTTAAGTACCTGGAAGAAATGAATGGAAAACCACACTGAAGGGAAATTTTCACTCTGCAGGGCACCATGGACTCTCTGAGTAAAAACAAACAAGCACCCACCACACCTCAAAACAAGACAAAACC
>NW_006434369.1:13022036-13032978 GCF_000325575.1 Pteropus alecto
CTGAAAATAACCTCAACAAAAAGAATCAACCACACAAAGAAATTAAGTATCCTGAGAGGAGAGTTGTAGTACAAGACAGAGAAAATACAGAAACCCAGGGACTGCAGGCAAGAGTAGTTTCTGAGTGAGATTACAAAAAAGAATATCTAAAATAATGGAAGAAATAAAATAAGGAATAGAAATCCTAAATTAAGAACATTACGGGAAACGAACATTAAAAAAAAACAAAAAACAAAAAAACAGGTGAATTTGAAACAGACCAAATAAAAATTCATAAAAATAATAATCACTGAAAATAACAACAAAATGGATGGGTTAAACATCAGATTAGATAATAACTGAAGAGAGAATTAAAGAACTGAACAATATATTTGAAGAAACTTTCCAAAATACAGCCCAGAGTCAAATGACCAGAAAATGAGACTACCTGTAAAGAGATACAGAAGATAGAATGGAAAGACCAATGTTATTTCTAATAGGAATCTCTGAAGAGACTAATGGGGGGAGAAATAATAGTTGAAGACGTAAATGTCTGCAAATTTTCTAGAGCTGAAGAAAGGCAAACATCTTTATATTGAAAAGGTACAATGAATCCCAAGCAGAGTAAATAAATTCCTGTGTAGCCACATCTAGTGAAACTGTAGTATATCGAATACATAGAGAAATTCTTAAAAGCACCCCTGAGAAAAAAATTACCTACAATTGAACATAAAGCAGATTGATAGCAAACTTCTTAACAACATAATATATAACATAAACAAATATATCAAAAACTATGCCATCAGTGTAGAATTCCATACCCAACTGTAGTAGACATTTATTGTTTCAGCTATTTAGCTTCCAGGACTACTTCTTGTTTGGGGGAATTCCTAGATAGGTGGGAATCAAGGTCCCATTTCCCATGACAGTTAGCTATTGTCTTTGTCCCCTACTAGCTAGAGTACAGGCTCATGACTTCATTAAAGACAATCTGATGACCCCACTCTTGAAAGAGTCACTCAAGGGGGAAACTAAGAATGGGAAAGCTTGGTAGCAAATGTTCAGGGTAACAGCCCCAGTGGTAGCATTCAAGCCACATTGTATTGGGGACCAGGTCCAAGCTGGGCCTTGATTCTGAGTTTGGTTCTCCAATCTTGTTGCAAGGTCATTTCCCTGATACCCTAAAGTATTTCTAAGTCAATTAATTAGAGTCTGTTTCTATTCTATGTAATCAAGAGTCCTGGGTAGCTAAATTATTATTCATAACTAGAGCATAGGGAGCACAAGGTGGAGTAGGGTTGGTGAGCCCATCTCTCTGTTAAGGTATCTTTTAAGCAGAGACCTGAAAGAACTTTGGCAGAGAGACATAAGTCTATCTGGGGGATGAATAATCTGTACAGTAGAATGACAAATGCAAAGGCCCTGAGGAAGTAACCTGCTTGGCAGATTCCAGGAAGAGTCTGATGGAGGCTGCTCCATGTTTACTAAAAACCCGTATACTCTATCTATCCCCTGGGCACACAGCTATCTGACATTTCCCACTGCAGGTAGGTGTGGTCGTGTGCTTGAGTTCTGCCCATGAATATGGGGGGAAGGGAGGTTTGCTGCTCCCAAACCTGGCCCTTCAAAACTTACCTGCAGCCTTCCACTTGCTCATTCCTCCCTTGCTAGCTGCATGCAAGGGCCAATTTTCTGAAGACTCCAAGGCTCTGATCTCCCTGCACTCTTGAAGATATCCTGGGTTAGGTAAGTTATCAGCGGTCCCCAACCTTTCTGGAACCATGGACCGGTGCTCCTATGAGAATCTAACGCCTAATGATCTGAGGTGGAGCTGAGGTGGTGATGCTAGTGCTGGACAGTGGCTGCAAATACAAAGCTTTGCTCACTTGCCTGCCACTCACCTCCTGCTGTGTGGCCTGGTTCCTAAGAGGCCGCAGACTAATACCAGTCCACAGCCTGGGGGTTGGGGACCCCTGAGTTATTTGATCCCCCAACTTATGGTCTCAATCTGGAATTTTCCCTGCCCAACCTCATTTGGACTGTGTCCCCCAAAGTAAACTTCCTCCCAAATGTTTTCTCCGTGCTGGAGACCAAGATTTCCCCAAAATCCAACTTGGAATTCTTGGCCATTTGAAAAGCAGAGATTTCTTGGACAGCTTTCCTTCCCAGGTTGGTGGACATGGGCAGTATGATATAACAAAGAATATATCTGGTTTTTGTCCTGGTTCCTGGCACAGACCTACAAAAACCATGGAATTTCCTAAGTGATAATTCTAACTGAGTCCCTAGATAGTCTCACAATGGGGCTGGTCACAAGAAAGACCAACCACGTGATTAGAGGGTTGGAACTTTAGGCAAGCCTGACCTCCATGGAGGGAGACTTGAAGTTGAGTTCAATCACATGGCCAATAATTTAATAAATCATCCATAGTAATGAGCCCCATATGAAAACTCTGGACACTGAGGCTCAGTGGAACTTTGCCAACAATGTGGGTTGACAAACATTGGTGTGCTGGGAGAGCAAACTGCCCAGGTTTCACAAGGAGAGGACATGGAAGTTCTATGTCCACGCCCCTTTCCTGCCAGACCTCGCCCTGTGAATCTCTTCCATGTTGCTGTTTCTCATCTGCATCCTTTATAATAAAACTGTAATCATAAGCATAGTGCTTTCCTGAGTTCTGTGAGTTGTTCTAGTGAATTATATAACCTGAGGGGGGCTGGTCATGGGAAACCCTGAATTTGTAGCCAAGTCAGACATAACTTCAGGTGGGCTGGGGACCCCATTTGTAGCTGGCATCTGAAGTGAAGGCAGTCTTGTTGGGGACTATGTCCTTGAATTTGTGGGGTCTGGGCTAACTCCAGATGGTTAGTGTCAGGGCTGAATTTGATCATAGGACACCTAGTTGGTGTTAGAACACAGAAGACAGAGACAACTTCTATATGTCTGACATGTACTTTCACCGACAGTTCTATCTGTGAACCTCTTGCTAATTTGACTCTGAATGCTCAACAAAGAGAACTTTCTCTGCAAAAACAGCTATTTCTTTTAGAGCTAGACACTGGCATTTTTGTTAAGATCAAGGCCAGAGAGAGCAAAGGGAGGAATTCGGCTCTCCTGTTTTTCTTCCTACGGACACTTTCAGGCCACACTTAAGTTTCTTTATAACTCCATGTTAAGTGCTGGCAAAGAATATATAAATATTTTTGAAGGTCTAAGCTCCTCAAAATACTTATGTCTGCTGCTCAGGGGCTGGTATTCTTGGTTTTGCAGTGGAATTACACTGCCATGCATCGTTTTGTTTTGGTTTTTTAGAGATTGACAGATTGCAAAAAATATACCCCCAACCCCTTGATATTTGCTTAGATGATTGGTCTGGATAGAGCCAATGAAAATTTATACAGTTAAAATTGAACAGGCACAGACCACTCCAGTGGGAGAAAGAAGGCAACACAGCTTTGTCCAAATGGGCTCATTAATCAAAGGCCAGACAGAGAAAAGAAGCCATTTTAAATGGAGACTTAAGTTGGTTTCATCTCAACTTAAGGGGCAAGTGGGAACCATTACACAGGAAGCTTCAGAGGTTCTACCCTGGAGGAAGGGAAGTAACTTTAAAGGTCCAAGACAGATTTGCCTGGCTGCCTCCTGTGCGAAGGTCCTTCAGCAGAACCTCCACGCTCTCTATTGGAAAAGGTACAGTGACTACTGACCAGAGATAGGCACAGTCCCCTTTTGGAAAGAGGGGCAAGTAGAACAGAGCTGGGGAGAGAGGGCCAGGCTGCAATGCCCAAAGCATGTTCTTTATTAAATCTCTATTCTTCTAATACTTTGCTAAGGAGGTGTGCATCTCATCTAGGCCTTCTGGATGATTAAACCAGTGGTACAGGAACACACAGCAGTATCATGTTCATTGCCAATGGCCAAACCGATGACCAATATCTTCAATTTTCCACTGTGATTGGTGACAAGAGGGGTCAGGGTAGTCCAGTCAGTCATTTTTCTTGGAATGAAGTGTCAACTCCATCAGTGCCTGTGGCATTACTCTTCCAAACTCCAAGTGTGTCTTTATTATTTATGATTCTGGGTTACCTAGGGGCCAGGTACACCTGGGAGGTGTTGGGAGGCCAGTGCGAAATGAGCTGTATGGAGGCGCATTTTCCTGGAGTCCAGCTGATGGCAGGAGGGTATGACAATCAAGCACCTTGTCCTTATACTTCAGACACAACTTAATTCCCACACCAGAGAGCCCTGCTTGGAGGGTGGGGATGTGGGGATAAGTCACATCTGGGTGAGCCACTAGGGTCAATGCTGCAGTTTCTACAACACAGAGTTCTCTACTGACCCCCTGTCTTCATCTTTATTCTCATCTTCCCACCCCTCCCAGGTCCCTTTGTCCCTCTTCTGTTTCATCTGTATGTTCCACGCAGGCTATAGCTGAACTCCTACTGTCTTCTTGGTTCTCGATGGGAGTTCTTTCTTCTCAGCTGCTGGGCCATGGCCCCAACACTCACTTTCATTGGTGACAGCCTCTACTTCCTGACCTTATGTTCCATTCTTCCCTATGATGGCTGAGGGGTGTTTCACCAACAGAAGAAAACTGACAGGGGGGCTGGCTGGGCCCATGTGACAGTGGGAGCCACCGCATGAACCCCACTCAGCCCAAGATAAACAGGACCCTGCAGGGAGCATTTCTCTCATTTAGTGCAGGGAGGATCGGGTGCTCTGACCTTGCTGTGAGCAGCCAGCTGGCCGGCCACTTCCTCACAGCATCCTTGTCCCTAGAGGCTGTGTACACTGCACTTTTGTTCTACTACAAACACGAGGGTCACATCCCACATCTGGGTTTGTTCCATCCAGCATTCCTTGTATCTAGTCCTCCTGAAAAGCCACACACACAGTAAAATGCAAAGGAGCCATGTGCTAGGAGATCTTGGATCCTACTGTTGGTTGATTTCTAAAGCCGAATTGCTATGTGCAGTGAAAGGCAGGCTTCCCTTGCACAGATTCTCAGGGGAGTAAGTCCTGGAAGGGAAAGGCACAGCAATGATACTGACTTGCAGGGCAGACAACATGCAGGGAGGCTGCACGACCACCATCATGCCTAGTCAGGGCCAAGTAGCTAACCTGGGGGCCCCTGGGAGGTGGCTGCACCTGAGTCACAGCAACCTAAGCCCGGACCAGGTCTCAGGGATCTGGGCAGCTCACCCACTTTCCTTTCCAAACCCCCCACCCCCAAAAAGAGCAGGAGAGAGAAACAACAGGGAAGACATGGAGAGAGAAAAGCAAAAAAGACACTAAGTCGGAGCATCCATCCAAAACCAGGTGAGTTGGCAGGTGGTGCTTCTCAGGCTGGGGATTCTACAGAGGAGCTACTTGGGCCTGGCGGGGCACGTCAGCTGCATGCAGTTGTCCCTGCACAGCAGGCTACATACTCAGCCAGGATAATGCCTGTGTGGCAGGAGTTGGGGACAGTGACATGTTTCACGCTGCATTTCCTGGCTTTTCTGAGCTCAGGCTACAGAGTCTTCCCAGAGAAAACTTGTTTTTTAGAGCAAATGATTCACTACTCTTATTTCCTTTCTCTCCTAGAATGACAAGAGGAAGGATAACGAGCAGTTGTTAAAATGACACCTCTGTCTTCAGTGGTCTGGCCAGTTCTTTCCATATCTCTAAGTCTTATCTGCTCGTCTTATCTAAAACAAGTCTCTGGCTCCCACATACCCCACAGAATCAACACAGCCATTGAGAACAGGCTGGAAGAAGCCCAGCTCCTGTGCCACTGACACGACAGGATGCAAGGGGACCACACTGGGATCTTGATTTCTGATGTCAATAATCCAATAAAGTGTTTATTGGAGAGGAGACAGCTTAAGTTTCAAAGTCTAGATTTTGTTTACAACCTGGATGGTTAGCACGAGAGGAACAGAGAGGTCTTATTCTTCTGTTGCTCCAGGATTTCAAGATCTCATAAGGCTCCATTTAATCTGGGTGGGACTTTGGCTTCCTCTCAGGCCTTGTCTTGATTATAAAAGAATATGAACTAAGTATCTTGAAAACAGACAAAGGCTTCCCTTGAAGACTGAACTTTAAAACTTCCTGTGCTCCAAACACCCGTTCCCCTGTCACTTTCTAGACTGAATCTTCTAGCTTCAGGACACTCTTAGGAGCTGGTGGTTGGGCAATTACTCAGGCACCTGGTAGCACCTGTTTAGGTCTTGTTATTATTGCCTTTTAACATTGCTTCCATTAGCACATTCACAAGGATGAACCTAGGGATGGGGCAGAAGGTAACTTTCCAGTCTGTTTCACTCCTTGCTAACCTTTATCCTAAAGGCACTTAATGGCAAACGAGAGTCAAGTATAAATATGGCGTTTGAAACATTTCTAACTTTCAAATCACTGATGCCATACATGTCCTCTATAGCTGTGGAGAATTAAGACTTGGTGTCACTTAGAAAGCCCTGAACAAGCCTTTGCTTCTTGACTGAGACATCTGGAAGCCAAGCTGCAGGCCCTAAAAATTTAAGATCGAAATGACATATTAAAATACCCAACTTCTTTGAAGAACTATAAACAGTCCTCTCAGCTTTGGCACACCAAAACATGGACACCTGCCAGGAACTAAAAGGCCAAAGACACATGGATTGGTGAGAATGAGACCACTAGTCTGTGGAGTTCCCTGAAATCTATAGCAAAAGATTTCATAGTCATAATAAAGTACCCAAACCATTGTTTTGCAAGTGATGAATTCTGGTTACCATTCTCATCTTGGAAGCATACTGAATGATCCCAACTGGAAGTTCAAGGGACAGAAGATATGAACTATTAACAAGAAGGTCAATAGTATGTCTAAAGGTACCAGAGCCACATTCCTCTCCCCGCAAGTTCCTTAAAAATACATTTTTAGGTGGATTGGAAAAAGATGGAAAGAGAACTGACCATAGGAAATACTAACAGGTAGCATTTGAAGAACTCATTCCAAAGGACAGACAGGGTCTTGAGAAGTTGCTGGTTCATAGACAGTTGGCAGAGCTGAGTGGTGACAACATAAACATCAAGGATGAAAGAAGCCTAAAAGTCATCTAATCCAATTTTACATGAATTGTTAAAAGTGGCAGAAAATGTCTCAAAACTATCATCTGACAAAAGAAAGAGCAATTCTAATTCATAGTGTCAGCAGCCAGCTGGTTGACATGGCAGAACACCTCAAACTCACCAGCTGACCTGAAATCGCAGTAACTACCCACTCCCTAAAGACATCTTGGGGAGATCCTGGGAAATTAGCTAGATCAATATTAGAACTGTCACATGGAACCATTCCTCAAGGCCATTCGTTCACAGCCCTCATAATGGATTGGCCAGGTGCTATCACAGTCCCCGAGAAGACAAAACAATGGACCCCAAGAAAAAAAATAATATAAAAGAGGCTAAATGGCAGCAAGTAGAAAGAGAGTACCAGATAAAAGCTAAAGACTGCAGGGGCAGGATGTTCCAAGACCAGTAGGTTGGTAGAAATGGAGGCTGAAAAAGAATTGACAGATGCCCTAGAATTCCC
Organism: Pteropus alecto; assembly: GCF_000325575.1. NCBI lineage: Eukaryota > Metazoa > Chordata > Mammalia > Chiroptera > Pteropodidae > Pteropus > Pteropus alecto. Next base: position 13,029,569 of record NW_006434369.1, read on the forward strand.
AATGGGCTGCACAGCATGGCTTGGACCAAGACTAGTAAAACACATGTAAAAACGATAAATGATACTGTCCAGATGATATCCGAGCCCACTGGAGAAGTATAGCGCAGCCAACATCCATCATTCATGTGGAGCAGACGGCTGCAGAGAAGCAAGGGAAAGTGAAAACCATCCAGGGAGACTTCAGTCCAAACCCACTGTTTGGTGCAAGTATTTGGAAAGTCCAGCTTAAAGGCCAAGTACAGATGTTAGAGCAGATTTGGGTGGGTGGTGAGGAGGAGGTGGCCGGGGCTCTTGGCCTTTCCCTTGTTGTGGACTGCTCCTGCCGTCACAGGCAGGAGCAGTCCACAGTTCCAAAAATAGCCGTACATTTCCCTGCCATATTTCACCCTGATGACAGGCAATTTGATGAATTATGTTAACTTCTTTACCCAGATGCAGGACAGTCTCTAGTGGGCTTCTCCTGGTGGTGGTTTCAGTGGAGAAATATTAATTCCCTGGGAGCACACTGTGGAAGAAGGGGGGCAGCAGAGGCAAAGTAATTTCTTCCTTCAACCTTCCGCAAGATTCACAAGGGGAAAGGCCTGCCTGGAGTCACACCAGAGGCCACAACTTTCTGTCTCTACAGCATCTGCCTGTTTCACAAAGGCTCAGCAACATCTGGCCCCACAGCAGCCTGGAAAGCAAGCACAAGCTGGACAGCCCATTTCTTGGAGTAGCAGGCCATCTTTCTGGAAATCCCTTTTCCAAGAGCAATCTCTTCCTCTGCATGTCCACTCTCATTAATGGCAAGGATAAATAAGGAAGAAAGAGCCAAATATATAACATAGCATTTCAGTGGGCCTAACATGAGCAATTTCTCAGACCAGCGTGAGCAGATCTTTGAAGACAGTGAGAGGCAACGAGGATCCTTCGTAGTAATACTTTCTTTGGTGTCAGGATCTTTACATAGGTGAGGCTAGAGGTATTTGTAATGAACTCTTTTGCCTTAGTACTGCTGACAGGAGCAAAGCAAACTTGAAAATACTGGGTTGGGAGGTAGGGAGTGGGAAGACCAAGAAAAAGCAGATATACTTGATTCTTATTATGAATTAGATCAATTTCCATATTCATATTTAATTTAAGCTCATCAAATTGGAAAAAAAAGTTGAAAGAAACTTTAAAAAGAATATTTGGGTGACACTGCTAAAACCAAAATCAGAGCCAACATGTTTTCTCAATTAAAAAAAAAAAAAAATCCAAGTGTGTATTGGGGAGGGGCGGGAGAGGGATGTTGAATAAATCAAGTGAAATTTTAATTTTAAAAGCAATCAGCATTTCGAGAGCTGCCTGCATGTCTGAGGTCCTAGGACCAAACTGACCACAGTTCATTAATGAATTGAAGCCTACCATTGGCAGACCTACCCCACCATCATGCCCTGAGGAAAACGCTGAGATTATTAACTCTATTCAGCAGGCTTCCTCTGAAATGAATAAAGGAAAGCAATCATTTCTTCTTTTTTTTTTAAACCCCAACCCCGACCGTTTCTAGTGGTAAACACAGGAACACCCACGCTGTGCAGTGCTTCCAAGAAACACCAAGATGACAAGAAGCAAAATGTCATATCACACTGGGTGGTGGATCCTCAAGTTCCACATCCAAGTTACTGGTAAAAGAAATGGCTTATTAAGTCTGAACCTAAACTGAAGACACTTCTTCTGTCCTTCCCCGACCCCCAAATTGGTACTTAGGGAAGTTGCAAAAACTCTTTCTGACCACCGAAGATGGTATTTTTCAATAGTCATCTGAAACAATTAATGCATCTTCCAAAAGTAGTCTACATGCTTTCCAAGGATGCTAACATATGCCCTGACAACCTACTTTCAACATTTGGATGCAACTAATCTTTGAGCACTATTTTGAGCCAGATCAAATGCTTCTCATTTAATGCCAGCAAATCTACCAAGTATTAATCATCCCCACTGAACAGATGAGTAAACTGAAGCTCAAATGGATTAGATTTGTCCAAAGTCACAGAGTAGTAACAAAGAGAAGCAAGTTCTCTGACTGAAAATCTCACAGCAGATCTTCAACTTCATGCTGGATTCCTGGGCTCTTTAAACAGCCAAAGAAAACTCAGAACTTGCAAGTACTGGCCTTAAGTAAGACACACCTGGGTTTAAATTCCATACTTACAAGCTATGTTAGCTGGAACACCTGTTCTTCCTTCATGTTTTGATGAGTGATCTTCCATGCCACTTTTTAAAAAGGCACAGCGTGGGAGGAAACATTTCTGAAGAACTAGTGAATTGAGAGTCAAGCAGTGGGAGCTGTTTTCTTTCTCCTGCCCTCTGAACCTGTCTGTTCGGGTAGAATGGGGCTGACCCTATTACCTAGCTCCAGGGGTGAACACATGGCCCCAGCTGGCTTTCTGCTAAAGCAACCATGAAAGAGAAGCTCTCCTTCTGAAGTTGAGATTGCCAACAGTGATAAAATCCTGGAACTATTGGTTGCCTTCTTTACTACCATGTAGAGACAGTCTTTCTGAGAATGCCACCAACAAAGGAAAGAAGAAAAAGAGAAAGAAAGATTCTCAGTATCATCTGAGCCCACGCAGGCAACCGTTGCCTAAAGCTGGAACCCTTGAACTTCCAAGTTAAATGGACAAATAAAATCTATCACAGAGGGTTGTTTGAGCTGACTTTCCATCACTTCCAGCCAAGAACACTGACAAATACAAGTCCATAATACAAATGTATGAAGTTTGTTTGTACATCACAACCTCCCAGGGATAATACAACTAGAAGAAAATCCAGGTGCTCTCAGGACATTTATATGAATGAAAAAAGAGTTGGAGAAATCTTACCAAACAGAAGCATGCTTTTCTGAAGGAAAAAAAAAACACTCAGGATGTCTTCAGCCCGCAGACTCCATCTTTGGGTAACAAGTGTCCCCCTCTGATGGCCCTAGGAACCCATCTAGATAATTGGTGACTATGATGAGGCACATGTAGGCCTTTGTATTTGCTGTGCAGATGCTGTGCACAAACTGAAACTATCCGCACATCCTTTGTTCTCACTGAGGCCTGAGAGCCAACAAGGCTTCTTGGAAAAACAGGCTTTACCCAAACCTACCTGAAGCACTGGAGACCCGGGATACGTCCTGCGACTGGGTAGAGCGATTGCGACTCTGCTGTCGGCGCCGACCTGTGGCTGATCTCGTTGTGCGCACGTGGACCTCACTCACCTTGAAGAAGGCCACCATGAAAGGCTGCTTGTCATAAGGGCCATCTCTGCCCACCAGGCCTGCAGCTCGGGGGTTGATACTGAGTCCTTAAATGCAAACCAAAGCACACCTTTCTTTATTCCACGGAAACTTCTTGTAGCAAGCAACATAACTGATCCTTCCTGGCCTCCCAGGGGCTAATCATAAT
>NW_006434369.1:13032994-13035966 GCF_000325575.1 Pteropus alecto
TGCATTCTCAGATCTCTGGTGGCTCCCCCTCTGATGCAAAATCAAAATACTCCTTCCAAAGGCCCATGAATCAAATCAAGGAGTGGTGGGGACTCCCAGGCTCTCTAACTTCTGCTAATCTCTTTTCTTCATATTCATTCCTTCTTTCTGATCATGTTCATCTCAACAAGCGAGGCAACTTCACAGGCAGAGTGTGTGTACTCTGAGGGCCCATAAGCGGACCTCAAGCTGCTGAGCTTAGCTACTGCAGGAGGAAGGAGTGCTGAAATAATTCTCTCTAAATTCCAGTCAGAATTTAGACTGTGCTGCCATCTTTCTTTTTATCTCAGCATCTTCGACCTGCCTCTCCCTCTGGGTGCTGTCCTCTCATTGTTACTCTCGGAACCTTGACCACCTAACTGTCCCCTAGTCTTCTCAGGAAAAGTCTTTGCTTTTTAATAGCAGTTACGAGGGCACAGTAAATGAAGTCATCCTGGAGCTGAGGACGCGACTATAGACCATGGTTCTCCCACAACTGCTGTAAAGGAAATAAATGATAATGACTGCCTGATTTTGGCAAACTTACCATCCCGAGTTACCACACTCAGCTGAAGCCCCATGTTGTGCTGTGGGGTCACGACCCACAGATTGCTTGTGGCCGTGATGTCAAATTCTAGCCAGCCTTCTTCTGAGGCCCACACTACGCGGGTGTCCAACAAAAATAGGTCAGAGTCTCTGAAAGAAAGAAAAGATGGCACAGTGGTGAACAGTGTGCTGACCCCTCAGCTCATTCTCACTCTGTCCTGCCTTAGTGTCATAATAAAAGATGCCAATGTCGGATCAGGCCTGCATACAGTGCTGTGTACCGTGACCTGCCAAAGGTCTGCCTGGTGAGATACTGTATAAGACATATGCATGACATAATCTAGAGAGAAGTGAATATGTGCTAGGGCACTTTAGAGAAGTCGACTTTCTCCCAAACATAGGAGGATTTCTCATTTCGCCAAAGGCCTCGTTATGATGCTTATACCAAATCTTTTTGTAATTAAGGTAAATTTAGATAGATAGGTAGACAGACAGATAGACATCATATTGTTGCTTAATTTATGGCTAATGAACTCTAAAAAAGAGAAAGTGTGGGAGCAATGAAGAAAAAGGTTAAGAATATATTAAAATCCGAACCAATATGAGCATTTATAAAGTTATGCTTTGCTCATTTTTTTCTTAATTAGGACTTGACAATCTTCACATGTTAGTTCCTGTGAAATAAGGGGAAACAAGAAACCACATCATATTTCTGAGTAATCATCAGTTCTTTTCTTTTAATTAAGGCATTTGAATGGTCTACGGCGAGTGCCGAGTCCTTTCTCATCTGGACCGTGTAACCGTGGGTGTAAGTTGAGTGATTTTAAAGTTTATCCCAGCACAGCTGTGAGCCAGGGCCGGGGTTCTTTGAGGCAAACTCATTGAGTTCATTCCTGCCATCGGGCTTCATAGGGAATATTTTTTAATATTTTTTACAGTTGTCAACTAATAAAACCCTAGGGGTTGTGAAGATGGAGTGAGGGTTTCTTCCTGCTCACCCACGTCATGGTAGAGCAGTGTTAGGTGATGGTCACTTTTGTGTGTTGCAAGGATACTCTGAATCCAAGTTGATATCCCAGGTTCAGTGGCATGACATGGCCTGGAATTCCCATGAGAGAAAGAGGGATATTTAGGCCATGGAAAGATTCAGATCCCCTGGTACTGAAAATATTTTGCTGAAATATCTTACAGGATAGAAGAAACTGGAATTAGATACTAAATTTAGGATGAGCATCTCAACATTAATAAAGTATATTTAAATCAATTCTAAAGCACTTCCATACACTTTGCTTTACTTGGTCCTCGTAACTATTCTGAAAACTCAGTAGAACATCATTATCCCCACTTTACGGCTGGGAAAACTGAAACTCAGAAGTGAGGCTACTGTCATGCGGTCAAGATCAAAAGCTAGTGAATGAAAAGAAAGTAAGTGGATACAGAGTTTCCCATGATATGCTGTCTTTTGAGATCATTATGAAAGACAATCTATGACAAATGAATAGAATTTATCTCTATTCTATTGAATATTTGTGAGGCCAGTGAAACATCTGAGTTAAGAATTTGAGATTTCTCAGAGGGGAAACAATTTTTCCTGTTGACATGGCTGAGAGTTAGAAGGAAACTTTATTGTCATTTTTTCCAAGCTTAAAACAGTAGGTACAGCTAAAAGTAGTTTACTCAGCTGCTGAACAGAGCCTGCGGGGGGCACATTCAAGCCTGCCTTCTTTCAAGTGCTCTCCCCCAATGTATGTGTCATACCCCCTGTTGACAAATTACCCCTCCCCCCTTGTTACTGAGGTAACTGTGAGCAAGGAGATGGGGGTGTTCATGGAAAACAGCAAGAGGGGATTGCAAGTCCAAAGCTTTGAAGTTAAGATGCAAGAAGACATAAATCTATTCGGGAAGGTCAGAAAAGACCCTTATCCAGAAATAACACAGACACTATGCACAGCACTGTGGGGAAAGTAGCTCTGGTCCTGAAGGCAGCACAAGATACATCCATGTCAAAGCAGCACCCTCCAGAATGAAGACACAGTGAGAATTTCAAGGTGTAAGGCTGCCCCTGAGGTGAAGAGGATCTGTGTATGGAGCTGTTGCTGAGGGTCACTTGTTGCTATTTACAGAGTTTTGATGATACATGTAATTTTTAAGGACTTGTATGTAACAAGGATACAGAAAACTACAGTCCAAGATATGAGTGGGGCATAGCTGGTAGAAGCTACAGTGAGCTTTTATTTTTAAAAAGTGGTGTTTATAATAAAGGAAATAGGAGTCTATTATAAAAGAAAGTGGGGAATGGGACAGAAGGTCATCATCTCAAAATAGGAGAAAGCAATCAGAGAAAAGGAGAAAAGAGAGGAGCTTGAATTAAAGAGGGAGAACGTGAATCAAGAGCTAAACTTGGAATA
>NW_006434369.1:13036981-13066461 GCF_000325575.1 Pteropus alecto
AGAGTGTGTTGATAAGAAAGATGAATAATCACACTGTAGAAGAAATGAAATCTCCAGGGTTAGTGAGAATTAGCGGACATGACAAGCCTGAATTTCTCCTAAGATAGGCTGGGCCCCCAGGAATTTGTGTTGTTTCTCTGCCACACTTCCCTGACTCTACAGTAAGGATAATGCTGGTCCTCACTGCTTAAGAGAACTGTGGTGTAAATGAACACAGTCCAATACCTGAGCATAGAAAGACGTCAATGAGGAAGTCTCAAATTTTGATGTTTAAATCTAGGATGCTCAGGTTCCTAGAAGGGAGATGAGGTAAAGCACGGACTTAAAATAACTGGACTAAATGAAAAGAGGAAGAACAAATATTTACTGTGTGTTTTCTATATGTGGGCATGCACCAAGAGCCTCTCTTTTATTACTTGGGAAGCCCCGAGAGGCAGGTCCTATTATTGTGTTTCTTCTACAGTTGACAGCACAGAGACTAGAGATGGTAAGTGTATTAAAGTCACAGGCATTAAACAGGGTGACTGGAACTTAAAATCAGAGCCCAGGCTGTTAGCCACCACATATCTAAAAAACAGTCAAGAAAAGTCCAGGGCACAGGTTGAAAACTCTGAACAAGGGCTCAGAATAAGGCAAGGAATTAGAATCTACTGCACATATGGTCCAACATCAGGTGGATACAAAAAACACATTAAGATACTCAGGACTGGCACAGGATCAGAAATCATGAGTGGGTTCTCATAACGGGGTCAGGAGAAGAAGAGATCTGAGATGGACTGCCCAGTCTCGCCCTATTCTTCCTTCTAAGCAGAATGTTCTCTGTCTAGACGGAGACCATCAATGACATGCAGTCACACAGCCAGGGTGAGGGACTTTAAGAATTACAGCTTTATGAAACAACTTTGTTGGTTCACCCTCAATGCTTCCAATAACTCAGGTATTTGAGACACAATTTATAGCAAGTCACTAAAATGGTTCTGGTCTGGCACACATCTATTTACTTCTCTTCAATGACACATGGCCTTCTTAGTCTACCCACTCTGTAAAAGTGTAGCCTCAAACAAGATGTACCTAATTTCACTATGTGAAAAACAAGGGTTCCCTTTAAACTCTCACTGTAGCAGGGCTGAGGTATGTTGTTCCCATCTAAAATATGTGTTGCAATCAGATAAAGAATCCTAGGGTCAAGCCAAATGACCACCACGACTAGATTATTTGGACCCTCTTAATAAGATGACTGACACTCAAGTGAGCATACCATGAAAGAAAATTCTGAAACAAGAGAGAGATAAAATTTTGAATGAATTTATTGCGAATTGTGTTCTGAACCAACTCATAGACCCATTTCATAATGAATATGTGTTCCATCTTCAAGGATCAATAGTGTTATTCTCAATGTTATTCCAAATCGAGGGCATGAGTGTCCTCATATTGTGACCATCCTGGGAAAATGAAGTCCTTAACAATTAATAAGCCTCACCAGAAATTTCTAGAAATTGTCAAAAATACACCCTAGGGCTAGAGTTGCCTGACAAGCAAACCACTCATAAGACTTGTAGAATTGGTGTTTGTGGGCAAGGTCATTCCTGCCCTTGTCGGAGATACTCCATCAGGCTGAGAAGCAGATGGCATCATGGGCAAACACAGTGGGTCTTTCTCTCCTTTGCCCTTGGAAAAGGTCAAGAGGCATCTGAGCTCCTGGTTTTGACTTTTCCTGACAAATGGTACCCATTAAGGTTACACTACCCAGGACAAAGTACAACTGTGCTTACTACTAACCATTTTATTAGAAAAATATTCTTCATAAAGTAGAATTTATAAGTAAGAAGCAAGCAGATTTATGAAATATTTGATAAGGTTAGTCTGTGGCTTGTTTCTTTATTTTTCATAACATTCCTTTGCCATTTATGTGTCTGGGCTTAATGGTAAACTAAGATATAAAACAGCATACATACATTGATGAACCAAATTTATGCTATAAGAAAAATTCAATTTTCAAATATAATGAAAGTCAAAAGTCAATCATTTTAGAAAATTAGATAGTAAAGAAAGGATTTGAACTTTTTCCTTATGTAATGTATCACATATGGAAAATTATGTCTAAACTTTTACCACTAAAAAGATAGAAAAGAAATAAGATTTGAAATCAGGGAAAACTGCTACACACACATATGCTAATGAATTTGAGTAACAAGGATTAACGAACTTTATTATTATATAATTAGCTAAGCTCTCATTGATTTTATGCCACTGATATTACCCAAATTTCACCTCAAGGACTAGAATAATATGAAGAGAAGTTTCAAATGACAGACACCTTAACTTTGTAAGGGATACTTCATCTTCACCAAACCAACACAAATCACTTTGCTGTCAGAATTTTAACATATCAAGCCCTTACATGGTGTTTACTATGTGACTATACTAAGTGCTCTTACATATGTTAACTCCTCACAGCCACCATAAGAGGTAATAGTATTAACAGCATCACAGTTTGGCACATAAGGAAACTGAGGAACAGAGAGGTTAAGTAGCTTGTTCACAGTAACACAGCCAGTAAATGCAGAGCCGGGATTTAAAACCAGGCAATTTGGCTCAAGTGCAACATATGTTCTTAGCCCCTGGAGGGCTTGTTCGCACAAAGACTTCTGGGCTCACCCCAGATTTTCCAGGGTGGGGCCTGAGAATGTGCACTTCTAATAAGTTCCCAGGAGATGCTGATGTTGCTGGTCTGGGAACCACACTTTGAGAGCCATTGACCTATGGCATAACTCCCTGTCTCTTAAATAGGGGTAGTATTACTTTTGCCTGTTTTCTAGACTTAAGGTTCAAAGCTATCTGCTCTCAAGATTTCTTACTCCTCTCCCTAAACAGGGCAAAGCAAATGTAGGTTATTTCGCAGTAAATGATTGATTGTCTTATGAGTTGTCCTTACCCTCAAGGATGATCAACCTAGACTAATATTTAGAATCACAGGTAAGACAAAGTCCAAAGTAGTAGTTTTATTAGAAGGCTTGCTTCTATGTGTCTAAGACAAGGAGAGAGGGGAAGGTGAAAGATTATTTTATACAAATTCACGGCTACCTAGCCTGTCCTCTTTGACCACATAAACAAAATAATGTTCCCATACTCTCGGGTATACTCTGACATGCCCTAGTGACCAAGTACAGATTGAACGAAGAGTTCTACCACCTTAGATTCATGTTATGTGCAAAGCTTATATGTTTTAGACGTTATGAACAATCCTACATTTCCATATCCTTGTCCAATATGGGGAAATAAAACAGCAAAAATACCACTAATTTGTGATTTTTTTTAAAAAAAGATGTTTCACAAAATAATCTTAACCACTACCATGCATGGCCTGCCTCCCACAGTGCTGGACATCCTGGTAAGGAGATGCATACACCAAGCAATCCATTTCTGGGAATGAATAATACAGAAGGCATAGTTTCCAGAAATAAAAACCTATTTCCTTTTCTCTTTCATGTTTACCAAGTGGATAAGCAGTTCCCAAACAACAGTTTCCTCTGCCCACCACACCCTGACTTCTCATCTCCCTCAAATTTAGCATTCTTTTGCGTGTATGTAATTCTTTAGGATAACTTTAATTCCTCTCTGTCACATTATTTTCTACACTGTGCCTTTGCAAAGAACATAACACAGGCTGGGGAACAAGGTTTGGTAGCTTCTTGGGTCTTTTTCAATATTAGGTAAATCATTCTAAGTATAAAGAACGTGCACTTAACTATAAAGATAAAACTAACTAGTTATATAACCTGAGCTGTGTGTCAGTTGTGTTATCCTTGTTTCAGGGGCAAAGGAACAAATGCTGAAAAGTTCAATGCTTGCCTGAGGCCCACACTGAGTGTGCCAGAGATTATCAAGTCAGCAGTAAGATTTCAAGAGTCCCTGAGGATCATACCTATGAAAGACAGATACAGAAAGAGAAACAGGTATAGCTGTGCATGGTGATAAAAGGCTTTGATTTTCTTCTACCAAACTACAATAGTATTCTATCCCAGCTTTCTCAGATTTGCCCTTCTCTTCAAAAGAGAAAACAGTTTCAGCAATCTCACTTTTATCACAGTGATGATAAAAGTTCACGACACTTCATTTCAGTAGGCAGCACTGAAAATCCAACAGAATTCATTGGAGTGATCAGTCTATTTAAAAAAATGCTTTCCCAAGGAAACTGTCCTCTTAGATCCTGGAACTGGGTCAACTACTGGGTTCAGGTCTTGTTTCCAGAACTACACCATGGTTAATGAATCAAATATCAACATTCGTGGGGATTCGTTATAAAGATTTCCCCCCAAAATACGATACTTTAGAGATGTATGCTTCTGGCTATGATGTATCAAACTAACACTCCCGCTAAAAATAGTTTAAGAAAAAAAACCTGTTTAAAGTTATCTCAAAGCAACCAACACAGGCAATATTTAATGAGTAAGGATCTCAGAAAGAGGTAATAAGCCCTGTATTTACTGTTCCCTTTTCATCTCAAGGCATTTGTTAATTCTTTATGTGAGGCACAGATGCCAAACAGAAAGGAGCAGCAACCTAGAGCTTGAAGCAATATCACTGGCTGGGGATCACTAGAGTTTAAGGCAGTTAGGACTTAAAGGACTAAGGTCCCAGAGGAAAGGGGCTGCATAGAAGTGAGCTCATGCAAGTGATCTCATAGAAGTTAGGGTTCACTTCCTCTAGGACCTTGGCTCTTCAAGTCCTGGCTGCCTTGAACTCAAGTATTTTGCCAAATATTAAGCTGTGTATGCATAGAGTAAGAAGCTGAGAAAACAAGCAGAAAGAAACTGCCAAGAGGATAAAAAGCAAAGCAGACTTTTTGGCAGTCTCACAATGCTGGGAAGTTAAAAATTAGAGTTCAGAGCCTACTAAGGAAGATTAGCTCTGGTAAACATCCCAGACCTTCAGCTGAGACCCCCTAAAAGGCTAAACTCTATAAGAAAGGCAAAACCAGAAACCAATGAGCCTTAATACATCCTGAAACCCAGCCTCACCAGGAACAAAAATAACAAGGTAATCTGCTTGCATTTTGTCTGCTTTCTAGAAAAAAAGAAATATAGTCTAGAAGAAGACAAAAGTATCTAGAACTATTTTTCAAAAATAATGTCCAGAATTTAATTTTTAAATTATCAGACATTCCAGGAAATAAAACCAAATAAGGGAAAAATCAAGAGAACAAACAGATAATGAAAATAGATCCATAGGTGATCCAGCTAATAGAGTTGTCAGACATGATTTTTGAATCTAGTCTTATATAAAGAGAATAATAAATCACAAGCTGGGCTTGTTCCAGAAATGTGAGGTTGGTTTAACATTTTACAAAGATTTAATGTAGTATATCGTATTGACACTATAAAGGAGAAAAATCATATAATCATCCCTAAAGATTCAGGAAAAAATTTGATAAAATTCCACATCAATTTCTAATTGAAAAAATCCACTTAGCAAACTGGGAATAGAGGAGAATTTCCTTAATCTAATAAAGAGTATCTATAGGAACATTTATAGCAAACATCACTCTAAATGCTCAATCATTAAATAATTCTCCCCTTAGATTAGAAACCTGACAGGGATTTTCAATCTGAGATTAGAAATCTGACAGAAATCTGAATGGAATTCAGATTCAAAACAAGAAAAAAATATATAAGAATTACAAAGGAAGAAATAGAAGTGATATTTATAGATGGCATGATTATATTTACAGAATTTCTAAACTAGTACACAGAAGAATTATTAGAATTTATATGTGACTTTGCTAGGTTGCTGGATAAAAGATCAATATATAAAAATTAATTATATTTCTATATGTGAGCAAAAAAACAATTAGACACTGAAATTTTTAAAAGCTAATAATGCCATTTACCATATCATCAAAAACTTCAATACCTGGAATAAGTTGAATAAAAATATTCAAGACAAAAAAACTACAAAATATTATTGAGATAATTTAAAGAAAGCCTAAATAAATATCTTCTTCTTAGATTGGAACACTCAATGTTAGTAAGAGTCAATTCTTCTCAAACTGACTTTTAGATTTAATGCGATCTTAATCAGAAGTCCAGCAATTTCTCTTGTAGAAATTGAAGCTCCTATTTTACAATTTCCATGGAAATGCAAAGGTCCCTAAATGGCCAAAAAAATCTCGAAGAATAAAATTGGAGAATTTATACACCAGACATTAAGGCTTCTTAGAAAACTAAAAGAGTTAAGTTTCATGGAAGAAGAAGAAAATTAACTAATGGAAGAGAATAAAGATCCCAGAAACAGACCCATACATATATGAGCACCTGATTTAGAAAAAGATGTGATTGAAGTAAACTGAAAACAGAAGTATTTTCAATAAATGGTACTGGGTCAATTAAATTTTTTTATTCTTACACAGCTGGGATATTGAATCAACTTCACTAACTCACATATGATCTCAAACACCTATTATTATAGTTTAGCCCATTCTGCTGAGCTAAACATTTCCATATCCTACTGCCTCCTGGGCATCCCTACCTTGACTCATCTACCAGGTCATGTCCAGACTAGAACTTATCTCCATCCTCCTTGCCTGACCTCTTCCCTTGGTCCTATCTCTGTGACTGGTTCAGAGTAGCATATCAAACTAAAAAGTCTAGAAAAATGTGTATTTGCCCTTTTACAGTTATTTTCTCACCTGGGACAATTATATTCTATCTGTAAAATAGATCAGAATTGATGAATTTTATCAAAAATTTAGTTTAAGTAATAATTCAGTCTGGGATTTTTCCCAGGACCCCACTAACATGGCTTCTGAGCTGTCCTTAGGAAATCTTCCTCATTTTGGAAACTAACTCTGTAACAGCATTGCCCTGTTCACTTGATTCAGAGATGCATCTCTTCATATCTTAAAGATTCTGAAGTTAAGAAGAAACATATAAACCAAACTTAAAAATATATACAAAAAACAAAAAACAAAAACTTTGCCTGTCTGCAAACAGAGAAATGAGTTGTGATGCTGCTTATACCAGGAAATATTGAATTTTAAATTTGGTAATTATTTCTTACTTTAAATGTCATCCAAAGAACTGCACCATGATACAATATGGAAAAGATAGGCTATCACTACCGAGCAATGCAATTGCCAAAACATATATAGAGTACAACATGGAATTTCAAAACTAGCGGAGGTACGTGTGGTCAATTCATGTACCAAACAGGACCATCTTTTAGACACTGAACATGTCCCTCTGTTAAAATTTCTAACTGGCTTTCAGGAGATGCTCTTTAACTTGTGAGTATACAAAAAATTAATTAAGACCAGTAAAAGTATGTCTTTAGCCACATAAGAAATGTAGATGAATGTGATATTCTTTAAAGTTCTCAAGATTGTACTGTTAATCTAAAAATAAAGATCATGAGTACATGTTATGAAAAGCAACATGCTACCATCATGCTATTATAGATGAATATGAAAGGTGAGCAGCCTGTACACTTCAAGTGTGAAGACAGCTTAGTGTGTATGAGTTGGAGAAGAAAACAGTGAAGTAAATGGACAAATACATAATACTGTGAATAAGTACAAATATTTCTGTGTAAATTTATTCTAGTCTTTCTTCCTCTTCATACCCCTCCTCTAGAAAAGCTGTTAATAGATCAATGTTTGATCAGTAGATTAACAAAGATTTGCAAAGGTTTTCCATAGGAAGGCCTTGAAAGTCAATGTAGCAGGGCCTGAATTTTGACAGACACATTCTCACCTCCAACGGCTATCTCACTTGCCATGCAAACGGAAGTGCCCTTGGGATATTCCCAGCAAGGCTAAAGAGATGAAGATGTGGGGCATGCCAGAAGGAGACGGCTTACCTCTTTCTGGCATTTCCCCTTAATCTTGAGACTGTCCCCATGTCATCATCACGGTGACTTTTGGGAAGCTGAGCAGACAATAGTTTGGGCGTAATTTAGACTTGGCAAAATTCATGTGTGCCACGTTTCCTTCTCCAATAGGTAATATGCCTGCCCAGCTTATCTGGCAGGGTCATGGTTAAATCCTAATGAGGAAATGTATGAGAAGTTCTTTTCCAAATTCTAAGTACTACATAAATGCCAATTTTTGCTAGTGTCATCATAAAAACATAATGATTTATAACACCAGGTATTAACACAAAATTCATCTTAAAATATAAACACCATACCATAGCACAGAGCACATCTAAAAATCAAAATGCGAAGCACATCCTGTGCTATTCTGATTTAACTGTGCACACTGTTGGTTGTCTGATCCCATCCGCTTTATGGGTGGCTCCAGATCTTTACTGGACTTAGATTCTATCTCAGGGATTATTCTCAGGTTTTGAATAAAGTTTCAAATGTTTCCCAGTTCTTACTCAAAGCATCATCTATTCAAGTAGTCACTTTTTTTTAACTTACCTGGTCCAATGATTTCTTATCAGTCATAGGAATATGTTTCTGTAGAGTTCACAGCAATGGCCTATCTTCCAAGAATCTTTTTTGACTCTCCCTGGATTGGGCTTCCTAGCTGCCCCTTATATCAGAAAGGCCCAATGCCTAACTTCTTCTGCCTTAGCTGAGTATACGACAGCATTGAAAAACCTGCCTTTTTTTTCTTTTTCAAAGAGGCCAACCATTTTGCACCACAAACGTTTGTTAAGTTAATCTAGCAAATACCACAAATTTCACTTAAACATAGATTAGACAAATAAATTTCTTCACAAGCTTGGAAAATTGTTTTCAGCCAAGATACCCCAAGACAGTGCAGATGGGAGATCGAACCTTCCCCAGGAGTCCTGCAGTTAAATCTGGAGGCCTCTGGAGGGCCATTAGGAGACAGCAGGAGGACTGGGCTCCTGGCCCACCCATAAGAAAAGAAAATCTCCTCCTGGCCAACCTGGAACCCTTAGAAAGTATGAAATTCTCCAAATTCTCCCAGTATTTCCCCTTTCCTATGCACAAAAATTAAACACATCTGATCATCAAATACTCCAATCCTAGAAGGCAGAGGAATTACAACTCCACTTTGACAGAGTCATCAAAGCTTGGGACTGTTTGAGATTTTGTTTTCCAAACTTACTGCTGGCCTTGAGGAAGTATGACACCACCATCTTAGGCACAAGGCAGTTGTTCATTTTTGGCTGAAATTCAGTATAAACCTTACAAATGGTCTGCTAGCTCTCTTTTTAAAAATAATAATAATTTTTGAAAAAATGTTATAGTTGCAAAACCCCCAATCTAGTATTTTCACTATAAAGTTTTCCTGCAGGACAGAAGAAAACATGAATTCTGAACAAAGTTCTGAGCCAGAATGGTACCAGGAGATTATTTCTACCAGAGAAATATAATGGGACAAATAATTAGACAAATTGAAAATCAATGGCTAAAGCATTTCCAGTAAATCACTAGAAACCAATTCTCTCTGAACTAATAAAAGACAAAAATTTAGCCAGAAATAATTTTATCTTCTTAAAGAGTCCCTTACCAGTTAAGTCATTAAATATACTTTTATTTAGCAGTGAAAATGAGACATCAGAAAACTTCCCATTCATTCTGAAATTTTGGTCTGTTCTGAAGATATCACAATGACTATATTTTACTTATTATTTAATTATTCCAGCTAAGAATTGACATACAAAATCAGTGTGTATGTTCAACACCATGAGGTGTCCATGAAGCCTGGCAAGTGTCCTTCATTCTTCCTTATTTCCCTCATTAGAGATTTGAATATGCATAAGGGCCAAATGTTGGCAGTGCTCTCAATACTAAAATAAACCTTTATGGGCAAATTAACATTCATTATTATTTTCGTGTGCATATTTGTGACAGACAGGTTTAAGTCATTCCTAAAACCTTGGGGATTCCTGGGAAACCAATAGACTTCCAGGACCAAAAGCAAAAATCTAGACTTAGTTCATAAAACCAAAGTTGGCAAATCTCTATTTATAGAGTCTATAAATGTGGGGTTCCCTCTCCCTCTGCATTCTTTCTTCCAGGTTGTCATATCACATGCTGAGTTTCCACCTCATGCACACTTAGAATTATGCAGCAATGCTAATCTACTATGCATCAGGCACTCTGTTCTCCCCAAACTGCTAAACTGACCCCTAAGAAGTAAGCAAAATTCAAGGTCATTGGCTTGTTTTCTGTGTGCTAGGTTTGAACTAACTGCTATAATACTTTATCCCTCAGCCCTTCCTCTAAAAATCACTCCGTGGAACCGTGGAAGTTTTTCTTTATTGCTAGGAAGTCCCATGAATGTATTTCATTGCAATTTTTTTTCTGAAACAACCTGGCCTCATTTCAAGAAATAAGACTAATACGCACATGGAAAAAAAAAAGTCTATTATTCTCTTGTATTTGAATAATAATAATAATAAAATACATTCGAGACACACACACATATACACATACGCTCACTTACTCAAAGATATATCATATATAAGATGTATAGCATGTGTATATATCATATGCACAAATACATAGCCTTCTATTCACTTGAATTAGTACCATTTGTAAGCATCCATACATAATTTTCACATGTGAATTTATTTTAGCCACCTTCAGCATCATTCAAAGTAGAGACTAAACAATTATGGGAAACATTTATTCCCAATAAGTTATATGTTCTCTGATCATAAAGAATGCTTAGTAAACACCATTCACTGGCTTTCTTAGAAAAAGAAAACTATTTGAAAAATCTTCAACTTAATAGCAAAAAATCTTCCTGCTGGCTAAATACTACAATTCAGAATACACCCCTCATCATGCTCATGTGTGGCCCCTGAACTTCAAATCACCTTCCACAGACATACTCAGGGTTATATGATGACAGGCTAGAAAAGGGGGCCAGCCCCACCCTTGGGGTTCCTTGAGTCTTCATACCTGTGCTGATGCTCCTGTAAGACTTGATAAATGCTGATAAGAAAAGTTTGGTTTTTAAAACTCCCCACAACACAGTCCTTGTAGATTCGGAATTCTGCAGCCGTCACCGCCTCACCCTCAGGAATCTGGGATAAGTTGAACTTGAACTCTTTGTGGTGTCGCTGGCGAGGGGAGAACTCCTTGTCGTACTCCACTATAAGATTAAACAAGAGAGAGTGACAACTATTGTTACTTGACTAAGTGCCACAGACTCACCTCAAAAAAAAGTCTCTCCGTTGTAATTCATAAGTAGATTACCGGTCACCAATGGCTATTAGAGGGATGGGTTGGTGAAAAGAACATTGGCTAAGCTGTCAGACAGGCTGGGATTAAAATCCTTCATTTTACTCAAGGATTAAATAAAATTCTTAGATTTTACTTCATTTAAATACTTTAAATACTTAGTTTAAGTTGCACGAAAGCAAGTTATTTAAATTTTTGACCTCAGGTTTCCTCATCTGCAAAAAAAAATGGGAATAGTATGACTTCACAGGGAGGTTGTAAGAATAAGGAAAATAATGAATAAGAATGCATCTGGCGATCCTGATCCCTCTTATCCTCTTCCAGCCCCCTTTTCTTCTTGCTGATTTTCCCCTCTCAAGTTAGTTCATCTCTCACCATCAGCAGTTGACAAGACCAAGGATAGCCCTGAGCTGACCTTTGGCAGGGGTCGTGCTGGTGGAGAGAAGAGTGAGCAGTGCATTTTGCCTGGGCCTGAAGCTCCAATGTCCTCAAACTTTGCCTGTTATTCAGTGAAACTTTTGTTGAAGGGTGTAGGGTAAAGCTTCATAGAAAATGTTGCTCTAACTAAAGTCGACTACCTTCTCTCTGCTGGTGGAAACTGAGGGCTGATGGACTCTGAGGGGAGGGACCTCTGTGCTGTGAAGCTGCTGGAGTCTCCATTTAATCTGTGCTTAGAACCCAAGTATAAGAACAGGGATGTGGAAGTAAATCACCAATGCAACTTGCTATTTTCTAATTTTTTTTTTAAACTGGGAATTAATTAAGTCTAAAAGCTGGTTTTTTTTAATGAAATATTTTCCCTGCATGAAGAGAAAATTATGAAAAACTAAAACTACCCATTACTATTTTTCAGAGTTGGCTTTCAGGTGTCTATATAAAGTCCTATGTGAGAGAAATGTTATCAACCTCAGATGCTTAACTCATAATCGTAGTAAAAGAGAAAAAGTAGTGCTCTGCTTCCCATCATAAATCTTTGGCTCTTTTACCCAGACTTTAGAAATGCTTCTGCCTTGCTGTTCCTGTTAGATTTTTTCTTAATGGCAACTTCAGTGAAATCTCATGAGCAAATTAATCCTTTATGGCAAAGTTTTCCCAGGGATTGCGAGTAGGAAAAAAATCAAATTATTTGCCACCTCCAACTGCCCACTTCCTCCCACATGTGTTGTTCTCCATAATCAC
Source organism: Pteropus alecto (assembly GCF_000325575.1). Lineage (NCBI taxonomy): Eukaryota > Metazoa > Chordata > Mammalia > Chiroptera > Pteropodidae > Pteropus > Pteropus alecto. The sequence goes on from NW_006434369.1 coordinate 13,049,330, forward strand.
CAGAGAAAGCTTTGGAGATTTAGCTTCTTTAAAAAAAAAAGAAAGCCAATAACTCTTAACAAGAACTTAAGACTTCAATGGCATTTGCAGAAGCTAAGGAAAGTTAAGCCATCTATAGGTATGAGATTTTAAATAAGGAATTTCTGAAACTGCCATGTGACTATGCAACAAATCTTTTAGATTCAAGTTCTCTCTCTCTCATAGGTATACAAGAAATAAACACAATTTGGTCACTGCCTACACATGTATTTGAAGACCACGATGTACAATAATAATATGTTTCCAATGAGCTTAGCATCCCCCCTTTAAGCATGATGATTCTGAACTCCTTAAACATCACAGGGTTCAAGAAATATGAGAGATGGCTGAATTCTGAATTTAGTGCCTAGTACCTACTCTATAGCCCCTAGCATTTGGTTTTCCAATAGTGGTGCCATGTGTAGTATACAATTAAGTAAGGCTAAGAGTGTTGATGACATGTCAAACTGCCAAACTGGTTTTGGATTCAGCTCCCTTTCTTCTTATGTGACACTGAGCAAGATATTAGTCAAAATTCCAGTTATTGGTTAAAAGAGAATAACATTTCTAAAGATTAAGTAATACAATCTATACAGAATAATCAGTGGTAGAGTAAATGCTCAATAAATGTTAGTTGTAATTATCATTAGCTGATATTTGAGAATATAGCTCCTCTGAGCTTAGAGTATGTCATTGCTCAGTAATTCAAATTTACTAACGAGTCTTTAGATAGGGCTAATTAATACTTCTGCTAATTTAGCTTTTTAAATTAGAGACATGCATTCTGTGAAAAGGGCAGTAAATGAAATCACCATATAGAATGTCATCAGCTTTGGTGTTTGGCTACCCGATACAGGACTGCGTTCTCCAAGGCAATAATTCCTAGAATTTTTCATTTCAAGGACTAGTGAAAATATTTTTTAATGGTAATGACCTTCCACAAGGTCATCTATTTTTGTTTGCCATTTGTAAGTACAATAAAACAAACAAGACAACAAACTGTATTTTAACTCTATGATTTCATTTCTAAAGGTCCTTCTAACACCAGATAAAAAAGGAAGGACATAATTGAAGTATACAATCCTTGAAATTGAATAAATTTAGCTTTATAAAACTCGCTCTATTCTCTTTTTGCCTCAGACTATACCAGCTGAAATTTCGGACCAGCATCAGACCTTTGGCCAACAATAAAAGTTACTGATTTAAGGTTTATAATGTAAATTATATAATATTACACATACAAAATGATACATGTAATTTATGGAGGTAACAAAGCATAAATATAAAGCACCAAGGAAAGGAAATCAGTACCCAACTGAAAAACTGGAACATGACCAATACCATGGTATTCCTCCCTGAGAGTATTCCCCCCACCTCTCTCCAAATGGTACCTAGTATCATGAATAGTATCTAGCATTCCCTCGCCTTTTGAAAACTAAGTTTTACTATGTATGTATGTCTCTACATAGTGTTTAGTTCTTTTTTCCCTTAAAGTCTTCCTTTCGGACATGATGGAAGGTTTGCAGGCACATGATGAAAATATAGATACAGTCACAGCTAAAAGTGAAGGCAGCCTAGGCAGATGGCCACACTACCTGTCAGCTGCTGAGGGACTGAATTTCTGAGTGGGATATGGCTGTTTTGCAGGAAATAGGTGATCATTAAACTCTTCTCTTTCAGCTCTACCTTGTATAAATCCATTAAAAACACAGGCATTTTGTCAACAGTTGTTGGTAAGAATGTGGAGAAAGCAGAACTCTTATGCATTGCTCATGGAAATGTAAAATGGTGCAGCCCCTGAGGAAAACAATGTGGCGATTCTTCAAAAAATTGAATGTAGAATTACCACATGATTCAGTAATTCTTCTTCTGAGTATTTGCCCAAAAGAAGTGAAAGTAGGGACTCAAATATTTTTACACTCATGTTCATAGCAGCATTATTTACAAAAGCCAAAAGGTGGGAGCAACTCAAGCATCCATTGACAGATGAATGGATAAACATGTGGCATATACATACAATGAGTTCAGGCTGCTATAACAAAAATACTACAGACTGAGTGGCTTAAATGATAAACATTTATTTCTCACAGTTTTGGATGCTGGAAGTCCTTGGAGATCACGGTTCTAGCATGGTCAGGTTATTGGTGAGGGCCCTCTTCCTTGTTATATCCTCAAATAACCTCCTTGGTGCATGCATGCAGAGTGTGTCTAGTCTATTTCTCCTCCTATAAGGACACTAACTCCATCATGAAGTCTCTACACTCCTGACCTCATCTAGACCTAATTACCTCCCAAAGGCCCCACCTCCTAATACCATCTCACTGGGAATTTATGATCCAACAATATGAATTATGGGGGGGACACAGACACACAGTCCATAACATTGACCTTAAGGTTTCACATCATTTGTTCTGCTACCTTTCGAATTTATGATTTGGAATTTTTGCATTTGTGTTTATAAGTGACACTGGTAATGGTCTCATCACATGCAGTGTTATTTGATTTTAAGTTATACTTGTTCTTGGAATAAGTTGGGGAATGTTCTCTCTGTTTCTTGTCTCTTTCTTTCCAAGAAATGATCTCTTCCTTGAAAGTTTGGCAAACTTATCTATAAAATCATTTGATCCTAGTGTTTTCCTTGGGGAAAATTTTTAATTATTTATTCATTTTCCTTTAAACATGTAGAAATATTCCAGCCATCTATTTCTTTTTTAAGTCAGTGTGAATTTTCTAGAGGTTTATCAATTTGGGATAAATTTTTCAAATTTATTACCATAAAGTTTTTCAGAGTGTTCTCCTCTCCTATTATTTAATCTCTGCTCTATGTTTGTTTGTTTTTTTAATTCTAATATTGTGGATTTCCTTTGTCTTGATTCATCTTATTGGAGGTCATTTTCTTTTTATTCTTTACTACTGCTTAATTTGATTGTGATAAAGATATTTTAGTAGAGGTATTTTATGAATATCATCTCATTCTGTCTGAATTGTTTCAATTAAAGTTGTCTAGAGAAAAACACAGACAGTACCTATTTCAAATGCAAATACGAAGGAGAAAAGAAAGGGGAGAAAGGGAGAAAAAAAGAATAATCTCTATATATAATACATTTAAGAGTAGTCACATGTTTATTATTTTTTCACTAACTTGGGCTCACTTGATAATTCAAATTCTACTTTTTCCAAATGCTTCATGATTCTACTTGCAGTTACACAACAACCTTGAAAAACTTGAAACTTTTTAAATTGCCATTCTATTGACTACTGTCAACAAGTTTTCATGCCATAGCATGTTTATTTAATTTTAGGCAACAAGGACAGTTCTGGAGTCTTTCGAGGGTTGTAACAACAGCAGCCTTTTGACTTTTATGCTGCAAGCGTACAACCTCAAATAGTAATAGAGATACTGAATTGAACTCTCTCACTCACTTTCTAACCACAGTGAGATGGCAGACTTTATTCTCCAAGATTCACCAAATATTTCTAAATATTTGTATTAATGTTCTATGAGAATCAAAATATCAAAAAGAATCTATTTTCCTGGTTGCCATGCTCCAAGTGACTTTTTTTTCTAAACTTCTTTTTATTTCAAATAATTATAGGCCCACGAGTAGTTCCAAAAATAGTAGAATTGTTTTAAAAAAAATAGTAGGGAGATCCCAAGTAACATCTTACATAACTGAAGAATAGCAAAACCAGGAAATTGACATTGGCATAATACCTTAGATAGACTACACACCCTACTTTGATTTCACCAATTTTTACATGCTTTTTTGGTATGTCTGTATATAATTCTGTGAGATATTATCACACATATAGATTCCTATAATGACCACCACAATCCAGGTACAGAACTGCTCTGTCGTCATAAAGGAACTCCCTTGGCACTTTTATTCCAAGTGGCTTTTTAAGACTAGATCCAGCATCTACATTATAAATAGCTTTAAGACCAACAGTAAATGCCTACACTGTGCTTACATTGCCAATACAAGGGTTAACCAAGTCTTTTTAAAATTTTTTTTAAAAACTCATTTTAGAACCATATTCACACCCAAATACAGATATTAACTTCACTTTAGGTTGGAGAAGAAGCTCAATAGCTACAGCTATACATGTGTCACAACAGAAATAAGTCGTAGACCTCAGCTAACATGAGAGAATACACTCATGCACTTAAATCAATAAACGTGTCATGAGGAAAGACTTAAACTGGATAATTGCAGCCTTGACAGAATTCCATTAATATCAACCACACTTCTGCCTGCTCATAAGGACTGCTATAAGAAGCAATCAAACCACATTTAGTAAAAATCAACACATATAATATGAATTTTTTCACAATTAAAAAGTTTAGTGTCTTCAATCAAAACACGTAGACAGGACAGCCCAAAGAGAAAAATACTCTCCCACACTATGATTTCAATTGCAGAGCAACAACAGGCAAAATATCCTCATTGTGACTGAGAGAAGAAATTTAAGTCTGTATTCATTATATCAGACTAATCATTTCTTTTTAGATGACCTTGTTTCTCTCATTGCTTTTATAATGTCGTTGTCCTTGGTATGCGGAAGCTTCACTGCAATATACCTAGCTGTGTGTTTCTTTTTATTTAGCCTGCTCAGATTACACTGTACTTAACAAATCTGTGGATTCCTATCTTTCATCAGTTCTGGAAAATTCTTATTAGCTTATCGATGAGGGCCTCTTCTTCATTCTCTTTAGTGTCTCTTTCAAGAATGATAATTAGATGAGTATTAGACTTTCTTATTCTAATTTCCATGTCTCTTAACTGCTCTTTTATATTCTTTATCTTCTTGTCTCTTGCCTAGACAAATTTTTTAGGTCTATCAACAAGTTCACCAATTCCCTCTTCAGCTGTGTTTAGAGTGTAGTTTAAGAGACATCTCTTAGTTTGTCATTTTAGTGACTTTTTAAAGATTTCTAATAGCTCAATTGTTGTTGCTGTGTGATCTGCTCGGTCATTTTCAATTGTCTATTTTCCTATATTATTGTAATATATTATACTATTCTTTATTCTTTGTGTATTCCTAACTTGGTGTCTGTTTTCTAATGTGTGAAATCCTTGGGGAACTTGCCATCCCATCCCTTTGATGACTTTCGTTTTGGTGGTTTATTTCCTTGTGGGTTTAGAGATTTTTAGGTCATTTTTTTTATTGAATATAAAGTTAAATATTTAAATTGATCTTGCTGTTCTCCTCACAAAAAAGATATACATTTGCTTTTGTGAGAAACACTACCAACCTAGAAGCACTTATCTCCCTTTGGGTCCTGGCTTAATTTGAAAACCTCTAGGAGAGCTCTCCCACCTTGCCTGGACCTCGAGCTCATCCTGTGATCTGCAATAGTGCTATGATTTGCACTCACAGAAACCTGGCTTTTATGTTTGTTTGCTCACAGTAACACCCTCAGGGGAATCCTCAAAGATGTCCCTGAGTCCCTGACATTTATGCTGTAGGCATATTTGCTCTTGTTTATCCTGGATCTAGTCATATGTTAGCAGGAGGAGCTTACAGTTATCTAGTCTGTAATCCTTTCAGAGTTTGTAGTCTTTATCTTGTGTGTTTGGAAAATAACATTTGGAGCACATTCTTCTCAACTCCTAAAGATATTATAAAACCTTCCTAATGTCTGAAGAGTTTAAAAATATTTTCATATACATTATCTCATCTGTTTTTCAGAATAGTCCCAGAAGATAGGCAGAGTAAATATTATCGCCATTATATTAATAGGAATCTGAGGCCAAAGGCAGTTAAGGGGCTTTCCTAGGCCACTCGCTTTTATGATTTCAATTCCTATCTTTATTCTGATGCCTTTCACAATTCCATCCCCAGCTCACTGCTCTCCCTTCAGGGATGTGTTTATCATATTGCTGGGTATACTTCTCCATCCAGATGCCCCTTGTGTAATTGAAGCAACGTGTATAAAATGAAACTCACCATCTCCCCCTTAATTTACCTGCTCCTATAGCTTTACCTCTGTCCATCTGGACACTCCAAACTGTATGATTATTTGCCAATTCCCGTTTATTTACCCTCTATAACTGCACTGTCCAACATAATTGCCACTAATCATGTGCAGGCACTTAAATGTAAATTGATTAAAATTAAAAATTCAGTTCCTCAGTCATGCTAGCCACGTTTAAGTGCTCAGTGGCCACATGTGGCTGATGAGTACTATATAGATATATCATTGTAAACTTCCATCCTCATAGAAAGTTCTATTGGAAAGCATAGTTCTAGAAGTTTCTCCAACCCGCCTATCCTGCTCCCTCTACTGTCCTTGTGCAGCGTCTGATCTTGCTGCCTCTAGTTTTGACCCCTTGTCCATCCATTCTCCACACTGCAGCTAGTACCACAGTCACAAATCTGACCTTGTAACTTGCCTGCTCCAAGTCTTCAATCTGTTCCCCTGATCGCCTTCCAGCCTCATGCCTCACCTTTCCCTGCCTTAAACGATACTCTTGGGAGACACTAAACTGCTCTGTTTCTCCAACCATCCTCCCCAAGACTTTATGTCTTTGCCTTACTTACATAATTTCCTTGCCCTGTAAAAGACATTTCCCTCTCTCACCTCCAGGATGAAGACTTTTACAGGCCCAAAATTTTGAAAATGCTTTGCTGCTCCTATGTAATTTGAACTAAAAACAATTTATTAAAGCCCTAAAACAAGGGTAGTACATCAAAGTTCTTATTTCCCCCACAATTATTACTGCTTTGGTGAAAAATATCAAATTGAAACTCCTTTTAAAATAAGTTTCCGGTTTTAAGTTTTCCTCTTTTGCTAAAACTCCAACCATTACTTGCAACACGTAATGGGTAATACAACAAGATATTAAATCTTCCTTTAAGATTGAAATCCAGGAAGCCTTCCTTAACTGCCTTCTTCCACCCTACCTACCCCAGTTGGTCTGGGGACCCTCAACTCTACATTCACATAATGTCCCATGGAAATTGTAAGCATTGTGCCCTTACGTTATACTAAGTTTTTACATGTCCACTTCACCTGCCAGACTGTAAGCCCCTCAAAGGCAGAGTCCATGTCATGTTTACCTTCATAGCCTCCAATAGAGGGCTCAAGAATGTTTGTTGAATGAATGTATGAACCAGGACTGAGGTCTGCTCCATGCTCTTTCCTAGGCATCATAGTATCCTCAGTGGGCAAAAGGAACTAGAATAGATCAGGCTTCTGCCTCCAGCCCCAACAGTGTTTTCTCAAGACTCAGGGGCATTCTCTAGGACACAATCAGCAAAACTGAGGGACTGTCTCAAAACACAGCTGTCAGGGTTGATTTATTGAAACAACAGCAGTATAGGCCCAGAATACCAATTTGCATATGGCTTTGCACTCTGAGTTCAGGATGCAAACTCCAAGCATGTTAAGTTTTAAAAAGCAAAGGAAAGAAATTAATCCGCTCAAAGTACTTTAATTATACTCAAGCCATATCACAAGGTCATCACGCACAAGATGGAATGAATTTTTAAATTACATTCTTAATTCAGAGAAACAGACCTCTAACTCTCTTTTTCATTCTATTTTTTTTAAGGTGAAGTGAAATTTACATATCAAAATCAACCATCTTAAACAATTTAGTGGCATTTAGTATATTCAAAATATTATACAGCCACCACTCCTGTCTGGTTCCAAAATATTTCCATTGCCCCCAAAGAAAACCTCATACCCAGTCTCCCTACCCCCAGGTTCTAAAAAACTCCAATCTACGTTATCTCTCTATAGATTTGCATATTGTGGATATTTTGTATGAATGGAATCATCCAATCCTTTGTAAACTTGTTCCTTTCACTTAGCATAATGTTTTCAAGGTTCATCAATAGTGTTAGCATGTACCAGTACTTCATTTCTGTTTATGGTTGTATGATATTCTATTGTATGTATACACCACACTTTGTCTATCCATTCTTCCATTGACAGATATTTAGACTGTTTCCACCATTTGGCTATTGTGAATAGTGCTGCTATGAACATGCATGTACATGTGTTTAAGTGCCTGTTTTCGGTTCTTTTGTGTATGTATCTCTTTTATTCTTCTTTTTCATCTCTCCTTCTCAGTCACTGATTCCTCAGAGTTAACGTTGGAAGGGCTGATAATTATCCATCAGAGCCTAATCATAGCCTGTCCCAAACTTAACGGCAATTAGCTAAGCACCCTCCTTAGGGCCAGGCTATGCGAGACTTCTGCACAGAAAGAGGCTGGAGAATGAATGAGTGCTGAGCGAATGTGCCCAGGACACTCCCTGGCACACAGTAGGTTTGCAATAAATGTTGGCTGAATCTAATTATAAACAAAGTTAACCCAGGGGAGTTGCAGAAGAGACTACCAGAAGGAGAAATAGACAGATGTTATAGACCAATAGTCAAAAGAAGAAAAGGATACCTCAGAGGTCAACACAGTGGGAAGGGTGACAAGAGAGAATGAAAATCGAGAACTGATGAGAGAGATAGCTGGTTGCCAGAAGTAGTCCTGGGAAAGTTGAAAAGGGAGGAAACTTAATCAAACAGCTATTGTTTCCTTTTTGAAAATCAAGAGCCTAGTACACAGGAAAGAACATGGGACCAACAGGCTGCAGATGTGAGGTCATGATGCAGCCATCAAGTTACTATTTTCAGTCTCCTGAAAATAGTAAGCATCCACAGAGTGGCCATAAAATCTAGAAACAAAGGTAATATTACCGTATCATGTATTAGAATGTGATATCAATAAGCTATTTATTATGGATTATTATGCCTCCGTTTACTGATTTAGTGATTACTCTCCATATATGGGTTAGAAACATATCCCCATAGGCTGTTATGAGAGACAAACGAGACCCTGTGTACCAAAATGCTCTGTAAACACCCAGCAGGGCTATACAGCACTAGACGATGTATTCATTTATTAAGAGTATTACTTTTCGAGATCGCTACCATTAGGGTTTTTCTTCATTTACACCCTTACCTGGCCAATAAATTCTACTGCTTCCATCGAAATTTCTGCAGAGACGGAGAGTGAGAGCGAGAGCGTAGAAATCCACAAAATAAAAATCAGTCCTTAAGTAATTGAGAATTAAACTATGTTGGGCAATAGTTTCTCTCATTGGGTGGCAGCTTAAATAAACACTAAATCCTGCCTTTCTCCACAGTGGACTTTTGACCATGACAATGGAGCTATTTGGTTTAATGAAACGTTCAAGTTTTAAAAGTAAAAGTAACCGAAAGGCCAATTCTTTGCTTCAGTTCCCAGGGTTACCGGGGTTTCATATTTCTATCAAGTTACACTGCATCAGATGACCTGTTATTATTTGCGGCATAGCATCGAGCGTGCCAAATACAGGGACATGGGGAGAGTCCTTTCTCATGATCCCTTCCAACCTCTCCTCCACGTGACTGGTCCAAGGCAGCCTGACACTGGGGAGTTGGGGCCAGCACACATTCCTACTTGGGGGCATCTGCACATGCTCCTCCCTTGTCACCGCAAGAGCACACCGGTGCACAGAAAAAGAAATTGCAGGCGTGTTACTGCTGAGGGCTGAAACTCCCCTCAAACATACACCCTACCAAGGCAGGAAATTTTGTCTTGTTCCCTTATGTGTCCCGACTGCCTAAAACAGTACCTGCATGTAGTTAGTGGCCAATACTTGTTTGTTGAATCAGTAAATGATGGATCCACACTTCTCAAGCACTGGCTGGCCTTTCCTGGCAGTAGCAAGAGAAAGACACTTGAAACTTTCTTGGTCAAAGTAAGACCTGCAGTTCTAAACCAAGATGTGATTACGACTGCTGAGCTGCGGGTGGGACATGAGCTTATGCCCAGGGGTTCTAAACAAGAGAATGGAAAAACACCACCATGGGCTGCGAGACCATCTCCCCAGCACAGCCGTGCACTGTGAACACACAAACAAAGAAAAGGGCCATTCCTTTCCTTTAATAGGCAAAACTTGGATCCCCACATCCTTGCAAAAACACAACAAAATGCTTCTCCCAGGACTGTTCTCAGAGAATATCCTTCCTTTTCTGGGGCAACAAGCCCTCATGGTCTCTTTTGAGCAATAATTGTACTAGTGTGATTAGCCCTGTCTGATTCGAAGTGTTTATAGACACTGCTTTCTACATTAAACAATAACAAAAACAACAACGCTCACCAAGGTTAAGCATTGGAATATATGAGTTAAAAAAAAAAAAAAAGTAGCAAATAGCAAATACCTAATAAGAAGCTTAAAAGAGTGGGAAACATACTGCCACATAACTCCTATCTTCCTATTCCTAAAAATCAATCACTTAACTCCTGAGTTAACCGAATAATCTTACCTGAACTATGTAATTTCTTAGGCAGTTTTATTCATAAGACTAAAATTGACTCCAATCTATCAAGGTGCTTTTGGGTGCTTTTATTCCTAGATGATGAGGACAATGGATAGTATAAAGTGAGAAAGACAGAAATAAGCTGAGAAACATTGAAGTGTGACGGATTTGTGGTATGCACTTATTTGTATTTTTCATTTGGTTCTGATTTACTAATTAACAAATGGGGCAAAAAAAATCACATTTGGGTTGAGTTGGAAGATTATGCTCTCACAGCTCCTCATCTCCACTTCCTGGAGTCTTCAGCGAAATAATAATCTTGGATTTGTTGCTCTGCAATAATTTCCATGTCTAACATGGCCTTGTCATTTTACTGAAGGATTGAGTTTAGGAAAAACCAGGCTGGAGAAGAGAATTCTTATCCAAGCATGTATCTGAGGGAAGGAAGGGGGAGGCAAAGGAACAACAAAGTGACCAGCCAAAGGTTTCTCAGTTACTCTCTCTCTCCTTCTTCTAATTCAAAACATTAGACTTTATTATTGGTGTAGCACCAGAGAGCACATTCTTTGCTCCGGTGATTCACTTCATTTTCCTGAGAACACAATGAAGAGAGTATCTCAGTGTAAAGTTACTGATTTGCCTCCAGATTAAGTCCAACCTAAATTGCTCACTTAACATTTTGTTTTCCCTGAAGCGCAGCAGGTCCACATGGTGGGTGAGTCCACATGGCGGGTGGCTCTCCCTGCCAAGTCACAAGATCTGGGTTCTTTCAGGATCTCAAATCACAGATTGATGAGACCAGCAAACAGGCTTGGCAAAAATGGGCTTGGGAAAGAAGCAAGGAGAGCTATAAAGTTGATGGGAAATCACCAAAGACATTTGTCCTTGTTTTTCAGGACTGTGATTTATTTGGACTAACATTCCAGCCTCATTAGGGCACTGAAATTAACAAAAGTCATGTTTCACAGGACAAAAAAAGCCAGGTGAGAGGAAATTAGTAGAAAGGGGGCTGCCTGGATATCCCAAGGAACACCCCACATAAATCAGGAAGCATGGTATTAAAGGAGTGGATCATGCAGCTGTGAAGAGCCAAGTCTAGTTCTCATTTAATGGGCAATTGCCTAACTCCCACTGTACTCTCAACATAGGTGGCTGTGTGGCCCATGCATATCTGGTACAATCATGTGCCATACCTTGGTTCACCCACATCAGGCTTTTCCTTGACTTTTCCTGTCTGGTATTGGCAATTATCAGATAAACCAAGTCAAAAGAAGAGTAGGAATGAGAGAAAGTCAGAGGTAATTATTCAAATTTCCTTTGATTATTAGTGCCTTCTGCACAAAACCTTCCACCAAAGCAATTAGTAACTCGTGCAATTAATGGTCTGTATTTTAACCTTTCACTTTTTATAGTCTTCGAATGCCCAGAAGTTGGCAGTAAGGTGTCCAGTGCAAAATAAACCACAAATGAAATAACTGCCCTCAGGTGATTCAAACCCAGTCTGACAAAAGGCATTTCCATAGGCCCCTCCAGGTGTGGGATCATTCCAGCCTCCCGAACTCTGCGGCATCCTGAAGAACAGAAAGTCACCTGGGAGATAAATGCATTATAGGCCTATGCCACAGAGGAAAGTAAAAAGAAAATAAAGGTGAAAGCTACAACAGAAAGGATCTGATTCTGGAAAAGACCTGCCACAGAAGAGAAAAAGAAACTGTTGCCTTATAGCCCACTGAACCTAGAAGGAAGTCCATCTGACCGGGCTTGGAAATAGAGAGACATCAACCTATAATTCAGCACAGCCACTACCAGTCGGCCTTAAGCCCCCTTGAGTAGTCCGTGAAGTTCTGCAGCCTCTGTGATGTGGTCTCAACCCACAGGGTACCTGGAGCCCACTCCATCTCTGAGATCCTCTTCAGTCCTGCTTCTGGCTGGAGAGCCTCATGAGCATGACCAGGTAGAGTTAAGATGGGAAAAGGAGAGATGAACCGTCACCATGAAATGAGAGAGTCAGAAATGACTATTTCTTTTTTGTGACCCGGCCTCAAACAAAATGCTGGTAAGGAAGAATAGGAAGGCTAGAGAATGTTCTCTCGGACAGGCTGCTACTGGATGATAGCAGATGGAGTCTGAGATTTCCACGTGGTTGAAAGAAATACTGCTTGGGAGTTATTGAGACAAAAAAGGCTTTGTCTCTTAAAATCACTAAAGTTGTAAAAGTTGCCAGATATGGCCAGATTTTATCACGACCTGACAATGTCAACAAAGGCCAGCCAGAAAAAACCCTCGAAGGTGACTGTGAATTGAAGTTTGCACATTTTCAATGGTGCAACAAGGGTGTGGATTTCTACCAGTGAGGAGCCAATGGTCACCTAGGTAAGCACTTCTAATTTTCACCTTTTCCCATCTCAGTTTCTTCATTGGCAAAGTACCGGAAATACCTACACTAATCCCATCTGAAAGTGAGGTATGATTCTAATCGCCAATACTGGAAAGAGAATGGAAAGGTACATCTTTCGGAAGAAGTCAACACTCAACTGGGGAAAAAAAACCCACTAAATTCAACAAATATTTACTAAACATCTACAAGGCATGCTGATAAACCTTTGGGATTATCAGATCATCTATACAGTTCACATTTGCACATAAAATAATGTCAAAGGTCATTAGTGAGCTTTTAAAGATAATACAGATATACTATCTTGCTATTTAATTAGATATTCAGTTAAGGCTTCTCCTACCCCTCCATGTCCTTGAAATAAATTAAAAGATTACACAATGATAACTTACTCATTTCCTCCCTCTATTGTTTTCCAGTCAGAAAGGATCAATAAATATCTAAGGTCAAAAGTAGATTTGATAGAGGAAAAGGGAGTCTTCTAGCAGCTGCATCACTTCTTAGAAGACTCGCAATGGCCACAAAGAGAAGGTGCCAAGCTAGAGAAAGACTCTTACTCACTGACTCTTGCTCAAAGTGTTCTGGAAAGAGCACCAGATCACTTAGTCGAGAGGCCTGGATCTGCCTTTAGCTGACAACATCATTATTATATCACCTCTTGAAATCTTCCTCTGAGCCTAGAGCCCTCCTTAACTCCTCTCCTTCTCTCACATCTGCCTCTAAGGCACCAGCAAATCCTGCCATCAATATCTAGCAGAATCCATCAGCTCACCACCTCCATAGCTACCATCTGTTATCTGAACAACTGCGGTAGCTGCCTAACGTGTCTTTCTAATTCCACTTTGCTCCTACAGCCTGCTCTCTACACAGTGTCCACAATGATTCTTATAAAATATAAATCGGATGATGTCGCCCCCAGTTGTAACTCTCCGATGTCTTATCTCTCAGAGCAAAAACCTTTTCAGAATATAACTCCAAATCCTTAGGGTGATACACAGAGCCCTGATTTATTCCCTCCCTGGTTTGCTCTCTGACCTCATTTTATACCACTGAAGAAGTTTTTCAACAGGAAAATTCTATGAACTCGCAAGCACCCACCGGCCACAGGAACTTTGCACTTCCTGCTTCCTCAGCAGGGATGCCCTGACCCTGACAGCCATATAGTTTACTCTCTCATTTTTCACATCCGCCTGCTCAAATGCCATCTGCCTGGAGAGGCCTTCCCTGACCACCTAGCTAACAGTACATCCGGTTACTTTCCATCCCCTTAAAATACATTTTATTGATCTCCTCTGAATTTGTCGCCACCTGATATTATACTGAATTTGTTAATTTATTGTCTGCCTCCATCACTAATATGCATGTTCCATCAGTGCAAGAAGTTTATGTCGTGCATTTTAAATCCTATGCGCCTAGAGCTGTGAACATGGTCGATTCATTCTTTTGAATGAATGAGTAACCTCCTCGATTTTATTTTCTTTGTTGGCTGAAGAAAGGTAATAATAATTCGTCTGCCTCATAGAGCTGTTTAATGCTTAAATAAGATAATATATGTGGGAGCATTTTAGAAAGTGTAACGTGCACCACTCTACAAGTGAAAAGCATTACCCATTTCTTTTTGCCCACCTGCCTTGGAACAAAGCAGAGTCAATAATTCAACCAGCATTGCCTCCTGCAAGGGAGCTGCACAGATACTCAGGGAAACATAGTGGCACACTGTGGTTGTAACTGCAAGCCCTCGAGTTAAAACTTTTCAGTGGAAAACAGAAAATCAGGGAGAATATAGGATAGAAAGACTTAGGGTACTAAATATCCTAAAGAATGTTGAGCAGGCCTGCAGTAATATGCAAATTCAATATTCAGAAACTTTAAAACGAATAAAGGCCAGAAAAAAGGAGGAAGCGTATTCACTGGAACAAACACACACAGCACTGATCCCGCTGTGGCCCTGAGGGCTCACTGTGGTTTCCAGAACTAAATGGGCTGCAGGAACTAGTTGCTATGGCTTAAGATTCCAGCACATCAAAAACGTTCTGAATGCTGGCACTGATGACTTCTGGAACTCCGGCTTTTGAAATTCACACCACTCTTTGGGTAATTTGTCCTATTTTGCTTCATTTTGTCCAGCTGCTCCCAGAGGATTGGTAACAATTAGGAGAGAGAATCTAAAAGGTGTGAGGAAAAAAAGAACATGGGGGGCTGATAGGGCAGGAAGAAGAGGGAGGGGTAAACTGGGGACCTCAGAATGGGGTGGGCCTGATGGATAGAAGGGTGTTTCCACACATGCCCCAGGAGGAAAATAAATCCAACAGAAATAGTTCAGTGAGCAGCCAGATGACCTTGTGCCAGATGGGGCAGCGGAACCTGGGCTCCAGGTACTAGGAGGTCGTAGGGACGAGAAGGACAGCTTCAGGGAGCTGATTGAACACACTCAGTAAACACTGCACAAAGCAGACAGAGGAAAGAAATCACCACCTGTTCCTGCAGACTACCCTCCATGTCAAATGCCAGGGTCCCCTTATAGAGTCCTTTGTACAGTCAGAACAAAATGCAACCAGTCCCTGATTGTACCGGGTGAAGGAAGTTTGGGGAGTTGGAATCCATAACCTTACGCCCTATGTTAGGTTAAATCTCTTTCCCAGCAACTCTTCACTCTCAGATTCCAAACAGCCACAGTCTCTTTGCAAGATCCCTTTTTAACACGCCTATTGTAGAATATTCTTAGAAAGTAGAGAACATCCTGCTTAAATTTAAGACTACATTGAATATTGGCTATATGCCAGATATTTTGTAAAGTGATATATACATACTGTTTTATTTAATCTCCATAATACCTGCATGTGGTAGTTACCATTACTATAACTACTGCATGTCTGGGGAAATAGACTCTCAAAGGGGAAAGTAACCTACTCAAGGTCATGTGATTGACCAAGGCAGAACTGAGACATTACCCCCAAATCCATACAGTAATCATTACACCATAGTGCTTCCAAGTAGCTATTAGGGAGGTTCTGAGAACACAGATGGCAGAAGAGTTGACCCAAGGCTCGAAAGTCTCAATGGGCACAATGCAAGAACCCTAGACCCAAACTTGAGTTCTCCCACTCAGACAAGAAGCCAGCGCTCAGGTGGAGATGGGGAAGTCAGAGCACAGGGCCCCAAACCTCACAGATCATGGCTCCAACAGCCAGATGTGGACGGAGGTGCAAGGTAGAAAGTTCCAGAAAGCCTGAGTGTCTTACTGATCTCAGGAATATTGAGGCTACCCTGGAGAAACAGCCCAAAACAGGCAGAATTATGTTCAATGGGACAAAGGTCCTGGGGGAAATTAAAGATGAAGAATGAGCAATTTAATGACTAGGGAAATGAGATCTCGCCTTTCCCCTAGGGCTACCTTCCCTGCCTCAGGGAATGAGCAGATGGGTCAGGTTCTGGCAACTGTCCTCCACCTGACTCCTTTCAAGAACACAAGTGCTCACGATGCTTACTGTGACCAGGCCATGAAGTAACCACAGAGCTGGGAAAGCTCCAAGATACAGCTTTTGGTGGGGAAATTAGGGGCCACGTGAAGCAAAAAGAGCCAAAGTATATAGTCATCAGCAAGTCTTAGGACCGAAAGAAACACTTTTCTGAGAGCTTCTGAATTTCCAAAGCCACTGTAAACCCTCTTGGGTTTGAATTTATCATCTAGAGGTAAGAGCTTTAGTCCTGCATTAGTGAATGCTGTAATACCCAAAGTGATCTTAATAATAAAAAAGAACAAACCTGAACTGTATGTTTGGAAGTTGCTAAGAAAATAGATCTTGAAGCTCTCATAAGAACGAAGTTTTTGTAACTGTGTGTGGTGATGATGTTAACTAGACTTACTGTGGTGATCATTTCACAATGTATACAAATATCAAATCATCATGTTATACCACTGAAACTAATGTTATGCCAATTATATCTCGATTTTTAAAGAAATTTACAATCCAAACCCTTAAAAAGTATCTATTTATAAAACTATGCATGAGATAACATTTATGTGCATGCACGTATCTTAAAACATACATACATACACTTTCTAAGAGACTGAAAGGATATATAACAAAATTCTAGTTAGCTGAGATGATAAAAGGATTATGGATACTTTCTATTTTCTTATTTTTGATTATCTTCATTTTATAAATTATTCACAACATATTCTATTTATAATAAAAATCCATTACGTTATTTAAAATAAATAATTTAAAAGTACATCACTTAAGTAGACCACAAATATCCCCAATTTCACCAACTCTTTACTTTTCAAAGAAGTTGTTAAATACTTTCTAATAACCAGAAACATAGTTGGAATGTCTCTTTCCATCTGATAAAAAGATTATTCTCTGCAGTTCAATTAATGGTAACTGCTACCAAAAAAAAAAA
>NW_006434369.1:13066502-13100381 GCF_000325575.1 Pteropus alecto
TCTGTTGTTGGTTGAAAATCATGGTATTACCTCAACTCCAGCTGGAAGATGGAAAAAGAACATTGAGGATTGAAAGACCATCTTTATTTACCTGCTAAGTTTTGGATGAATATTGTAGCTGGAAAAAAATGAAATACAACTAAAAAGGATTTCCAGAACAGATTCTTGGATTGGCCCCGTGGTTGGGCTCATTTTGGTCTGGTAACATTGCGGAGACCTTCTCAGCGGGGCCGAGGGGTCAACACCCCAGCCCCTTCCCCAGTCCTTCTCTTTCTACCTTTCTCTCTCCTACTTTCTTTCCCTTTTTCGCTTTTCTCTCTGCCTATTAAGTTTGCCAAATTCAAGTTAAAGAACTACTAGATCTCTAGATCTGATGTTAAAAATAGTGTTGTTAGGCATGCAATCCCTAAAACATAAATAGCACATAAAAATAGCACATAAATCGACCTCAATGAACTCCAGCCATCTAACTGATCAATGACGTGGACAATGAAATAGGTATGCAATTATACCAGGTCTGAATTTCATCTGGATCGTTTTCTCCCGCTAGATCTTAAAGATAAATCTTTAAATAAGATGTACAGTGACCATCCATGCTGGTTTGCACAAGACTGAGGGATTTCCCAGGACACAGGCTTTTTAGTGCTAAAATTGGATAGTCCCAGGCAAACTAGGATGAGTTGGTCACCCTATTGCCATAGGATATCTAACTTTAATAAAACCTCAGACTCTGGAAGATGCCCAGATTAGAGATCACACATGTACACAAGTACATGCACACACACGTGCACTCACACACTCAAGTGACAGTCACTAGGTAGGTACTCACACACACATACACACACAGAGAATCACGCAAACATGCTTACATATGTGCCTGGTCACAGCTGGTTCCTTTCTTTCCCTCATTTTCTTCTCTAGCCAATTCTCACAATTCACCTTGTCATTCTGGATGATGTTTCTCCCCCTAATTACTCATGTTCTCACATCTTTCACCTGGTTGGACATAGGATATCCCTCTCTGCAATCTGAGAACATCTTGTCAATTTCATGTTTTTATAAAATATAATCACTAGCTCATTAAAAGGATTTCCTTTCCCCAGATCATGATGGCCTTTTCTTTTTTTTTTCCAATATAATGAACATATCTACAAACAACCTCTGACCCAGGCGGACCCTGAGAGTTGTATGTAGTGTGGTCCTGAAAATCATGAGCAGCTGCTTCCCTGTTCACTTGAAAACGGAATATGGAGCAGGGCTCCCAGGACCCCAGACCCTGGTTGAGGCATTCTCATGTGAAGAGAGAGTCAGTCCTCTGGCTCTGTGTGACTGTAACCGAGCCCGCTATAAGCACTTGCCTATGGGGGCTGGCTGTGATTAGTGTTTAATCGTAGACAGTGTTTGTCTACATGAAAGGAAACCTCTTAAAGCACCAGGCCACAATAAAGTACTTGCTTCAGTTGTGTATATTGACTATGTGCAACGTTCATAAAGATGTCAGTTACTGCCTACAGCTGCTAGCAAATTGGAGGGGAAAAACTCCCCAAATCACAATTAGAAGTGCCGAAATATTCCACAAGTGGTGGTAGTGAGTTAAATAATATGATTCCACAAGGAATATTAAAGGTTCTAAAATCTTTTCTTTTTTTTTTTCCCCCAAAGTCCCTCCAGCCAAATGTAAAATGTCTCAAAACTACAAAGCGAACACAATGTTGCCACTCTGGTCTTACATGCAAAAGAAATGTTTCAGAATGCTTTTTCACAGTGAGATTAGGAAATGTGAAAAGCTTCCCTGGCTCTACTGTATATGTATTTTTTATTTTTGACTTACTGCAATTCTTTGTATTTTGGAAATTCTGAGAAAAATCAGCAGAACAAAAACAGTCTAAGCCATGGATTTGGTCTATTTTATGCCTTTTAAAATGTTTTTTCAAGAAAATACTCCAATTATAAATGTCCTTTTAAAAAAAGCAATGGGTGGGCAAGGAGACACGATCTAAATGTATTCACCTGTTAGATCCACAACAGGTGGAGACTGCCTGGCAGAGTAACACTAGGCAAACAGCCTGACATTTGGGACCTCCATTTCCTCACTTTGCGACGTGAGGTGGCTGTACAAGATGATTCCAAAGCCCATTCATTCCAACACTACATTTCTATCATTACAGGAGGTGTTTGGGATAATCTAATATTCTAGTCAGCTGAAAGTTCAATTAAATTTTTAAAAACACTTTTAATTCAGCTTTAAAACTTTAGGCAGTTTTCTGCCTTAATAAACATATAAACACATCATTCCTTAATGACTGAGTTTCCTGCAGAAGATCAGCATTAACGTCCACTGAGAAAAGAAGTG
Source organism: Pteropus alecto (assembly GCF_000325575.1). Taxonomy (NCBI): domain Eukaryota; kingdom Metazoa; phylum Chordata; class Mammalia; order Chiroptera; family Pteropodidae; genus Pteropus; species Pteropus alecto. The sequence continues at coordinate 13,068,856 of NW_006434369.1, forward strand.
AGAAGGAAATGGTGTCTTCTAGTTGAAAGAGCTTTGAAAACCAGAAAACCTGAGGAAAACCTGAGGATCACAGCATATGCTCACACTCGCGCGCGCGCGCGCACACACACACACTCAAATGAGCTCATTAACACATATAAAAACACTGCAAATTTTAAAGTTCAAAGGCAAGCATTATTTTCAAATTAGAGGAAATCTCTGATTGGCCAAAGACCTACCTAAAAGTTATTTACTCCAGAGTGAAAAGTTGGTTTCTCCAGAATGAAAATGGTGATGGGAATGTGGGGGCCTAAATCTTGACTCCCCATTATTTTCCAGTTTATTTGTCTCTTTGTTCTCTAAGCACAGTTCAGAATAATACAACCAACCCTGGTTAACTGAAGGATCCGATCTTAATAATTGAAGTATTACCATAATAAAAAGGCCAATCAGCTAATAAGCGATATTAGATGTAGTAGAGCAATAATTTTTTGTTTATATAGCATTCATATAATATTTTCCCTTACCATCATAGGGGATTTTCTTTTTTTAACCTAAAATAACAAAATATAACTCCTGTAGGTAAACTTGACACTAACAGAAAAAAGCAAAACCAAAAACAACCACCATCCAAACAAATGAACTATACTCTGATGCACTAGTATACTTTAATCAAGTTGAACTAGTCCTCAGGGTTTAGTTTAAAATGAAAGTCAGCATGAACAGAAAATATAATCATGGATGAGACTTTAACTGAAAGACGTTCCACTGGGAGGGATTCTCTCAAATTTAGCTTTAACATCATCTCCCTCTTCAGTGTTACCATGGCTGAATGTATTAACACTTTCCTAATTGTGAATTTTACTTTGGGCCAGAATTGTAAATCATACCAGTTAGCATGGCCTTTTAGAACTATTTGACTTTTGAGTTGCTTACTTATCTTTAAAATGGGGAGAACATCTATTCTGTGGATTATTAAGAGAATTAAAGGTAAAAGGGCACAGGCATTATACCAATGTAAATGTCATTCTCTTCCCCCACCTCTTCTACTTCTTTCTCTTTTCCCACTCTTTCTACTTCCTTTCTCAATATCTTTGTCAGGAAAACACACACACAAACTTCTCCAGCAATTTTCCATCCCACTAACTAATGGTTTTCAACCTAGAGGGCAGGACATCCTTAGATCCTCACTGTAGGAGACATTCTAACATAAAAGCACAATCCCATTCTGAAGTGCCACAAAGTCAGACTGTAACCATTTGCCAGCAAGCATAGCTTAAGCCATATCAATACACAAACGATTAGTAAAATGCCCCTCGCCAAGTACTCGGTTTCCGGCCAGAACTACTAATTCTACGCTACTATGTTCTATTTCCTCTCATTCTATTTTTGAATAAATTGGTTGTATTACGAAGTCTAGCAACTGGAGACAAAGGAAACTGTTAATACTAAGCACATCTTTGCTGTTAAATGCTCGTTGTTAATTATAATAGAGATGAAGTAAGCCATTTCCTCCATTTTTAAAGACCTTATATAGTGTATAATCTCTATTTTAAAAAATTTTAAATTAATTTATGATTCAACTATGTGATCCTTCTATAATCACTTTAACCTCTAAAGTGTTTTCATTACAATATATTTTTAACCAAGATTATGGCTTTGCTATTGCCACCATTAATTTTTGGCAGCAAAAGTAATAATAGCTACTACTTATTGAACACTTATTGTGTGCCAAGCAATGACGGGCTCTCCATAAACAACTAATTCATTTTTTTGTAACTTTCAATATTATCCAAATTTACTGATAAGAAACTTGTCTTAATTCCTAAAGCTTATCAATGTCAGAGCTAAGATTCCAGACCAGATATTTTTATTGCAAAGTACATGCTCTTAACCACTCTGCTATTCTGCATGTATACAGGTAGCTACCACACATCCAAAAATATCTCTAAATTCATCAGCTCATCAGAGTTTCAGTGCCATAGCACTTGGTGGAGGTCTGGAGTCCACAGCTTCCTGGAAGCATTTGAATACATTGCTTGGCAAGAGAAACCAAGGCTGACACCTTGATTAAATCCTGGGAGTTCTTGGGCTTATCCTGAGAAGACCCCAGAAAGGGAAGAACAATCTTGCAACAGGTGACTTAGAGGCTTGGCATCACATAATTTGAATATTTTTAGAACATTTAGATAGGCTTATTATATACCCCAATCAGGTCAACAGACACTTATTAGTTATTGCCAGCTGAGGAAACCAAAGCTTAAAGAGATCAAGCACATCCTTGCTTTAGGGACAGACTAGGCCTCTTGACCCTCAGATCACAATAGTTCTCCAAAGACCTGAAGAAAGAGTGAGTCTATGGCCATACCACCCTGAACACACCCAATCTCGTCTGATCTCAGAAGCTAAGCAGGGTCGGGCCTGGTTAGTACCTGGATGGAAGAAAGGGTGAGATATAGAGAGAGGAAGAGAAAGGTAAAGAATTTAGAGATAGTGATAAGTATAAGGTTAAGAGGATATGTGTGCCTTGTGTGAAAGAATAAAAAATCCTGAAATAAAACTAAAGAATAGCAGAAGCTAGTGAACAACAGAAAGACAAAAACGAGGAATACAATAAATACCACCTTAAGAATGAAGAAAAGTTAAGAGTTTTTGATGTTTGGCTGTGGTAGGCAAATTCCTAAAATGATCCCTAAGACTTCTTGTCCTAATACCTAGGACTGTCAATAGGATGAGAAAAAATGCCATGATTATGTTATATTACATGGTAAAGGGAATTCTGTGGACGTAATTAAGGTTACTAATCAGTTGACTTACAGTTAATCAAGGGGCGATTATCCATGTGGGCCTAATCAAATCGCAGGAGCCCTTTAAAAGTAAACTTTTCTCTGGCTAGTGGCAGAAAAGGACATCAAAGAGTTTCCAGGCATCATGTACTATTGCTGGCTCTGAAGATGGAGGAGATCACCTGTTGAGGAATGTAGATGGCTTCTAGAATTGAGGGTAAACCTGGCTGAAAATGAGAACCTCAGTCCTACAAAAACAAGGAACTGAACTCTTACAAAAACCTGAATACGCTTCAAGGTAGATTCTTCTCAAGAGCTTTCAGATAAGAGGGCAGTTTGGCCAAAATCTTGATTTCGGCCTTGTAAGACCCTTAGCAGACCACCCGGCCAAGCCCCCCACACTTCTGAATGAACAAATGAATGTTGTTTTAAGCCCTTAAGTTTGTGATAATTTGGCATGTAGCAATAAAAAATTCATACACCGAGGGACCTGGATTCAAATCTTAGCTCTGTCCTGCCATCGATTTGTGATCTTGGGTGTTTCTTAGTTTTTTGTTTCCCCATCTGTAAACAGAGATAATAACTCACGGCCCAGAAAGTCAATGGGAGGACTGAATTAGTTATGCTGGTCCTGGCACCAAGAAGCTACCTGTTACTTCTAGGGAAGACTCAGAATAGCTGGATTCTCCCCAACTGGCCACCAGGTGGTGCCACCAAACAAAAACAGCTGGGTTTTCATTTTGAATCCCTGGCTGGAGTAAAGAAAAGGAAACAGCAGAGGGGCAAAAGAAGCGAAGAGTCATCGTCTAGATGGCTATTTAGATATGCCACTGTTTACAACACAGGTGTTCAGAATCAAGGGCATTCCGAAGATAAATCATGGAGGGACACTATAGAATATCTGTAGGCATTTAAAACTGTTTTATGTAATGATTGACTTCAAATCCATGTCATTTCAAATGTATTGAAGGTAGTTTACAAAATATAATCAGACGGCAAGATAAAAATAAGTGAGAGAACTGGGTTAGACAAAAGAAAATGAACCGGGGATATACAAACTGTGGCATCTTTCAGCTATGCTGAGGATGACTTTTGACCTTTCCAGACGTCAAGAAAATAAGAATACAGGGCCAGTTACTCCATTCACAGAGAAAAGTTGCTCAGAAAAAGCCTAGACCTAGCAGAGAATTCTCATGCAAGTCCTCACAAAATGGACACCATGTCATATTGTGAAAGGGGAGTTGAAAATACATTGCACTTATATTTGTTTATCAATGTTTTTCTGTCTTTTGTATTTTTTTTACCTTTTGTTCTTTCTTTTGCATATTTTTAATTCGATTTTAGTATTTTTCTTCATGATGTGTATGGGTTTGTTATACAATAAGAATAGCTTTTTGTCATATTGTCTATCATATTTGCAACAATTATACCACAAGGTTAATATCATGAATGTATTTACTTTTCGTTTCACTTTTGTTTCAATTTTACTTAATTTGTGTTTATATTTTGACATAAGTGAGCTTAAAATTTTTATGTCTAATATACAGGTATATATTTCTTTATATATATGTGTGAGGAATGTATATATCTAATATGTACACATGTGCCATAAAATCTCCTATTACTTTATAGCTAGAATGTATTTATCTATCTAGAGACCAGTTAAATAATCACCTTTATTTTCCTACAGTTTGTAATGGTGCCTAAACACTACTGAATTTTAAAATGCATTTGAGGTTCATAGGAATTGGAATGGATAGTGTTCTTTAAGCAAATACAAGGAAACTTTTTCTAAGATTGAAAGTTTAAAATGGATACCTATTATCTGGAATGAATTCACTATCAGTCCTGAGAACAAGCAAACAGATTCACTTATTTCCTTTCCCTAAAGTCCTTCCATTTTCTCAATCCAATTATAACACAGCTCTATCAAAGTATATAAAATCTACCAAGGCTTGATCTAACTCAATCCTACCCTGGAACGACAAAATCAATGTTGAATTTGGAATTGCAGGACTTGGTTGGCTACCCCCACCCTCTTTTCTCCATTTGAACACCTGCCTATGTTGACACAAAGCTCAGCAGAGGCACTACCCTGTTCTCTTATAACCATTTGCAGAGCAGTAATTTTCATATACACATTTCTCACTTAGTTAAGAATGCTAGTTTAAAAACAAAAATGTAAATATTTTCATCGCCAAAGACTTTTACTGCCCAAAGAGAAAATTAGGTGCTTCCATTACAGAAGTTATCTGTAAAAGAGTTCTCACCTCTGTGAGAGTTTAACTGGAAAAGTTTAACCAAGGGATGAGAACGCATGTGAATTTAATAAAGGGGGTAAAGATGTTAGAGAGACAATGAGGAGGCCTGGAATCAATTAGATCAAATTATACCCTGTGTTACATGTGCAGAACTCCTGTTACAGTCCAATGCAATAGCAGAAAAGAATATACTACACTGAACTTAGACCCTATTTCAGAATACATAGTGCTTTATAAACAAAGTCTCCTTAATCAAGTTGTTTCATTTAGAGAGTGGGTCAGAAACTGCCAGCTGAAAAAGCTTCTCCCTAGGGGATGTACATTTGCCCTAACAGGGGGCCCATCCCCATGACAACTAGTTACCAGGCCAACAGTTATCCCTACAAATCAGACCTTCCTTCCAAATATTCTTTCTCACTTCCTCTTCCACCATTGATTTCTTCCTCCTGTCATTGTATCCATCCAGCAAGTGTTTCCCACTCCATGACCAGCCAGATAGCCTAAATCTTGGCCCCTGTAGGTCTCCATACCCCACTGACTCTTGCTCCTGGAACTCAACCCTCAGGACCCCCAGTTCATGTCCCTAGAGGAGCTGGGAATCCTGAGCACTTAGGAGGGAATGTCCTGAATTTCTAGGGACAGGCACAAGTCAGGTGGGAATGGGGTTAGATCTGTTCACTCAGGAATCATTGCTACAATAACTGAGGATGGTGGCCTGGCAAGGTGTCAAGAGCCTGCGATATGATGACAGGTAGGTGCCTTCTCAAGGAGATAGTATGTTTACATACTGACCTTTGACCCTATTTAGCATGAATCTCATAAGTTTCTAAATGTGACTCTTTAGTCCCCAACTGTGAGCTGCCCTGAAGTAACAGTGCACTTTTGAGGCTCTTGACATGGCATTTTCCAATCACGAAAAGAGATATATGACAGCGGGGAGCTACATTTCAGACCCAGAGTTTCTAAGTACAACTGTGGCTGGTTTGGAATTCCAGTCCAAGCAGACTCCATACATTGCTGTCCCCACGGGAACACACTGAAAAGACATTTCATCTCAAAGCCCCTATCCCCAAGAATCAGTGTTGGCCTAGGTAGCAGGGAGGCAAGGTGAGAAGTGCATCTCTCATATACTTTGAGATTTCCCTTCTCTCAAGAACAAATGTATTTTAACATTTTATAAATACTTTTACTAAAATATGAGTGCAACTCGAAAATATGAGTGCAACTATTAAGTTTGAATCCTTCAGAAAATAATCTTTCTAACAAATCCTCTGGTTAATTTTCACACTTAATAAGCTTCTAGTTTGTAGCATTCAAGGAAGAAAGCTCTAAGATGAGTATAAATACTATGAGCTACTCAAGGACAGGGACTTTCGATTTCTTTTTCTTCTTGTTTTAGCCACTGAATCTAGTTCCAGCGGCTGGAACCAAGTCAGTGCCTCAAGGAGAGTTTGGTGCATGCAGAGCATTCACCCTGAGGGAAGCAACATGGCCCCTGGGCTCGGCTCTTCCACCAGCTGCCTCTGCAGCCTTGGCACAGCCACTTGAGCCCAGCTTACCAGGCCTCAGTGTGCTCGTCTGCAAATTTAGAATTTTTTTTTTTTAATGCCTACAGCACCTGGTCTTCCTAGGTGGTCTCCCATCCAAGTACTAATCAGGCCCGACCCTGCTTAGCTTCCGAGATCAGACATCGGGCTTGTTCAGGGTGGCATGGCCATAGACCATGGCCCATGGCTCCACTGGGGCATGAACCCAGGACCTTCTGCATGTAAAGCAGCTGTGCTAACCGCTACACTATGGAACCACGTCCAAATTTAGGATATTGAACTGGATTTTCTCAAATCCTCCTTGCAGCTTTAAGAATTCCATGATGCTATGTAGCTGTTTTTTTCAAACGTGGAGGATAACACAACTTGCGTAGCACTATTTTGCTATTTATGTATAAAATGAATTACCTGGCGTGGAGAAAATGTTTAATTCTTATTCTTTGGTGAGCCAAATAAATGTATATATTTTTCTATCAATACGCACAATTAGCCAAGGAAGTTAGATCAAATTTTGAGAATTTGTAGATGGATATGTAAATGTGTGTATATGTATGCATGTATGTATGTATGTATGTATATGTGTGTATGTGTGTATGTGTGTGTGTGTGTGTGTGTATGTGTGTGTGTGTGTGTGTGTATAAATGACATTAAAACTTTGGGTTAAACTTTCCAGTTTTGCATATAGTAAGTAGTCGACACATATTTGCTCAATGAACAAATACATAAATAAGTGATCTCACAGTGTAAGAGATTTTGGAGAAGTAACACGATAGATTTTTCACGATCAGATTCAGTTTTCCTACCTTTGATAATGTTTTATTCCCTGGAAGACTTACTGAGTATAGTATAAATTCGAACACAATTGCACACTGTTTAATCACTGGGCTGTAAACCCTGAAAAACAACAAATAGCATCTGCAGTAATAACCGTGTCAGTCTATTTTACAGAGTCTGAAGATTTCCAATGAATGGTGGTGGGTGGAATGTGGTTAATGGTTGGGAGTATCTCCTGGATTAAATGTTTTCTGGCATTTCTCAGAGGAGGAAAGCAGTTAGTCTGCATTTAATTTTTAAACCGCTTTTCATCCCTTTCCGCCTCTACATAGCCACACACAGGGAAAAAAAATCCTGTTGCTCATGCTACGCATTCTTTTTCCAATTCTTCTGGGCTGTTCTTCCATTTCTGTTTAGAACAGCTAATCTTTCACAAAACTAGATTGAGTGCAAGAGGCACATCTTGCACATCCCTAATTACACAAACATAAATAAGGTTTGGACACTATTAGCCCCTTAAACAACAGCTCTTTTCTGGCCATCGGCCAAAGGAAGTTTCCGGAAACATATGATATCTATTTCCCACTCATTCCGAGTTTATTACAGGTTGCAAAAAACTATCAGAGTTCCACTTAAATATACTTAAGCCAATAGTTTTTAAAAGATGTTTAATTCATCACTTTTAAATCTTCATCAACGTAGACATTAAAAAGGATATATTTATGTTCTATACGCCCATTAGAAGAAGCAGGGCTCTTGCCAAAGCCCTGTATTGGAAATAGTTAGCTCTAAATTTCCCTTATGATCACAAGTGCTCAGGAGTCTCAAGGCTCAGAAGTGCTAGCGGGAAGTGGACGCTTCTAATCACATTTTCCTGCTTGCTCTTTCAAGGTAAATAAAATCTGACAAGTTTGGCACCTGTTAGAAAGTAAAAGGGAAGGGTTTTCAGAGACCATCCAAATCTTCCTTAGACCTCCCACATCCCAAGAATAAATGCAATGTTTAAAATGGACAATTCAGAACTTGCAGCCTTGAGAAGTTAACTGCAACACAGAAAGACCAGGCAATTGGTCTTAATAAGTTTGCAATGTTTCCCTGCTCCCCAGAGGCACTGAACAGTTTCTGGTCACTGAAATGTGCATGGTTAATAGGTCTGTTTCAGAAATGCCTCTCTATCCATCTTTCAGTAAATGTTCAGATTTTACAAAAGTTTGTCTTCCACCAACCAAAAGCACAAGCTGACTTGATTATAAGTGCAATCATTCCTTTATATGCACACTTATTTTCTTCTATTTTAACACTGAAAGACTTTAGATCAGTAACAAAAAAGAACTAGGATCATTCACTGGCATGCGAACATAGCAAGGCTGCATTCCATGGTTGTCTTCAAGATATACTTGAAGTGTGATGAAGAAAGCGGTCAGCTTTTAGGGTGGTTTGAGTGGTCCTCTCCCTTTTGTGATTGCCTCTCCCCAACTTCCTACGTAGCAAGGGTTCTCAATCTTAGCATGCATCAGAATCATCTGGAGGATCATTTAAAACACAAATTGCTGGGCCCCACCCCTAGAGTTTCTGATTTATTCTCTAGGGTCCAAAATGAATATGTCTAACATATTCCCGGGAGATGCTGATCTTCTGATTTGGGGAACACACATTGAGAACCGCTGCTATATGTATATCAAAAGGGTGAAGATGGAACAGGAGATAATAAGGTTTCCTGTGGGACATTATTCTCTCCCTCAACTAGAATCATAAAGAGAGCATTACATAAGGTACGTAAGGGGATGGCTGCTGTTTTCTCTTTGTAAGAGTAAACGGAGAATTAACAAACTGAAGCAAGAGATGTTGAGATCAGATGCTTAGACAGTTGTTAAATATTGAAATGGGATGGCAGAAAGACAGTGAAATCCTCTTGTCAAGAAGTTAAGACTAGGAGCAACTTTTAATTCAATGGTATGATTTAAATTGGAGAGGCGGAATGTTAACCAATCCACTCCCATCCTATGATAGGTGAAGTTTTTCCTTTCCTACCTGCCTAAGCACACTAAATTGATCAGCCTCTTGATAAATCATGACGCTTTAATTCTAAGCTACAATTTTCTTATTAAAATTATTGAGTGATCCAATCAGTTTAATAAGATGGACTATTATGTGGAAAATATTAATTTCATTAGGATGTAAAATATTAAGAGTTGTCCAATCCAAAGAAAAAGATAACTAAGGCAAGGCCATACCAAAAGTTCTCTGTAGACTACTTTGATAGACTCCATTTATTTAAATGACTTGCTCTTTTACCTGTCAAGACCAGTAGAAATGTGTGTTCCTTAGAATCAGAGAAAAATATCAACAGCCAGTGGAATGCATGCGTACAACCACAAATGCTATACATCTACAAGTCAAAAATCTGGGTAGAAGAAGGAAAGAAGTTACAATTTACACATGAGAAAAGCTACATAAATTTTCAGAATGAGAATGTAAAGGATTATAAAGATGTTTGCACACAGGGAAATCATCTGGTTAGCAATTCTAGAAATGGGACACAGGGAAGGTAATTTATAGGTTGCCCATCCATGCTAAGGACTAGAAATTAATTTCATCAAACTGGGGAGATAACAACGTATTTGTTCTCTTGTTTGAAGATCTTTCTCCCCATGTGAAGGGGAGAGGGGACAGTCCTCGGGGTGCTGAAAATCAATCCAGAGAGCAGCACTTGCCTCCTATTCTCTGGGCCTCTTGAGGGGCTGCCACCAAGTGGTTAACTTGGTGTGTTAAGCAGGCTTTGTAGAAAATGTGTTTGATGTTAATCTCCTAAGCATCCAACCACATTGCTGACCCCACAGATCAGAATGCAGCGACCCTATGTGTGGAAGCCTACATTCTTTGCAAGCAGACACTTCACACTTCAACAGTAATGAGACTAAATGTGACTGTAGTCATGTGTCATTCCAACTGGAGATAAACAGACTCAAATGTGCCTTCCGTGATGACCTTGCTTAGTGTGGGAAGCCTCATTGGGACATTTTTCACATCGCGGAGTACTTAAGATTTCAATGGCCTTGTGACTTCTCTGCTAGAATATTTTATGATCTCTACTGACCCTCAAAATGCTCTCTGTGGGGTTTTATTTTGCCTTACATGGCCCTGCAAGTGCTCTTCTAAAACTGAAAAGCTCCTGAACCAAACAAATATTGACACTGTTTGTTTTCTCCAGCCATGATGAAATATGTGCTCATTGATTCACATTCATCCCTGTCACTTGAAACTTCTACAAAACTCTAATGGGAATAGATCTGGTTTCCTTCCAGAGTATCTGATTTACCTATACAATTACAATTCCATCTATCCTAAACCATCAAAATAAGACAGCAGGGCAGACTTGGTTCTTTAAATGAATATGTCAGAGAACCATGAAGATAGTAGCATCTCAGTGTCTCAAATTAAAAAAACACAAATTTCATTCTACTTTCTAAGATTACTGTGACCAAGATAATAATCTTGTATGTGTTGAATAGATAAAACAGATCATTTCACATACCTGTGTGTCAGTGAACAGCTTTGTAATCCAAAAGATAACATTTATAAACTCCACATCGTGTAAGGTACTGACAATGACCTCGGGGATTATTCTTGCCCCACTGGAGGGATGACAGATGAGATGACCAACAAAGCTCTTTTACATGGGAAAGGCTTAGGCGGGACTCCTGAGCCTCTGCATTGTTCTTTGTCTACAGATCTAACTGACTCTCTAGACCAAGGATAAAAAATTAAAACAGGCAAAGAAAATTTATAGCAGATCAACAACAGTATTATGTAAATAGAATTATATTTTGGACAATAAAAATGCTTTGAAATTAATAATAATTTGCTTTCTTCGAAAGATTTGATTACTCTGGTGTGACCTGGAAGTGAGTTTACAAGCATTAGGTTGGTGCAGATAGGGGACAGAATTTCTGGGTAATGGCTGTTTCTTTTATAAACTAAAAGTCCATCAGAGAAAAAAATGAAAAATAGTTTTTTAAATGTCCTAGTCCAATCATGAAATCACCTAATTTAAACCAATTCAGTACAGACAGTTGTCCACATATGTTTAATAGTAGTTGTAAGAATGCTTTCTCTCCCTGATATTGTATAAATAACCTACTAATTTTCTTTGTGTTTAGAATAGAAGCTGCTTGAAGGAAAGGAGCACATCTTTGTGTATTTTCTGAACTCAGCATAGTAACTGGCATGCTGAAAACACGGATGTTTTCCGTTGAATGAATGAATAGATTTTCCAATAATATGGAAAAAGGAGACTTCCAGCATTACCCATGTATCCTTGGGTTCTAAAATCTTTATCCTCATTGAAGTCCAGAATGAATGTGAAATTAATAATTTAAATAAAAGACTAGGGTAACTGGTCACGACAGTCATAGAGCTGTCTGAAAAATTCTGCCCTGACATTCACTATGTAGAAGACCAGGATTTCTACTGAATAACAAAGAAAAAGAAAAAAGAAAAGGGGAAAAAAAAAAAAAGGAAAGGAGTGTTGAAAAACAGTCCTAAATTTTACATGGCAAGATGACTAGTGGCAAAAGGAGGTAGGTTTCTTAAAAAATCTGCAATATTTTAAGTGAGAATCATGAAAAAAGTAATCAGAAGTGAGAGTTAAAACCAAAAGAATGTTAATAATAACCCCCCTTTAGTTTTTCACTTATTTAAACCTCTGCTTTAATTTTCTGTTGCAGTGGCTGTTTTAGTTTGGGTTGCTGTGACACAAACCAGCTGATTTGGTATCTGGTGAGAGCCTGCTTCCTGGTTCACATAAGGTCATCTTTTCACTGTCACCCCACATAATGGAAGGAGGATGCAAGCTCTTTAGCAACTGTTACAAGGGCATTAATCCCATTCATGAGGGCTCCACCCACGAGACTTCATCTAATCCTAATTATCTCCCAAAGTTCTCACCCCCTAATTACCATCACACTAGGATGTTGGTTTCAACATATGAATTTTGTGAGGAAACAAGTAGTTGATTTATAACAATGGCTTTGCATCTAACTTGTAATAATCCTAAAGAGGAGAAGCCAGTTCTTTAGGTCAGCATTTGGGCTCTCGACTAAACTGTTCACCCACCCCATTCTAGACATTTCCATCTCTGATGGACTCCCTCAGATCTAGCTGGAATAAATTCCTTATTGTTTCCGGCACATTTTTTCTCTCATTTATCATTTTAGATTCATTGTGGAACACGAACTTTCCATGTCAGAAAGTGTACTTAACTTGGGATACAAAAAGGGGTACCATGTATTTTCTCAGTTCAGGACCCTCATTTCAGGAGGAAAAAATGCAATTACATTGATTACAATAGTACTTGGTAGACTGATTACCATATTTCATCCCATCTAAGAGGCCACTGATTGTAAAACACAGCATTCATTTATACAACTGCTAAGAAAGTTAAAAGTACTGCTAACTAAACTATAACACACTGTCAACTGTTACATACAACCTAACTTCAGAAGTTAAAGGTGGGAGGGAAAAAAGTATGCATCTTGCAATTAATGAAATATAGTGGTATTCATAAGTTACCAAGGGCTAGTGGAGAAGGAAGATCATATTTGAGCTGGGAAAACTATGAAAGAAAGGCACCGTGAAAGGGATGCCATATGAACTGAGCCTTGAAGCGTGGTGAATTTTCTGGAGATGGAGATAATGGCATGGACGAAGGCTCGAGGTAAGAGAGGACAGGGAGTAGAGGCTGATATTAGGTTAGAGCTTAATTTGCATAAATGGAAGAAATGAAAGACAAGCTGAAGGACACCAAATGCCAGTGGGAAGTCCCTGAGGATTTTTATGTAGTGTAGTAACCCACAGAGACCATTAATCTTATAGTGGTATCTAAGATTACATCATAACTGTATTCAAATGCTTCTGTGGGTTCTAGTTAGAACAAATCTAAATTCTTTTCCAAGAAATCCATAGTCCTGAATGATCTGGCTACTGCCTCTCTCTACAGGTTAACCCACCTTTCCTCCTCAACCACTAATCCCACCATACTTGAACTCACTTGAGGTGTCTGTACCTGCTGCTTCCTTTGCATATGATCCTCTTCCTTAGCTCCTCACAAGGCAAATTTCCGTCCTTCAGTTCTCTACACACCTCCTCAGATGTAGGGACCTGCCGTGGCCAGCGCCATCCAAAGTCTGTTATTTTTTATTCACCCTTTAATATGCATCTTTCCTAGCACCCATCATAGCTTGAGGTAATTTATTTACATTTTCTTCACTTGTTTTTAGTTTGTCTCCTTCCTTAGAATGAAAGGTTCACCAGTGTAAGGACCGTGTCTCTCTTCCGTTGTATCTCATCACCTACAGGGTCTAGCATAAAGCAAACACGCGATAAGTATCTGTTGAATGAATAAATGAATGCCTAGTCCATTCCTACAGCATATGTTCTCTAAGCCAGAATGTCAGATAGACCCCAGATCTACTCAGTGTCACCATTTGGAAAGAGGGCATTGTTTAAGAATATCTTCCTGGGATGAAGAACCACAACGATGCTTCATTGTCAGATGACAATCCAAAAGAGAAGTCTCGGTGCCCTGAGACTTCTGCCACTGCCACCTCCATCTCCTCTTAGCAACCTGTTCAGAAGAAGTACATGTTACTGATAGCTGCACTTTCTCTGCTGGTCAAGTGATTGCACTGTCCTTCCCCCAACCTGATGAGTGGTCTAACTCAAGCTTATCAAACAGTGTTCTAATTCAGCCATGTCACAAATCCAGGATCACGCTGAACATTGCGCCTATTCCATTAATTCTGACTACCATATGAAGAGCCCTTTGTTTGTGGATATTAACAACCCCTGGAACCCAGAGTTCAAGAAAGATTATCTATCAAGTCTATCCTTAGTCTCTGAACAACGATCCATCATATGAATCGATTAACTGCAGGAAGACAGGGACATATCTGTTTAATTCACCACCATATAGCTAATGCCAAGAACACAGAGGTACTCGATTAATATTTATTGATTGAATGAAAACTTCCAATAGGACACACTTCTCATTGGGCTTAATCAAAATTTTCTTTTAAATTCAAAGTATCTAAACAATAGAGCTTTTTCTTTAATAACTGATGACAATAAGAGATAAGCTGAATTAGGTAATAAATCAACTGGCTCACATAAGGATCTCAAACTGAATTGCTCTTGAGCATTCCACCAAATGCCTTCTAAATGATCTATTGGCAGCTTCTCTTTATTCAAGAAGCTGATTGCGAATTTACCCTCTGGATCTCTGTCTGGTAAGGGCACTCCATATCTCCCTAACAGAAAGGGCCTTCTACAGATTTTGGGGAAGTACATATGTCTCTCTGACCTAGACCAAGTTAATCTTATTCATCAATTCTACTATAAAACCATATGCATCACATCTTGCTAGATATCAGTCAGTTGCTGCTTCTGCCAACCAGAAGCACATCCTCTATGTCTGCTGTGTCTCCAGAGCCCACTAACTCATGAAAGGCACCTCCGTGCCTAAGTTCTCCATAAATCTTGTGGACTACAGAAGGCATCTGTATTCACACTGCATTCTGCAAGCTACTTGAGCTCCCCACCCACACCAGTTTGGCACACATCTCCCAACTGGGAGGGAAAAGTGGAGGGAAAATATTTCCTCTGATACTATTCTATTATCTGGACAGACATCTTCAGTCCCTTTCATGAGCTAGTTCATGAAACCACTTGAGATCAAGGGAGATGTCAAGCCTGTGGGCGAAGCATGACTTGGCAGCATCCAATTGTCCCGAGCCTCAGGATTTGATGATCACAGAGCTCAGTGTTGACCAGAAGGAAATGATTTCCTGTTCACCTGGGTTTACACTTAAGGACATATTCAGATCCAGCCTGGCAGAGTCTAGCATGAGCATCAGTCACTGCAGGTGCTTCTCTATCGAATTTCTCAGTGCATCACTGCTCAACGATGAACAGCTGGGTTAAAGTCCAATGGTATCAGGTAATGCCAAACATAAGAGGACTGCTCTTCAAGAAAACAGTAAACAAAGCAGTTTGTATATTCTGCAAGAAAGTTTTTCAGAGGATATGGTTTAAATTCATAAATGCTCTATTAAAAAGTTAATGCTAAGCCACCAGAATAAAAGAATACTATTCAGTGTGGGAGGAATCATCGATTTAGAAATATTTTGCTTCATCATCTTTGCCTTCATTATTACATTCTAGAACACAGACACATTTCTTCTTCCAAATTAAGTGGCCAAATGAGAATAATATCAATTCTGAAAACCTACATAAAGCTCCCTCCAACCTGAGGCAAGCTGACACTTTTCCCTGAAACTGAAAATAGACATGGTTGGGTTTGACCAGTTCAACTGATTACAGTCAAGGCCAAGGCCAAGGATGCGGCCCTCCTTTGATTTGTTATATTTTATGGCCGCAACCTGAAGGCTTAACCAGTTCAGGTAAAGAATCAGTGGCATCAGAAAATGCATATTGAATGCAATTTTTTTAATTAATGAAGTTGTATTAAATCAATTTGAGAACTTATTTGTAAAATAGTCATTTGTTTAAAAACTTCCATTATGCTGCTAAACATGGAAATAGAATGGAACAATAAAGGAACCACAGAATAGCTAAATAGATATATAAATTTACCCCCAAGCCCTTAGTAAAAGAAAACTTCTTTAGTTAGTACCAAACCCTTAGAACTTAGTAAGAAGAGAACCAAGAGATCCCACCATCCAGATATGGTTAGACCTTGCTTCCAGGTGGGGGCAAGGGAGAAGAGCAGAGGCAGAGAATAAGAAGATTATTTTCACAATATAAATTAGAGATTTTGTGAGACATTTGGGCTATGGAGGCAAAGACCAACATGTGGGGAAATGTGAGATCAAACATAATATTTTATGAGTATTATTATCTACAAAGTTTTCCACTGGAATTATTTGACTCTATGAGATAATTTTTTAAGTCTGTATTTAAAAGCTCTCTCTCCTTAAGAGTTCAAAGAATATTTATATTTATTATCTCATTTGTCTCAACTACTTACTGTGAGGTAGGAGAGATAAGGATTATCCTATTTTATAGCCTTTATCTGAGATAAAATATAGCAGTCAATGTGACAGATTTGGAGGTGGTCACGTGAGGAGGGATGAAATCATAGGGTAAGGTGGCAATTTTTAGAAAATACGCACACACACACACTCCTTTTATTGTAATAACACTCATCTCTTTAGACTAGGATAAGAGACACTGATAAAGATAGTATAAACAACAGGAAAACTCAAAAAGCATCATGCACTAGAACCTCATCAATTCAAGACCTCATTAATTTGAAACATCTGCTTACTTGTTGGCACCTGACCTTTTACCACTTGCATTTATCAATAAGCAATGGGTTCCTTAAGGAAATGGAAATGACTCCTATGTAAGAAAACAAGCTCAACTGTTAATGAGGGTGGAATTTAAAATCAAAGCCCTTTCAAGTTTTAAAGATTCTAAGATTATATGCTTTTAAGCCCTGGAGACATTATGATTTTGTTTTTTTCTTTTTACAAACACTATCACTATAAGTCAGGAAAAGTAGCTTTAGACCGGTGCCATTGTCAACTATAAATCATGACTAAAGTAAGCTGAGTGGTCAGAATGGTTGTCTAGCTTATGACCAGATACTGTGGGTATTTTAAAGTAATGGTCCTATGCTTATGGGGTGTTGGCACTGAAAGAGACCTTAAAATTCAATTTGGTCTGACCTCCTTAATTACAGGAAAAATCTGAAGCCCAGAGGAGTTAAGCATCTTGCACAATGACATTCAGCTAGAATCAAATAGCCTTTCTTTGGGGGGAAAAAAAATTGTAACTTTAATCTCTTCAGTAATTTCAACAGGCCTTCTCTGAATTAATCCATGTTACTGGCAGTTTTCTGAATTCCCTTTATGCACCATTACTGATTTAGCGTCTGACCCTGATCCCCTGCTTTGATTGGCTGAGACTTGGTGACCATTGAAAATCCACAACGTAAATAATCCTTGAAATGGATAATTGAGAACTGAGTGTAGTAATTTTAACAAATTAGCTTGGCACTCAGGCCTGAAAATGAGGTTATTCTGTTGAATAAGCTGTTCTCTCGTCTCTGCCTCCTTTGGAGTCTCTGCCAGATTTTCACCATCCAAAACCTTGGAATTTGCAGTAGCTGAAGTTTTCATGCTCTATGTTGGAAAGTTCGAGTAAGCTTGTTACTCTTAGGCTACTGACCAATTAAAATCAGTACATGATGTGGTGAGAGAAAGTGAGTGAGTGAGGTCAAGAGGTAGTAATTAAAAATGATGTAATGAGATGATCCAATCTCCATAGGCCTGCCAGAAAGCCCATTGGTGACCAAGTTCCTGGTTTCCTCATATCGCTCTGGCGTCTAGCCGTGGAATCTGTGAAATAAAGCCACCTCTAAGCCTAGTAGGAGTTTCTCTGGTTCCTGAACTGAGGTCAGTTATTATAATATCTGAATCTAAGGGAATCACTTTATAGATCATCTTCCTTAGGCTGCATGTGGTGTGGGAGCCAAGGACAATTTAGAAATATTTTATAGTTAGCAGGTGTATGATTTGTCTTTGCACTCCCACCCTTAGCCTAGTGTGTGGCACACAGCAGTGCTCAGTGCATGAGTGTTGAAGGAATATCTGAGTCCTCTCCCTCAAGATGAATGAGACTGGCAAAATGTCACTGTCTTAGGAAGTAGGAAAACACAGACTTTAAGTCCAGGAAAACACAGAACATGTGGAACACAAACACTAAACTGGTGTGGTTTTGCTTGCTTCCAACAATGATATGGCATATATGCTGAGATATCTGTGCACGCTGCACCAGGAGAGAACTGGTGGTCATCCAGTACCAGCTTCAAGAGGCTATGTGACTGTGAATGGGGAGTTGACCACATTGGACCTCAGGTCTTCATCAGTAAGGTGAAGAAATTTTAGTATATGTGCTGCCAAAGCGTGCACTAAGGTGAAGAAATTGACCTAGATTATCTCTTCTTTAGACTGAATGTTTGTTCTCCCAAAATTCATATATTGAAATCCTAAACCCTAGTGTGATGGTATTAGGAAGTGGGACTTTGGGAGGTGATTAGGTCATGAGGCTGGAGCCCTCTTGAATAGGATCAGTGCCCTTATAAAAGAAACCCTAGAGAGAGCCCTTATCCCTTCTGTCATACGAGGGCACAGTGAAATGACAGCTTTCTATGAGCCAGGAAACAGACTCTCACTAGACATTACATCTGTCAGTGACTGATCTTGGACTTCCAGCCTCCAGAACTGAGAGAAATAAATTTCTATTGTTTATAAGCCAGCCAGTATGATATTCTGCTATAACAGCCCAAATAGACCAAGATGACCTCTGTGGTTCCCCTGCTGAGCCCAGAGTCCTCAGCTGTCTGGTCTTGCATCCAGTTCACTTCAGGACTCATGGCAAGGACTGGGCTGACTTGGCCTAAAGGTATAACTTGTGGCCTTAAATACAGAAGAAGGCTAACTGACTCTACAGAGATAAATGTACTCTGTACATTTATGTACATATGTGAAATACAGGGTGATTTTGTCATTATTATATCTAAGACTTGGTCTCCTTAGTACTTCGCTAAACCAAAAAAGTCAACTAATTAAGAGATGGAGATTAGACTACTAGAGTTTCCAGAGGCATATTTAGCTTAAAGGAAAGAATGATAGAGAAACACAGGTTCCACAATATAATGGAAAGCAGAAGTCATCCTATCCCAGAAGGATGGACCAATTGAGATGTCTGATCTTTTCAATTGCTAGTTTCTACATTTCTCAAAGCATCATGATGGAACAAATTATCATAGAGAAGTTAATTTAGTAAAAAGGAAATACACATAAAACAAAAAAGTGGAGACTAAAATAATTTTTTTTCACTTTGGGGTTCTCTAAAGCTTACGTCAATCCACTTTTCTGTTGCTGTTATTAATAAAATTGAAGTCTAAGAGATGAACCAAGCAATCTCCTGGCACATGGAACTTACTACTCATGCAGTTTGTACTCCAAGAAAGATTTACAGACCCAGTGAGAAAAATAAATCAAAGGTACGCTTGTGAATAATGTCCAATGAGAACAGTGGTGTGATGACATGTCGCCATTTGAAGTTTGATGGTTTATTACTCTCTCTCAACACCCACTCTTGTTTCTCACCTAAAACACAATTTCACATTGGAATAATTTATAAGCATCAATTTGCCAAGGTTGATTGCTAACCTTAACTTTTCACTCAATGAATTCTTAGGTGCTTATTAGGATTAAAATACATCACCTCTTAGAATATTAGTTCCTTAGCTTTATATGCCAAGAGAAAGTTGAAGCAACTATACACTTCATTGCTTGAGATTTGTAACAGTCCATGTTTTGTACGATAGATGAAAGAGGGGGTGCTGCCTGTACTAGATTTATTTTGGAGACTGAGGACTTAGGGACACATTAAATAGAGCATACATTTAAAAATAAGCACCACCTGCAATTTCCAGTGTGTCATCTCCACAAAGAGTATGATGATGTATATTTGTTGTGGTTACTGCAAAGTTTCCTATTACTTTACCAAATTGTCCTCATTATTGGATTTGTACATTGAAGCATATTATGAATAGGTATTACTTAATAAAGTATTCTTTAAAGAAGACACTTAGGTCCAGAATTTTACAATTTAAATTGATAATAAAAATAAACCCCAATTCACATGACAAAAAATTACTTGGAGTTATGTTTATGACCTATTACTGATGTTATCTAGAAAACAGAACCAATTATCTAAAAAGATCTGGACAGCTATGAATTGGGAATAAGAAGATTATTTTACTAAATTATTTCACTATTATTTCAATTCACAAAATCTAAAAATTTGATTCAATTGTGAATCCAGCAACCTTCTTTTATTAAAAAGGCCTGCTATCAATTTGCTTGCAGAGTAAATATTATATAAAATGAAACTAAAATTCCATTATGTATTTGTTATACTAAGAGTAAAGCAGTAAAGAGAAAACAATTTTATTCTGTGTCAGTTTTTCTGGCAAAATAGAAACTTCTTCACTATGAATTCTAGGCCCCATAAAGGTTAAGACATTAGATACATGGATTTTTTTTTTTTTTCCTCTAAACAGGCTGTCCACAATAGAACTAAAAATTTAGGAAAAATTAGCTAAGCTATTCTGGCATCAAGACAAAGCCCAGAATTAATATTCCTACATATGAAGAGGGCAGAAATGTTATTTAGCATGCCTTAATGTAACAATGTGGGGAACCAGGTGAAAATAACATTATTTTTCCACTAAGCACAGAAGGAACTTTTCTGCAACAGAACCAAGGCCTTCACAGCC
This sequence comes from Pteropus alecto, assembly GCF_000325575.1. Taxonomy (NCBI): domain Eukaryota; kingdom Metazoa; phylum Chordata; class Mammalia; order Chiroptera; family Pteropodidae; genus Pteropus; species Pteropus alecto. The sequence continues at coordinate 13,089,575 of NW_006434369.1, forward strand.
CTGAAGGCTGAAGTTTGACTTTATCCTCAATAATTCTGCCAAAACTTTCCTCCCTCCAGTCACCAGAGACCTCCTCATTAGCAACCTAGATAACACTCTTCTGTCTTCTTCTTTAAGATCTCTGCAGAATGTGACATTATTGATCCCACCACCCTCCTTCCTAAATGCTTGCCTCCTTTGCCATTAGGATCCCATGCATTTCTGATTCTGTTCAGCCTCCTTCCCAGGATCCTCTTCATTGACTTGCATCCTAGTCTATCCCAGGAGCTACTTTATCTTTACTTTAGGTACTTTCCTTGGGCAATCACATCCATTCTATGGCGGTAGCTCACTCCATGCTGTGGACTCCAAACCCAACACCTCTGGTGTTGACCTTTCTTAGAAATTACAGACTTGATTCCAACTGCCTGTTTGATGTTTCCCAAGGGTACCTCAAACTCAACATATTTAAAACTGAACTCATTATCTTTCCCCTAACCTTCCTGTTCCTCCTCCTGATGGTTAATTCTATGTGTCAACTTGACTGGCCCTGGTGTGCCCAGAGTAAACACTGTTTCTTGGTATGTCTGTGAGGGTGTTTTGGATGAGATTAGCATTTGAATGGCGGACTCAGTAAAGCAGATTGCCTTTCCCAATGTGGGTGGGCCTCATCCAATCTGTTGATGGACTGAATAGAACAAAAGGCAGAGGAAGGGGAAATTCATCCCTCTGGGATTTACATCATTGACTCCCCTGGTTCTCAGGCCTTTAAATTTGGAATAAATTACATCACCAGTTTTCCTGGGTCTCCACCTTGCAGATCATGGGACTTCTCAGCCTCCATAATTGCAAGAGCTGATTTCTCATAATAAACTTCCTTTTATTTCTATATAATATAAATTTATTATGTGTTTGTTATATATAATTTTGCTATATAAATATATATAAAATTATGTAAATATATAAACCCCGGGGATATATAAATGTCCTATTGGTTCAGTTTCTCTGGACAACCCTAATAACATTTCTCATTCTCTCATTTAGAGGCATCACTCTCCACCTGTGCACCCAACACAGGTGTCTGGAGTCATCTTCAGTACCTTACTCCCTACCATCCCTTTCTCTTTCCAGTTAGTGCTAAGTCCCACCAACTCCTCTGTGTCCTTTGAATGTCTCCTGCTCTCCATCTGCACTGTTACTACCTCAGCCTGAGCCCTCATCTCTCTGCCAGACAATATGATAATTTCCCATCTTCAAGTTCTATCCGATCCTCGGTCCACACTGCTACCCAGCAGTGCACCTAAAAACACAAGTCTGGTCACATCACTCCTGATTAAATTCCTTCTGTGACTTGTTAGTCACCTACAGGGTTGAATCTAAGTGGCTTCTTGAAAAATTGTCTTTGTGGCTAGGATCTTGCCTCGCTGTCCAGCTGCATCACTCTGTGTTGGAGATTCCTGAACTAACAGGGCTGTTTTACAATCCCATAACCTTGTTCCTTGATCTTTGCAGCCCGGAAACCCACCACCACCGCCACCACTATCACATCCACCAGATCATCTTCTTGGGCCAATTCCTCCTTTCTCAAGACTTGATTCCCTCCTTAGGAAAGCTGTGCCAACCACTTGAGACTGTGCCAGGGTCCCTTCTTGGGGCTTCTGCTGTCTCTTGTGCCAGGTTCTTTCAAAATCCCAGACTATATAAGTAAAAGGTGCCTGCCTCTATATCTTTTCCCAGTAAAGGTTCTCATTCCCATCATATCTACAAATCCTAACACACAGTAGGTACTTTACCTCCAGGGTCTAGCAGAGATGTTCAATATGCCTTTTATTCTTTAACTAGGAAGCTGTTATGCTATTTTTTAATTTGATAAACAATGAGAAAATATAACTGTTTCCTGAAAAGGATTCTCTGTTTCTCTGGACAGATACTTTTCTCTATGAGTAAGAAGAACCTAGGACAAATGGTTCTTTTCACACCGTGTCAAGTGTCCCTTAGAAAATGATGATTCCTCCATGGTCTTTTATGAACACTACAGTACAGTGACGTGAGACCAAACTATGTCCCAAATTTTATCTTATCACTAATGACCTTAGGCAATTGACAGCTCCTCAACTCTACATCTCATTTCCTTATCTGTAACCTGGGGTGAGAATACTAGCTCCTGGGTAGTCATAAATGTGGCAGAATTTATGATGAGGCTTCAACTAATACATTATTTTCCTACGCCCCTTTCCCATTCTTCCACCATTTCCCATTTGGGATACTAGACATTCGTTGGTATAAGTCAAACTATTATTTCACTGGAAATCATCATAGCAAAATAAATGAACAAAACAACAGCCTTTTGGCTTTTATTTCAAAGATTCTTCCATAAACGACAGTTTTGACAGAACACATGCTGAACCAGGTATACCACCTCCACTCTTACCCGGACACCTGAAACGAAATCTGCAGGTCATGAGACAGTAAAGAGCAAGAAAGAAAAGCAAAAGGAGAGACACTGATATGGGCCTCTGAAGACAAGCCTCACTCTTAGAGCTCAGGAACGAGAATGATACTGTCACATGGGTCTGGAGATCCAGACCTTTTTTCCATCTGGAGCCTAGGGTACAACCCCCATGCATTCCCCTCAGCACCAGGGTGCAAAGACAGCAGACAAGTAGTGGCTGCATGGTGACCGGGAAAGAGAATTTGCTGGAGATCCCAGGGGGAATGAGAGAATGATAATGTTTTCCCCCATGTACTTGAGAACAGAATTGGCTGAGATGTTGCTGGCAGCTCTGCAAATGCCTTGCAGTGTGAGAGCAGCAGATGCTGGCCCCGGCTAGATGACTGGGGTTCAGGTGGAATCACAGACCTATCAGCAGACATCCAGGTGGAGTGAGGACAGTGCTGGGGACGAGATGAGAATACCTACATCCCAGAGGATATTCCTGGAAAGATGGAAACTGAGGACTGATTTCTTCCCCTCGCCTCTTTGAACACTCCACAAATGAGATACAACCCCACAGAGGAGGACTATTAAGATTTAACCAAGAAAACTTTGAACTGACTGAGTTTTACTGGCATTAACCCTATTAAGTTTCTGCCATTGGACATAAGTGAGGAATAGAAGATGAACTAATCTATAGAAAAATTTTTAAATTATACTTTTTGAAACACCAAAGTATGTAACCTGAAATGTAAAATTGCCACATAATGAAAAATCTTGTAACCATTTTTGAGCATATGATATATGGTAAATAATAATTAGTAGTTATTTTTATGAGTCTCTTGAGTATGAAAATATTTAGCTGCAAATGACCAATATTTTCTTCCTTTTTCTCTTTTCCAGTTTTGTTGGCTACTGTTGGATCCAGGCTAAGGCTATGGTAAACCTTGAAATGTTGATAATTTCCTGGCAACTATCCACTGCCATCAAATGTCATTTGTTACTGGTACATTGTTGGGATGTTGCTTCCCATAGACCATCCATGAAAACAAAGAGACTGAGAAAATAAACATTCACTCCTTCATTCAGTCTTACATATATATGTATGAATGTGTGTGTTTGTGTGAGTGTGTGTGTATATAAGTATGTCTATCTGTGTATTCCTATTTTATGCAGGCAAATTTATGTTGTCCACACAATGCCTACCCCACAGTCCAGCAGAAGACAGGGATGAATACATAGCCAGTTTTAATACAGTGGAATATATGTTAGCAGATGTGTGCTAACATCCATCCAGATGTGAGTTTTACGTATCGACTCAACTAAGCTATAGTACTCAGTTACTTAATTAAACACTAATCTAGGAGTTGTTGTGAAGGTATTTTGTAGATGTGATCAATATCTACAATCGCTGAGTTTAAGTAAAGGAGACTACCATTGATAATGTGGATGGGCCATATTGAATCAATTGAAGGCCTTAAGGGCAAGGAAAGAAGAAATTCTGCCTCAAGACTGAAGCATCAACTTCTGCCTGAGCTTGTAGCCTGCTGACCTGCTCTACAGATCTGGAATTGTCAGCCTCCACAACTACATGAGGCGCTTCCTTAAAATAAATTTCTATTCATCCATCCATCCATCCTTCCATCCAATTTATTCTACTTCTCTGGCTGATACAAGAACCTAACTTATTCTTGTGAAGTCAAAGAAGTCTTACATGGTACTGACATCTAAGTAAGAGATGAAGGATAAAAATAAATAGATACAGATGTGAAATACATCAAGGAAGTAGAATTGATATGATTCGGCAATTGAAATGGGTAGGTGGGGGACAAACGAAAAGAAAAATTTCTGAGATAGTGCCCTTTTTGTTGGCTTAGGAGGCTGAGTATATGGCGATGCCATTCACTGGACAGGAAATGGAGGGAGGGAAGGAGGGAGGTAAGGAGAGAAGGAGGGAGGGAGGGAGGAAAAGAGGGAGGAAGAAGAGTGGCAGGCTTGGGGAACATGATGAAATAAGTTCCCTAAATGTTGAATTTGAGGGGCTCCCGGAACTTTCAAGTAGTGATTTTCAGAGATCAGTTAGAGAGGAGAGTCTGAAGCGAGAGAGAGTGAGAGCAAGAAAGTGTGTGTTCTGGGTTAGAAATACAGCCTAGACAGACAAATGACGTCCTGGGAGGTGAGGTTGCCACAAGGAGTGAGGAGAGGTACTTAGGGCCAAGAGCAGAGCCTGAGGAACTCTTAACATTTAAGCAGTGTGTAAAGATGACAGAGAGCGGCAGGGAGCCAGAAATTACAGAGGAGAACTAAAAGTGGGGCAGCACAGAAGCCAGGGGATGATGATGTTTCCCGAAGGAGAGGAGTTGTAGCAAAAGGGACTTCATCGAGTCGTCTCACTGGAGTGGTGTAGCGAATGTAAATATGCAGGGGAGATAACGCGTCTACTTCAGAACTGTCCAAAGTAGATGAAATCAGTTAAGTAATCTGTGGAATAAGACATAATTCTGTTTGTGCTGGGATATTGTAAAACTCAAAAATGTTAATAGAAAAATTAAAACCTTGCCACCCTCTCATGCAAATAACCACTCCCCCTCCATCCTTAGATGAGGAAAGCCAGGCAGCAGTGGTAGGCCAGGGCAGGGAGTATGGAGGAAGTGTGAGTGTTGACAACACTTTCAGGAATTTTGTCTGGGCAGGGGAGGAAGGAGACAGAGTATGTCCTTAAGGAGGAGGAGGTCAAGGGAGGTTTCCTGTGAAAGACAGACAGATGTAAGCATGTTTAAGTGCTCATGGGAGGAGCCCGCAGAAAGGGTGAATTTGAACCTGTGAAAAGGAAGAAAAGTTGGTTTGAGGAGACGGGAGGAGCTGCAACCGACGTGACAGGAGTTAGAGCTCTTCCACGTGACAAGAAGAAAGAAGGAAAAGATGCTCCTTTAGAGAAGCTTGGAAGTATAGCGGTGGGAAAACCTACAGGAATAATATTTGGAAATGTAATTATCTCTTCCATGCATTGCAAGAAGAACTTGGTGGTTTTTGTTTTATTCTGTCTTGTTTTTACTACACGGGCCTCAAGGACCATGATGGACAATGACAAACTCGGCCAACACTGTCGACCCACGCTCCCTGCCAAATGCTAGAAAAATTCTCACAAAGATGAAGGGGCAGGAGAAAGAAAATACTTGAAAACAAACTTGAATAAACACATACACACACACCCATAAAAACAGCTGTGTGTGTGCATATTCCTGAGCCAACATCAAAACAAGTGGCACAGGTTCAGAGACCTGGCCGTGGCAATTGGTTAAAATACAAGAAGCTTCTAGAACACAGGGTATCACTTAAGAGAACTGACAGAGGGAAGGGCCCCAAGTGAAAACTCAACAAACAGCTATGCTGACCAGTATCAGCAACCCTGAGAAAGTAAGGGACTTGGGCCAGTGGTTCAGGATGCAGGATATGGGCCAGCCCAACAGCTCCCACTCCTGGGGCAGTCAGAGGGTGTGAAAAGTAAGGGCCTCCAGGTCCAGCGAGGCCTGCTGTAGACTGGCCAGAGTCATCAGAGGCCGTAAAGAACCTTCTTAATCTTGAAAAGAAATGTGTCATTTTGAAAAAGCCAGGGAGAGTCTCTGAAGAAATCCCACAAGCTGGGAAATGATTACCAGCCCAGAATACTTTCAGAAAGGAAGTACTCCTTGGAATTGGCCTCTTAGGAGCAAGTTACCCATTGACCATGAGACTCCTAGAGCATTTGCCAGCCTGTTTGTCTGTCTGCCTCCCCCTCTGACATCATCTACACATTTTCGATTCAAGGATCTATATGAACAGCCTCATGCAGCACATCCTTCATTGCACTTTCTACCTATTTTTAAACTTCCATCTACTCTTCAGTTAATTTAATTTTGTATTTTACAGTTTCTTTGAAGAAGCTCTTCCTTGACCTTTCCCTCTACAGTATGCCTGCTAAGAGTTATGCACTCAAATCAGTAATTTTCCAACTGAGGTCCACAGACCCTCAGGGGAGTGACAAAGATTTTCTAGAGGGGACATGAGCATAGATGGTTTTTAAAAGTAGATTGCATTTATAGAACCACAGTTCCCATATGACTTCTTTCCTAAAACTGATTAGCTTGAGATTATACTGGTTCTCCTCTCCTACCTCCCCTTACTGCTCTCCCCTCCTGAATCTCAAAGCACATTGACAGGGGTGTAAAAGCCTCTGGTTGCCAAATAAAGGGAGTAATTTGAGAAGACTTTCCTTCAGGAGAGCCCTGGAGAGCAAAGCACAAAAAAACACTTTTATTTAAAACAAATAGAGATATGATATAATAAGGAAGGAGGAATCTTATTTCTATCAGGTAACCAGTTCACTGCAAGGCCCTTGCCTTTCTGATCAATATATTTTAGAGCTCCAATTTAGAAGTCAAACGGTTATTGGAAGATACGTGTTAACACATTTATTTAAAATGAAAAAACACAGTGACCACTTCTGATTTGTTCAATTTGTTTTATAATGAGGATGCGCTCTGCCACCACTTGTTTTATTCATTATGGTGGACGTTTTCCAAATATGAAAACCTATAACTTCAACATTCTGATGAAAATATATTTAAAACATATACACAGTGTTATAAAAAGATTGTACTTTTAAAACTATTAAAATTTATTTTGAAAATCTTTAATTGTTGGCTTAAAACTATGTGAAGGGGTCAATAGTCATTTAGCACATCCATGGAAGACAGTATTTGGGGCACATGACTAATCGTTTCCCCATTTTGTGCCAGTATACGGTAGTAACATGTGAGTTTCTTCTCTGAAGTTGAAGTTACTCATAGTATGTATGGAGTCTAGCTGGAAAGACTGATGTATGACTTTCAGTTCTTTCCATACTGGATGCAAATGATGTCTCTTCTCTTTCTAGTGCCCTGTCTGCTACTGAGCCTCTGCCCAAGAATAAACTTAAAGGTCTAAATTCAATTGAGCTCTGTCAAAATGTTGCCAAGGACTCCATCTTATTCCACTGATTCAAGGAGTATACTCCAGATTTGCACAAGCCCTGCCCCCAAACAAGAGGCTGAACTGTTCTTATAACTAAACGTGACTTGTCAGTTTCTATTATTTCTAACAGGTCACATTCATCACATGTGGTATAAAGCTATACTTGAAACACGCATCCCAGCCTGATATAATTTTATCAAAATGACTTTTGATTTAAAAAAAAATCAGTAGAACACAGTCGTACTACCAAAAGTAGATAAATCATACCAAATATAAGTGCGAGCTCACCAATCAATAAAAAGAAAGAAGAATGATAGAAGGGAAATGCCAAGAGCAAGTGATTTATAGAACTCTGGGTAAGAAATCTCATTATTACTATAATAAAAGTAATAAACATTCCATAGGAGTTGAGAAATATGAATTCCAAAGAAGTTCTACCAGTGTCCGATATTTACTAAATTGAGAGTCTTCATTCCAAACTAGCACACAAATATTCCAGAGTCAAATGTAGCCTTGACCCTTTCAGACAGAACAGCCATGGCTGAGAAAAAGTGGCCCGCCCACTGGCACCCCATGCAAAGCAAACAGTGCATTGGTTTGCTAACAGGGTTGCAAGCAAATAGATCCTTGCTCTGAGTGAGGAGTCTAACAGATTTCTCCTAGAGCTCCTTCGCAGCCTGCAACAATTCATCTGTCAAAAAAGTGCATGAATGGGAAAAATCCAGTGTCCAAGCCAAGGACTGTGTTGCAAGTGTCTAAGATTTTTGAGAGCTGGCCAAACACGCCTTTATGGATTGTTTTCACTCTCTTGGCTCTGTAGCACCTCATCCTTAAATACTTGATAACTGTTTTAGAGGTGTAACTCCATTTCAGACAGTGACTCACTTAGGCTCTTCCAGAAAAATCATGCACATTTTTCAGCACAGATGGTGTATTTGCATATGTACAACTGGCAAAAGGACAAATAAACACTTTTTCCTTTTTCTGAGCGCTGATCTACACTTAGCTATTCAAGAACTGATTACCCAAACTCCTAACTTCTGTTTCCTCCCCAATGCTGCCCACGACCATTGGACTTTTACTCAATATCTTTATCAGAGGATTAGTGGAAAGGAAACAAAAGCAGACTGAACTTAAACTAGTCAATTTAGCTCCATATGGCAGCTTTAGGGAAAAGGATCATGGGAAAAGGATGTGAAAACTATGACCGAGATTTGGGGATGGTCTGTAGAACTTATTGATTCCTGTTCTTACCTTGAAAGATCGGATGTGATTAACAGCTGGCTGCTAATGAAGTTTGAAATGGGACAGAGTGTCAAGTTGGTAGACCCTCAAAGAAATCCTTTTCTTTGACCCCTGAACTGGGTCACCTTTATGAGGCTTTTTAACCTGATGCTCTGAGTGAGCTTTATAAATTATAAGCCATTGCTTTTCCTTCTACTCTCTGCGTTGTCTCATAAAAGGGTAGGTAGGGTTTGCTTGTCCCTGGGGGCTGCCTTTTGTAGGCTGACTAAATCTACGGAGTTTTGATCCACATATACAAAATTACTTCTAACTCACAGAACGGCAACCTGCGAAATTGGTGGCCTGCCTATAGTAACAGGTGCTGGTTGAGAGCATGGCATGGCATGGAATGTGAGGGCTTTCACTAAGGAAGCATTGCCAAAGATCTGAGCTGAAAGGTTTCCAGAGGGAATTTATTTTAAAAAAAAAAAAGAAAAGAAAAGAAAAAGAAAAAAAGGAAAAACAGACTAAAGAAGGGAAAAGCAGCTGTTTGGAAATAAACTGTAAAACATCTGTAGCACACGACCAGAATTGTCTAAATATGAGCATGAAATTTTAAAGGGACCTCCTTTTTCAGGAACAGTGTTCCAACTACGTAGCAGACCCCAAAGGTAATCAGTTCTCTGAAGTGTTCCTAATGGGAAAGAGAAAAGGTGTGCCCAGATGTGCTATCATGGGGAAAAGTCCAGTTTTCCTGGAAGCCAACGAACACAAATGGCCTCTACCACACCAAGCCACAAAGAAGGGAACATTCAAAGGAAACTTAAGAAATGGGAGGAAGCTAAGGGAACTTAACTTATGGAGTTTAAAGAACCAAACACACATGGATCTGCTCTCCCTCTACTGGGAAGCCTGGGCTTTTGCTTCATGCATTTTCAGGACTCTTTGGGGTACATTGGTTAATAAAGGGGCAAAGAACTTCATGCATAGTTTCTTTGGCTTCATTTGCATCACTGCAATAGAATTCGAGATCTTTTTTTAAAATCAAAGTTCAAGGGTCTAAGTGGCTCAATTTATTTTTCAGTAACTAAGTTACCAGAAACTTGTAGCGTGGCTGTATTTATTTTCTGAAGGAGGCTCCAAGTTGGCAAAAGGGTCCTTGGACGGACATATTTCTACACGTTCTCTTGATCTCAGTGTGTGGAGATTCACTTAACAGCTGTTTTATGTACAAGTGTTTTTTCAGCCACGTCCTCTCTCTCCATAAACAGACTTTCTTAAGGCAAAAGAGGTCTGCAAGACACAACAAAATACTAGGCTGCTCCTCACACTTCTGCCAGCAGCAAAGTACAAATTTAAGAAGATGATCATGTTGTATGCCTCCATTTATTCCTCTAATAGCTTAAGATGAAATTGGACTTGAAAACAAAAGATGCTCTCTCTCCTACTGTACCAGCTAAAGAGGCCTTTTCCCAATTCATCACACCACTCAAAAAGACAATCTTGATGGAAAACTATCATAAACATAACAATTTCACTAAGTGTCTCACAATTCTGAATTTCAAACACTAAAAACCCTTTCTCACTGAGGTGAGAAGCTAATAACAAGCAAAACTGTGACACATGAAGAGAAATGAAAAGAAACCAGTGAATTACCATCATCCTTTCAGCTATATACATTTATTAATTAGTGCATTAATTCCTTGAATTTTTTTAACATTGTTTATTCGAAGAGTACCAGACTCAGTAAACCTGTTATCTTCTTCCCCTCTCTAGCATTGGTGGGTAGGAGACAAGTACTACTTTTATAAATACTGAAAACAGATCATCACAAAAAGCTATCTGGTATACCGACACACTTAAACAATTTAACAGTCCACCTCTAGCTTCCTGGAACAGGTGTCTAAGGGGAAATCTGTTTTCTCTAGAAGTCACCAAAACTTTCTCATTTTCATGACAACTCTTCTTGGTTTGCCAGTAAACTATGTTTTTCCTTGCTGAGTAAGTGGCAGATAGACTTCTCCTTCCTAGACTAAAAAATCCACCTCTGACTGCAATAAACGCAAAACCCTCTTTTACTTCCTCAGCACATTCTGGAGCCCCGGGAAAGAGGAAGTGGCTGTGTGACTGGCAATCCCAAGGTAGAAGACAGCAGATTACTGTGGGGACAACTGGTCT